>NW_016107521.1:1225094-1253761 GCF_001604975.1 Cebus imitator | reverse complement strand
AGACAGAGTCTTGTTCTATTGCCCAGGCTGGAGTGGAGGTGCATGATCTTGGCTCACTACAACTTCCACCTCCCAGGTTCAAGCCATTCTCCTGCCTCCACCCCCCAAGTAGCTGGGGCTACAGGTGCACGCCACCATGCCTGGCTAATTTTTGTATTTTTTAGTGGAGATGGTGTTTCACCATGTTGGCCAGGTTGGTCTCGAATTCCTGACCTCAAATGATCTGCCCACCAAGTCTCACCTGTCCTTGTTGACTGTTGACTTTATTTTCTTCTTAAACATTTTAGAACAGTCCAGAGGAGGAAGCTGAACTAAAGAAGTTGAAACATTGGGAGACGTCTGTGGAGAAGATAGCTGACCAGCTGGAAGAGTTGAATAAAGAGCTTGCTGGAATTCAGCAGGTAACTCTCTTCATGGACCTTGACTTTCTGCCTTCTGTCAGAGCTTCCTAGATATACCTTGTAGTTATGGGGACAGGTTCTGCCATCAGACTCCCTAGGTTCAGATCCTGGATCCACCCTTTCTCTTACTGTGAACAAGTTTATCTTTGTCTCAAGTTCCTCATCTGTGAAAATGGAATAATAGTGACATTTCCCTCTTAGGATTGTTGGGAGGATTAAATAATTAGATTGAGCTTGACACATACTAAGTGCTTTATAAACATTTATTGTCATAGTTATTGCCAAACCCCAGCCAGCATCCATCTGTGCTCACAGGAGAGCACCTGGCATGCTAGGATCATGTATTGTCTGAAGTAGAACAAGTAGCTTCTCCCTGTCTAGGCTGTTGTAGTCTGTTTGGCAAGGCAAAGAACATTTTACTGATTCATAGAAGGTCCAAGTTGAACATGATAGTGAAGTTGGGAGAGTCATCCTATTCAATTCTTTATGTTAGAGATGGGGTACTAAAACCCAGCACAGATTAGGACTAGCTCAAGACCACGTATTTCTTTTTTCCTCTCATTTTGTAACATTAATTGGTGTGTGTTTGTGTTTTGGCATTTATTTATTTATTTATTTAGAGACAGAGTCTTACTCTGTCACCCAGGCTGGAGTGCAGTGGCACGATCTCAGCAGCTCACTGGCAACCTCTGCCTCCCGAGTTCAAGTGATTCTCCTGCCTCAGCCTCCCAAGTAGCTAGGATTACAGGCTCTGCCTGCCACCACACCCATCTAATTATTTTGTATTTTTAATAGAGATGGGGTTTTACCATGTTGGCCAAGCTGGTCTCAAACTCCTGAGCTCAAGTGATCTGCCTGCCTCAGCCTCCCAAAATGCTGGGATTATAGGAGTGAGCCACCACTCCTGGCCTATATGTTTGTGTTTTAATTACAGAATATATGCTGACTGTACAAAAGTTTTAAGTACGTGTGTAGGCACTAATATGGAAAATAAAAATTAAACATGAGGCCCTAATGTAATCAGAGATTACATTACCAAAGCCTGAAATGTATTTTTCATCTTAAAAAAAACATTTGGTATAGGCCAGGCGCAGTGGCTCACACCTGTAATCCCAGCACTTTGGGAGGCCGAAGCTGATGGATCACCCAAGGTCAGGAGTTCAAGATCAGCCTGGCCAACATGGCAAAACCCCATCTCTACTAAAAATATAAAAATTAGCTGGGCATGGTGGCAGGTGCCTGTGATCCCAGCTATTTGGGAGGCTGAGGCGGAAGAATCACTTGAACCTGGGAGGCGGAGGTTGCAATGAGCCGAGATTGAGCCTCTGCACTCCTGCCTAGGTGACAGAGCAAGACTTCCTCTCAAAAAAAAATTTTTTTTGGCCAGAAGGAGGGTGGGAAGCAAAAAAACAAACAAAAAAAATTTTTTGATACGTTATGTATGCTTTGTAAATTATTCTTTTATTGGATAAAAAATTAAACATTTTCTCATCTACTACTAAAAGAAAAAAAAAATTAAACATTTTCCTGTGATGGTACTTTGCAAAGCTTGCATTTCATCTTATATAAATGTATCATTTACCTAGCCAATTCTGAATTATTCATCATGTAATATTATTTTTAGTATTTTGTGTAATGCTTCTTTGAATATCCTTGGACATAAATCGTTTTTGACTGTTCTTGATTTTTTTGGTAGAATAAATTCTTTGAGTTGGAATTGCTGGGTGATGTTTAAAGCTCTTGTTACATGTTGTGAAATCTATATCTGTAGCTCTTGGCCGTGATGAACATCCTCAGAGATCCCTGCTATCCAACTCTTATCACCAGCTAACTGGTCATTGGGCCAAGCTGTATGAATGAACCATTAGACAATTTAATAAAAATAAGCACTGCTGCCATTGGTTAGCATGTGTCTGTGCCACAAGTTAATTACAGGTGTACATATATTCCCTTTGCCTCGAAGTAACCCCCTAGGGTGTGGGTATTATAATCTTCATTTTTAAAATGGGAGTACTGAGGCATGAATAGTCTTAAGTAATTTGTTCAAGAACACTTGTTGCCGGGTGCGGTGGCTCAAGCCTGTAATCCCAGCACTTTGGGAGGCCAAGGCGGGCGGATCACGAGGTCAAGAGATCGAAACCATCCTGGTCAACATGGTGAAACCCCATCTCTACTAAAAATACAAAACATTAGCTCGGCATCGTGGCGCGTGCCTGTAATCCCAGCTACTCAGGAGGTTGAGGCAGGAGAATTGCCTGAACCCAGGAGGTGGAGGTTGCGGTGAGCCAAGATTGCGCCATTGCACTCCAGCCGGGGTAACAAGAGTGAAACTCTGTCTCAAAAAAAAAAAAAAAGAACACTTGTTAGTCAATGGCAGTTGGGATTCATGCCTAGGCTTTGAAGACTCTAAGCCTGTGCTTTTAACATCCGCCTCTTGTGTGCAGGTACACACTTGTGACTGGGGGCTTCACTGGAGGCATTTGCAGCCACAGTGTGTCATGTGAGGTAGAGCAGACTACAACCCAATAGAATTCTTAGACTGGCCCAGGGCCAGCCTTTATAATTTTTCCAAGAGATCAAGTTGTGGATCTGACATGTGACCTGGCCTGCCAGGGCTGTGTTGGACTCAGTGTGGTCGCTTCATTAGTATCGCGGCATGGAATTTTCTGTCAGCCTCAAAGAACCCTTGCAATAATGCATTATTCCTTCACAGGGTTTTCTGCCCAAGGATTTGCAAGCTGAAGCTCTCTGCAAACTTGATAGGAAAGTAAAAGCCACAATAGAGCAATTTATGAAGATCTTAGAGGAGATTGACACACTGGTAAGTAAATATTCAGCTGAGAAGAACTAGTTTTCTTTGACTATTTCAGTCACTTTCACTCTTTCAGTAATGTACTCTCCTATTGCCTGAGCAAACCCATCGCTTGAGAATATTAAGTATCTACTACAGCTAGCGCTCAACTTATGACCACAATTGGTTCAGACAGACTGGTCGTAACACGATTTGGTCGTAAGTTGAGTAGGCTATATGCACGCAGAGATGGTAGTGCTGCCCAAAGCTGGCCCGCACTGTCATACGCCCAGCTGGGCAACGTTTGCGCTGCCAGACGCGGAGCAGTCGTGGCTAGCGATTGTGGTCATAAAGTCGAATGGTCGTAAGTTGCATAGGTCGTAAGTCGATCAATACCTGTATTGTGTGCCAATCACATTGCTAGGTCCTGGGTGAATGCACAATAATAAGACAGTTCCTGCTTTCTAGGCACTCACAGCCCTCCAGCATAGGACTTTTATCATTTATACTTATGTTTGCCAGTAGCATCTGTAATCAACATGAAGCTGGGACCCAAGTAGTCCACAATCTCATGGTCAAAGAAACAGAGGACTTCACTTTCTCTGCTCCTTATGTGACTGATCATTCTGCAGGGCTACTTACTTATAGAGGATTCAGCCAGACCCAGATCTCGTCAGGCTGTTGAAAACCATTAACTCAGGTTCTCTTTTGCAGATAATAGTAATGATATTAGCCTGATGCTTCATTCTTGAAGGTGACCTGTGCTGTGTGCTTCTGTTGGCCAGAGTTGTAAAGCAGCAACAGCAGGCACTTTTCCTGTCACAGTGAGCCCATGGTCTGGCCAGGGCAGAGTATCCATACATAGGAAACAATAAAAGAACAAAGTCTGTGTTACAGATCCGTTCCTATGGCCCAGACGTTGAGAACAGAGGGAGCTTTTATAGGGTCAAGAGCCATGGAAGGGCCATATGGGATACAGACCTAGGGAAGGGGTTCTTGAAAATGCACATCTCATTTACATTGGTGACCTGTGACCTGTTTTGTATACTGTGGGTGTTTCTTGTGTGTTCTCGTGTCATTTTCACTGAGGATTATTTATGTGTCAACTTACTCTTCCATAGATCCTGCCAGAAAATTTCAAAGACAGTAGATTGAAAAGGAAAGACTTGGTAAAAAAGGTTCAGGTGAGTTGTGTAATAGCACATGACAAAGTATTATATGTTAATATGTTGGTATGTGTGTTTATCTGTTCAAAATCGAGTAGTGTAGAAGCGTGGTGTGTGGTATGGGCTTGTTTTGGTTATTGTTCATTTATCAGCAAGAACCCCAAACATCCGAGAAGAGCCCCCTATATCCCTGTAATTATATTTGAATTTAAACTATTTAGGGAGGGAACTCAATGGAGAGCAGATAGGACTGACACATTACACAATTCCAGGAGGCAGTATTCATGCATACAGTGCCCCCTGCAATTGTGCAGTAGCCTTGAGGCAAAGCTTTTGTGGCTTTTCCCACCTTTTAGGGGATTGCTGGCCTAGAGCATGGTCAGAGACCCTGGTCCTATTCTTCCTCCCTCCCCTTACCTTGAAACCCAGGCCAGTTGCCCATCTCCATTCATGCACAGTCTGTTTTGGGTCTGAGTCATGGGTTCCCCAGAATGTCTAGGCAAAGAGCCTTGTGTGGGCAGTGGTTGGCTATCCCTGGATGGGCCCTCAGTGCCCCATGTGTATTTTCTAGGCATTCCTAGCCGAGTGTGATACAGTGGAGCAGAACATCTGCCAGGAGACCAAGCGGCTACAGTCTACAAACTTTGCCCTGGCCGAGTGAGGTATGGCAGAAAGAGGCTGTGTTGTCCTGAAGAATGGCACCACCAGCTCTGCCGTCTCTGGAGCAGAATTTACTTGATTTCTTCCAGGCTGCCAGGGGCAACTGGCCCATTGTCAGTTTTCCTACTCCCACACCAGTTCTCAATGAAAAATATGGTCTTTGTGATTTTGAGTAAAACTCCTGTCTGTTTTCTCCTGATCTCTGTGGTTGTGCTGTCTAGCAATCCACCTTTTCTGGAGAGGGCCACCCCGGCCCACATTTCCCAGCTGTTTGGACCTTTGGGTGCTTTCTTTGGGCTGGTGAGAGCTCTAATTTGTCTTGGGCTAGTTTCAGGTTTATAGGCTGCCCCAGTCCACAGATACATGAGGGCTGCTTTGCTCTTGTGATCACATAGTCCCATAGCTGTAAAACCAGAATCACTAGGAGGTTGCACCTAGTCAGGAATGTTGGGAACAGCATAGAAGAGGTGTTTGGCACATAAGTAGACCACATATCCCTCATTGTGACCTAATTCCAGAACATCTGGCTGGGCTGTTGGTTTATAGACTTTGTCTGTACCTCCCAGTGACCCCAACTAGCCACAGGCCATGAGATCTCAGGGGTCCATTCCTGGGATGGAGCCTGTCTTCCTTGTCCCCAAGCAAGTCTTCAGAAGGTTAGAACCCAGTGTTGACTGAGTCTGTGCTTGAAACCAGGCCAGAGCCATGACTTGGGAAGGGCAAAGAGAAGGTGCCAGAATGAGTAAAGCAGGCAGGTGGTATAGCCAACCATAAACTCAGGAGTGACATGTACTTCCTTCAAAGGCATTTTTGTTAACCATATCCTTCTGAGTTCTATATTTCCTTCAAGGCTGTTCTATCCATTTTACAGACTGCCCCCCCACCTCCACCCCATAATTGTTATTAAAAAAATTGTTTGAGGCCTGGCATAGTTGCTCATGCCTGTAATCCTAGCACTTTGGGAAGCTGAAGTGGGAAGATCACTTGAGGCCAGGAGTTTGAGACCAGCCTGGCAACAGGGTAAAAAAAAAAAAAAAAAAAATTAGCTAGGCATAGTGGCATGTGCCTATAATCTCAGTTACTGGAGATGCTGAGGCACAAGAATTGTTTGAATCCAGGAGGTGGAGGTGGCTATGAGCCAAGATTGTGCCACTACACTCCAGCCTAGGTAACAGAGCAAGATTCTGTCTCAAAAAATAAAAATGATTGAGTCGGGTGCAGTGGCCTCTTCCTGTAGTCCCAGCTACTTGGGAGGCTGAGGCTAGAGGATCACCTGAGCCCAGGAGTTTGAGTCTAGTCTGGGCAACATTTAAATAAATAAAAATCAGGAGGCTGAGGCAGGAGAATTGCCTGAACCCAGGAGGCGGAGGTTGCAGTGAGCCGAGATCGTGCCATTGCACTCCAGCCTGGGTAACAAGAGTGAAACTACATAAAAAAAAAAAATTAATAATAAATAAATAAATAAATAAATAGGAAAAAAAAACAAAAAACCCCGCTGTTTATATGCTCATTGTCAAGTAGAAGAGTGTTTTGTTTGTTTTTTTGATCAATAAGGAAAAGCCTTTCATGGCTATAATCATAATTTATGCTTAATAACATTTGAGAGTAGCCCTGTGTGCTAGAACTCTGCCTGAAATGATCAGTTGCTGTCACCCTATTCTTTAGCACAGTGTCCAGGAGACAGACTTCTAAAAGGCCACTCTGAGACCAACATCATTTGACAGAGAGGGAGTCGTTGAATTCCCAGGAATTTAGGACTGGGTGGGTAAGACCTCAGACAAGGTGGTAGAGGTAGACTTGCGGACAAGGCTCAGGTCCCAGCCCACCACATCCCCAACTTTAATCAGAGCGGTTCACTAATCTATTTTTGTGTGATAGCTCTATGGTGTGGGCCATTTAATGAGAAGTTACTGTATGCAGAACACTATTCTAAATTTTTCATATATATCAGTCATTTAATTCTCACATAACTTCAGAAATAAACAGATATCCCCATTTTAGAGATGAGGAAACCGAGAGAACTTAGGTCATTAACTCAAAGTTGTAGAGTAAGCGGCAAAGCCAAGACACAAAGCTGGGCGGTTTGGTTTCAGAGCCAGTGCTTTTCACCTCCACTGTACTGCCTCTCAACCAACACAGGGTTGCACAGGCCCATTCTCTGATTTTGTCCTCTCTTCCTCTTCCTTTAGCTCCCACTTCCTCTCTGGCCCTTTCTAGTTCGTTTTCGGCAGAGCAGCCCGAGTGATCATAAAGTGCAAATCTTACCATGTCAGTCCCCTGCTTAGAACCCTCCAGTGGCTCACCGCTTCTCTTACTATAAAGGTGGAAGTCCTTACCCTATGCCTTCTCCCATCTCATCTCAAGCCCCTCGTTTGTTTGTTCTCTGCTGTCAGCCACTCTTCTTTCAGGTCCTCAGATGCACTACGCCCTCTCCTGCCTGAGTGTCTTTGTACCTGCTGCTACCTCTGCTTGGACAGCTCCTCACCTTCCTTTTTCCAACCCCAATCCTTGTATAGGTGACTTATTCATTCTTCAGAAGCACTTGTCTCTTCCACGGAGAACCCTTGCCTGCTGTCTTGAGACCCTATCAGGCCCCCAATTGGGATCCTCTCATGACTTCCCATATGTTTCTTTCACAACATTTACATAGTCCATGATAGTTTACTTGTGGGATGATTTGGTTAATCTTTGCCTTTAAAACCAGACTGTCAGTTCCTTGGGTGAAGGAGCGTCATGGTAATAGTGTTATTTCAAGCATATTGTTTTGTATATAGTAAGACCTCAATAAATATTTGGAGAACGAATTAATGTTGAATGCATACATCAATAATGAAATTTCCGTAGCTGCATTTAGCCTCTAAATCTCTGTCAGCATTGGAATTTTCAGTCTTAACAGCCTTTATTGCATTAAGGGTTGAGAAAAGAAGCCCTAAGGCATAGCCTACTGGGCAGATGTGCTGGGTGATTGCACAGGCTGCACCCACACAGATCTACTCATCCAAGGGTTTCTGCCTGTGAAACCCTTCTCCCATGAGAAGGGGAGAGAGCACTCCGTCTCAGTTGCCCACTTGCCTGGGACATGGTAAGTCCTACTGCTGGGAGAACAGATGGGAATGTGTGTTCCCACAAACTAATCCTTCAGCCTCACAGTTGGAAGGATTCTCTCACGTTGTTTTGTTTTGTTTTGTTTCATTTTGTTTTTCTTCGAGATGGGGTCTTGCTGTCTCACCCAGGCTAGAGTGCAGTGGCGTGATCTCTGTTCACTTCAACCTCTGCCTCCTGAGTTCAAGCGATCCTCCCACCTCAGCCTCCCAAGTAGCTGGGACCACAGGTGCATGCCACCATGCCTGGCTAATTTTTTGTATTTTTGGTAGAGACAGGGTCTCACCATATTGGCCAGACTGGTCTCAAACTCCTGAGCTCAAGCAATCTGTCTGTCTCGGCCTGCCAAAGTGTTGGGATTACAGGCATGAGCCACCCGTTCCTGGCCTCTACATTGTCCATTTAGTTAACGGTTTCTACTTATCCTTCAAGGCACTTGGTAACTTAAGGTAACTTAAAGGTTACCTCTTCTGAGACTGCTTTATATAGTAGTCAGTACCTTTGTTGAAAGTACCAGAAACCTAATTTCAAAGAGACTGGGCAAAATAGGAACTTGATGGTCATCATACCAAGTCACCCCATGAACTTTGGGAAGGTTAAGGGCAGCTGGGCTTCAGAAGCTCAAACACTGCCTGTAATCACTCTGCCTCTGCATGTCTGTGTTATCTTCTCATTCCTGCTCCTTCCGCAAAGCAGGAAGTGTGACTGCTAACAACCCCCGTGTTGTTCATCCTACAGCTCCAATGCCAGAGGGGAACTGCCTCTGTTTTCTTATTTCTGATTTGAAAGATCCTGGGGAGAATTCTTTTGGCTAATCAGCGATGGCCAGGGCAGCAGGGTCACATGCCATAGATATGGCCTTTAGGAGCCAACACTTAATGTTTTGGGGTAGTTCCTAGAGATGGGACCACAGAGTCCACATCTGTAAGTGGTGAATTAGGTATTCCTTCCAGGTGGTGCCTGGCACATTGTTCAGGCTTAATCTCTGATTTCTCAGGTGGTGAGTAGAAGTCTGGGAAGGAAGGGTCACTGATGAGGTGTTTGGCTGGGCTGCGCCACTTGGGTATAAGAGGGGTGTCCCACTTAGGGTAGAAACTTTTAGATGTCACCAATATCCACTTTCTCCTCCTAAAAAAGTGAACTAATTTTTACTTCAATGCATGGCCAACCAGAGAGACTATTTCTCAGTCTCCCTGCTCAGAATGCCATGAGACTACATTTTAGTTAATGGGGTATATACAGAGTGTGTACATCTTATGGGAAATGTCTTCAGAGGCAGGTGGCATGCCCTTTCTCTCTGTGGCCTGGAATGCAGATGTGATGGCTGTAGTTGGAGCAGCTGTCTTGGGCCTGAGGTAGAAACTGATGAGGATGGCAAAGTAACAAAATAGAGGAGCGTGGAGTTGTCATACTACATAGGTCAATGTGTGGGAGAAACTATATTCTGTCTATAAGTCACTGTTATTTTGGGTTTTCTGGCTGTCACAGCCAAACTTTCTTACATCATTCATAAACAGTTATGAAACAAGTTTATCAGTCCCAGTGGAAGGCCTTATTCATAGATGGCCTCCTAGTCCTGCCACCTGCAAGTCTATCAGCAACAATTCCTGTCCAGTGTTTCCATTCCAGTGGTCCGGGGAAGGTAGCTTCGTGCATTCCTGTGCCCTTTCTGCCCACTCTACAGCAGGAATCGGAGTCTGTAAAACTGCTCTCACCTGCCCAGGCCTCTCTCCATACTCCTTTCTCCTGCCACCATTATCAAGAGGCTCTGTCTATTCAACATATGCCACAAGAGGGGGGTCTCTGTCTATGGTGACAGTTCTGAACACTGTGTGTCCCTGTGGGACATTGTGTGAGTGCATGTGTGCAGGACGTGCCTGGGGCTGTGTCTAATGTCAGAATATTTGACAATCAGTCAGAGCGGATGTTGACCAAAAGAGCAGAGCAGCATCTGGAAATCATCCTGCAGTGCCAGGAATTAATCCCAGACCCTGGACACCTAGAGACCCAGGTGTTTCCAGGGGATAATCTGAGTGGCTAGGGTACAGGGGGGAGGGGGGCACTCAAAGGCCTTGGGGCAGCACCTGTTTTCAATTGTGGAAAAACCTAGTTCAATGTTATGACAAGCAGTTCAGCTGTACTGTGTACACTGCCTGAATATCAGCCATTGCTGTGTGTCACGTGTATGTGTGTGCCTGCCTTAGAGTGCTGGTATAGGCCAGTAGGAAGCCATGGGGGGCACAGGGTGACTCTCACAAACCTTTTTTTTTTTTTTTTTTTTTTTGAGACAGGGTTTCACTCTGTCATTCAGAGTACAGTGGTGTGATCATGGCTCACTACAGCCTCCACTTCCCAGGCTCAAGCGATCCTCCCGAGTAGCTGGGACTATAGGTGCATGCCACCATGCCTGGCTAATTAAAAAAAAATTGTAAAGACAGTCTTGCTGTGTTGCCCAGGCTGGCCTCAAGCGATCCTGCAACCCTCAGCCTCCCAAAGTGCTGGGATTACAGGTGTGAGCCACTGCACCTGATTTTACAGAAGCTTTCTGAGGCTGGGCCATGCACCCTGGCAGTGGCAGAGAATACAGATCTCACCTAGGTTTTTGGCCTGAGTGACAGTCCAGTCTGGGGCAGACAGGAACACTAGGCAGCATCCTGGGGTCAGCGACTGGCCTTTCAGGCAGGCAGAAGATAACTGGGACCTCTGAGGGGACATGTGACAGGGTTGAGGAGTACCAGAGGGATGGGGAGAAGCTGGACATCAAATTCAGAGTAGAGAGAACAATGCAAACTCCACCTCCTATCCCCTCTGCAACCAGTGTCCCCAGAGACACTGACCACTTCACAGAGTTGGGCTGGATCTTTTATTTCACATCATATCCTCTCCACCACTGTTCAGCCTGAAACTTCGTGGCTTGAGGTGCTCCTGTAGGATCAGCATTTGCCATCTTTTGTGATCTGGATGTCCTGTTTGGTTTTTCTGGGATCAAAGAAGACAGGTATGAGGCCGCCTTCTCAGGAGCTGTAATGTACCATTCAGGGACCTAGCATAGTCCATCCAGATATCCTGCTGAGTGGTGCTCATATATGCAGTATACAGATGCAGGGAAGATCCCAAGGTCCATAGGCACATCCTTCTATAGCTTTTCCCTTTTGCACACCCTGACGGCTGCCAAATCTGTCTCCAGCTTGGACCTCTGTCCTGCCTGTTGATGCAGTTGTCCATATCCACTGGGATGTCCTAGAGGCTCAACTGTCCACAAACATCATTGCCCCCCAACAGAACTGGTACAGACCCCCAAACTACCCATTCAGCACATGAAACCGCTGGCCACCCAAGCCCACAAATTAGAAACCAGTATGTCGCCTCCTTCCCCTCACCCTTTACATCCAGTCACATCCAAGCCTGTCAATTCTACTCCCAATGTACCTTCTAACCATGAGTCTTTAATTAGCGTGATCTTTCTCTAAGCCAGGACAACATCCTGCTGTTCCTTATATTTCCTCAAATACAAACTTTCACATCTATCCACAGCTTTGCAGCTTCCAAGGACTTTCTTCACTGCCATGGTCTCTTTTAGCTCTCAGGATCATAGAAAGATGAGTTTTATGTTTTTTTTGGGTTTTTTTGTGGAGAACGGGGTCTCACTATATTGCCCAGGCAGGCCTTGAACTCCTGAGCTCAAGCTATCCTCCTGCCTCTTCCTCCCTCAGAGCTGGGATTACAGGTGAGAACCACCATGCCCAGCCAGAAGATGGGTTTTATTGATGAAGAAACTAAGAGCCAATAGGTGATCTGATGTAGGGAGGTTATGTTCTAGCCCTGCTTATCTCTCTGGACTCACTTCTTTTTTTTTTTTTTTTTTTTTTTTTGAGATAGAGTTTCGCTATTGTTGCCCAGACTGGAGTGCAATGGCACGATCTCGGCTCAACGCAACCTCCGCCTCCTGGGTTCAAGCAATTCTCCTGCCTCAGCCTCCCGAGTAGCTGGGACTACAGGCACGCACCATCATGCCCAGCTAATTTTTGTATTTTTAGTAGAGATGAGGTTTCACCTTGTTGACCAGGATGGTCTCGATCTCTTGACCTCGTGATCCACCCGCCTCGGCCTCCCAAAGTGCTGGGATTATAGGCGTGAGCCACCGCGCCCGGCCTGGACTCACTTCTTATTTCTCCCCCATTCTCCCTTAAACTTTACACTCCAACAAGTCCAATTTCTTATGTTTCCTCAAATGTAAATTTTCTTTTCCTTGTAGACATTTTCAAACTCATCTACTTGGAATTATCTTCCCTTGCTACTTTTTCCTAGCTAATTTCTACTTATTTCTCAGGGTTGAGTTCAGGAGTCTCCTCCTCCAGGCAGTCTTCCCTGCTCTTGCCTCTTCCCTACTCCCATGACATCCTATGTGCCCCACTGATCCCTTAGAATTTTGTGCTGCAGGCCAGTTGCGGTGGCTTATGCCTGTAATCTCAGCGCTTCAAGAGGCTGAGGTGGGTGGGTCACTTGAGATTGTTCGAGACCAGCCTGGCCAACATGGTAAAACCCCATGTCTACTAAAAATACAAAAAAAATTAGCCAGGCATTGTGGTAGGTGCCTGTAATCCCTGTAATCCCAGCTACTCACGAGGCTGAGGCAGGAGATTCACTTGAACCTGGGAGGTGGAGGTTGCAATCAGCCGAGATCGTGCCACTGTACTCCAGCCTGGGTCAGCGAGAGTTCATTTCAATTGGCTGACCATCAGCCTGGCTTCCCCTTTACATCAATTGTATGTTCAGGAGGCCATTGATGCTGACTAACTTATGCTCTATTCTAGCCCCAGTGCCTAGCACATAGTAAGTGCTTAAAAAATAATTGCTGGCTAGAGGAATGAAAGAACAAATGAGGTCACATAGTCAGGGCAGAACAAGGAAAAGGGTTTCAGCCCCTACTCCTTACCACCAGCTTCTAGCTTTCTGCTTGGAACCATGTGCCCTCTTTGAATTAATCTGGTGTTCATTCAATTAGGGGCACATGTTAGAGGACTTCTCTCAGGTCAAGCATGTATAAGGAAGAAGCAGGTCAAGTCTTACTCCTTTCAGACTGTGCACCAGAGATGGGGGTCCACCCAACAAAGCAGGGGTTATGGGGCAAACTTACATCCGGGCCAAGCAGAGCTGGCATTCATTTGTATATGTGACCCCATCAGTGCCGCAGACCAGGTTGGATGTCTGGGAACAGGTTGGAGACTCTACCATGTGTTCACAGATGGGCTGTGAAAGAGAAGAAGGGAGGGAGAGGACTCAGGGTTTCAGAGGCAGTGGGGAGGGATACGGGTTCTGCTTAGAGCCAGAGAGTCCCCAGGGAGGTATCAGAGTCAAGAAGGCCCCAGTGTGGGTCCAGCGAAGATGAAACCAACCGCCCGGGACCCCTTGGTGTGTTTGCTTGTATGTGTGTGTGCATGACCACCACACGTGCATGCCTATGCCTGGGTGTGTACATATGTGTACCTGTGTCTCTGGAGCCCAGGTGTGCAGGCATTCACGCGTATGCCTGTGTTAATGTGTGTGGAGTGAGTTTGTGTCCTCTAGCACCTGGGGATAGTTCATACCCTCTTCAAAGACTCTAACCAGAACTTCTGTTGCTAGTTCCATTGAAGACCCCAGGACACAGAACCACCCATCATTCCCAGGAGGCCCCTCTCTCCCTAGGGGCTCCTGTACTGTCCCTGGCCTGCATGATCTATCAGGCCCATGTCAGAAAGGCTACACAGGGTGGGAAGGCTGGAGAAATGGGGCAGAGCTTGGGGCTTAATTGAGGCTGTCTGAAAAGGTTTTAGGTCAAGCCTGAGGTCAAGGTCAGAACTTGGTCAGGACCAGCATTAGAGCCTGAGACAGGGATAGGGTAAGAAAGGTAGCCGTGAAGGCCCAAAAACGGTGGTGTTCCTCTGAGGTAGGCTAATTGAAATAACGTATGTAAAGTATTTGGCTCTTTTGCACTGAATAAGTGGGTCTAGATTCTGAAGGACTGATGGGGAGGATGCTGAGGCTCCAGATGGGAAGGTGGCTCTGAGCCTCCTTATTCCCCTATGTGAAGGGGTAATCTCAAAGGTCTCAAGGATATCTGCACCACTGCCTTCTGGTCACTGGGGACATCAGACCAAGGGCCAAGGTAGAATCAGATTCAGGGGTAACTTGGTGTTTAGACAATCAGATGGAATGTGGTGGGAGGAGGCTGGCACACTCCACAGGTGCATTCAGTGTGCCAGGGTCCCCTCTGTTGCTTGCCCGTCTGCACTATACAGAGCAGAGAGCACACTCTGTCCTGCTAAGCCTGCATGGGGAGATGTCACTGATGGAAGGGGCCTTGGAGACCAGGTGGGGGGATCACAAGGGCTTTGAGGCCAATCTTGGGACCTGGGTGAGGGGGCTGGGCCTACTCAGCCTTGGGGGCTAATCTGAGGAATGTGCAGGCCAGGAGCCCAAGTTGAAGCCATTGAAGGTGTCTGAGCAGGATCA
This sequence comes from Cebus imitator, assembly GCF_001604975.1. Classification (NCBI taxonomy): domain Eukaryota; kingdom Metazoa; phylum Chordata; class Mammalia; order Primates; family Cebidae; genus Cebus; species Cebus imitator. Next base: position 1,239,146 of record NW_016107521.1, on the reverse strand, counting down.
TGGAGAAGAACAACAGGTTCCTCAGCATGGATGAGAGGGCTCCTCTCAGCAGAGGGAAAGCGAGAACAGCATGCAGCTGCCTTACCATTCTTGTGAAAGAGAGCTTTCCTGCGGACACTGGCACTTCTGAAACACAAAGAAGCAAGAATTAGATGATGCTAGCTCTGGATCCCAGGTCTAGGGATCTGAGGACTGCTTCTCCAGGGAGCATGGCCCAGCAACTATCCAACCTGGAATTCCTCAAGGAAAGGTGGTGAGTCACCAGTCAATGGGGCTGCCAGAAAGCTGATGTGATCTTGAGTTCCATACACAGAGATAGAAAGTCAGGAATTAGGGAAATGACAGTCCAGCCTATTCCTTGTTAGTTAGGTCCACTGGAATTGTTGTGTACCATATAATAATTATAAAATAACAATTCCACAGTTATTATGTGCCAGGCATTGAGAACACATGATTTTAAGTACTCTCCACCTCTCTCTTACAGCTTTGTGTAACAGAGGGAAGAAAAGAGGTAGTAGTGGATGCTGTGTTCTGCCACCAAAAGCCCTCCCTCAAGACCGAGGCACTTATTTACTCATTTCCCCAGCTTCCAGGAATATTGACCACTCACTGCAAGTCCCTTCTAGGAATTACCTTCAGAGAATAGAGCTGCCTCGTCAAGGTTGCTTCCTCTACCCAGGAACAGCCCATAGCCCATGTCGGGTTGATGTGGTTACGAAGGCCACCTGACCCCCTTGTCCAAAGTGGCCTATAGGCTCATCTGAAGCTTCTGTTGCACTGCATCGAAGTCAACCTCCCTCATCCTTCATGGATATTACTCCCATGAACTCAGTGAACTCCCCAGTAAACTGCATGCATATATCAGAGTCTGTTTCCTGGGGCAGAGGTCGGTTTAAGCAACTACAAAAGAGGCTCAAAGAGGTGAAGCAATGCAGTTTGTTAAGGCAGAGCTAGGATTTGCACATGGGTCTGCTGCACTCCAGAGCCTGACTCTTTCTACATGCACCAGGTCAGGAGTTCAAGACCAACCTGGCCAACATAGTGAAACCCCCTCTCTACTAAAAATACAAAAATTAGCTGGGCATAGTGGCGTGTGCCTGTAGTCCCAGCCACTCAGGAGGCTGAGGCAAGAGAATTGCTTGAACCTGGAAGGCAGAGGTTGCAGTGAGCCGAGATCATGCCACTGCACTCCAACCTGGCACCTGGCAACAGAACGAGACTCTGTCTCAAAAAAAAAGAAAAAAACAAGAAACCAGACACAAAAGATTACATACCCTATGATTCAATTTATGTGAAATCCTAGACCAGGCCAACTAATCTGTGATAGAAAAAAAACACTTTGGGAGGCTGAGGCAGGAGGATCACTTGAAGCCAGGAGTTTGAGACCAGCCTGGGCAACACAGCAAGATCCCGTCTTTACAAAATAATTTAACAATTAGGGCCAGGTGGGGTGGCTCATACCTGTAATCCCAGCACTTTGGGAGGCCAAGGTGGGTGGATCACCTGAGGTCAGGAGTTCAAGACCAACCTGACCAACATAGTAAAACTCCATCTCTACTAAAAATACAAAAATTAGCTGGGCATGGTGGTGCAGTCCTGTAATCCCAGCTACTTGGGAGGCTGAGGCAGGAGAATCACTGGAATCCAGGAGGTAGAGACTGCAGTGAGCCTAGATTGCACCATTGCACTCCAACCTGGATGACAGAAGAGACCAGCCTGGGCAATATAGCAAGATCTCAGCTCTACAAAAAAAAAAAAAAAAAAAAAAAAAAAAAAAATTTAATTAAAAAAAGAACAGTTCCTTTGAGGACACCAGCCAGCCAGTTACCTCTACAGACCAAGAGAAGCCCCAGATCTGTGGCCAAGACCAACTTGAGGCCACCAGTGATCCTTGACTCAGCTTCAAATCCTTCCGTTTCTCCTCAGGAAACTGCACAGTCCCAGGGATGCCTCTGAGGCAGGTGGCAGCTATCTTTCCATTGCTTAGGCAGGTAGAGCAAATATTTAATGATGACTTCCTGTCCTAAAGCAAAAACATCATCTTATAAAAGGAGAGTTGCACTTTAAAGGTCATCTAAGGGCCAGGCACCATGGCTCATGCCTGTAATCCCAGCACTTTAGGAGAAGGCCAAGGCAGGTGGATCACTTGAGGTCAGGAGTTCGAGACTAGCCTGGCCAACATGGTGAAACCCGTCTCTACTAAAAATACAAAAAATTAGCTGGGTGTGATGGCACACACTTGTAATCCCAGCTACTCAGGAGGCAGAGGCAGGAGAATCACTTGAACCCAGGAGGCAGAGGGTGCCATGAGCCAAGATAGTGCCACTGCATTCCAGCCTGGGTGACGGAGCTAGAAACTGTCTCAAAAAATAAATAAATAAAAATAAAAAATAGGCTGTTGTGGTGGCTCTTTCCTATAATTCCCAGCGCTTTGGGAGCCCCAGGTATATGTGTCCAGGCCTGGGAAAGGGCTCTCTCATGCTCACATGGTTTCCCAAGTCACAAACCACAACCTTTCAGAGAGGTAGGGAGCTCAGAAGAACTCAGCCAGATCTTTTTTAGCACCTACCCCCTGCAGCCAGCACACTGGTCAGTCTCTCCTGAGAGCTGGGACCCACCTGCTCTCTTCTGCCCCCACAACCTCCAGCCCAGTAGTTGCTCAGTGCAGCTTGAACTGGAACCATCTCCTCCTGTACAGCTGGAGAAACTGAGGCCCCAAGAGGGTAGGGGACTTTGGCAATTCTGGGCCAGAGTCAGGATTTGAACCCGTTTCTTTTCTCCCAGGCCAGAGCTTCCCCGAAACAGTGGAGGTGCATATGCAGAATGAAGGTGCATGCCACAAGCTGAGGACTCACAAGGTGCTCCATGCCCTGCCTCTGCTCCCACCCCCAGCTCACCTACCAACAGGAAGTCACAGAGAATCCAGGTTCTGCCCACTCACCCCTGTCCACAACAAGGAGGGCAGCCAAGGTCAGAGTGACTACCCACTGGTAGACAGCCATGCTGATCCTGGGATGGTGTAGCCTGAACTGGCCAGGGCCTGGGCTGGGCCTGGAGAAGGATGGGGGCCTATTTATAGTGCTACTTCCCTTATCTTATCTTATGTGGGGCCAGATAGAGAGGCCAGAGTTGATCTCTACATGCTGGCATCCGGAAAGGGCTTGCTCTAGATAGAGATGCTGAGTTCATGGTGAAATGGGGATGTGGCCATGGGGCTGATGGGTTTCCAGAGTGACAAAAAGTTTGGACAGCTTGCAAAGCTGACTCCAATCTGAGGGTTTGAGCAAGGAGAGGAAAGTTGAAGTAGAAAGAGAGTCCAAGGCAGAGAGAAAAAAAGAGTGGGAAAAAGCAACTGGAAGATGGCAGGAGGCAGAGAAAGGGGCTGGAGCCTGGATTCCTTTGCCAGTGCCTCCAGCAACCAACTCTGACCTCAGTAAAGCCGCTTTTCTTAACTGGGCCTCAGATCACCCATACACGAAGTGGAGATGATAATTCTGGCTCTGCCTTTCTCACAGGGCTGCTGTGAGGACGGGGGCAATGATAGCAGATGGGAAAACATTTTGCAGAGATGAAATGAACTGTAAATGTAAGCAGAAATGATCGTGTTTAACTTTTTTATTTCACTTTTTTTTTTTTTTTTTTTTTGTACCACAAGGTGGTCACGACAGGCAAAACAAAGGCAAATAAAACATAAAAAGGAGCTGAGCACGGTGACTCACGCCTGTAATCCCAGGACTTTGGGAGGCTAAGGCAGGCGGATCACAAAAACCCTATTTCTACTAAAAATACAAAATTAGCTGGGCATGGTGGCGCATTCCTGTAATCCCAGCTACTTGGGAGGCTGAGGCAGGAGAATCGTTTGAACCCGGGAGGCAGAGATTGTGGTGAACTGAGATCATGCCATTGCACTTCATCTGGGCAACACGAGCCAAACTCTGTCTGAAAACAAAACAAAACAAAACAAAAAACAAAAAACATTAAAAGGAAGATGACTTCTTGCTTTGCAGGTATTATGTGTTCATTTGCATTTTCCTTTCTTTTTTTTTTTCAGTCCAGAGGTCTTTTATTTTTTTTAACACCTATTATGCCATGAATTCATAGGGAATAGGTTCCAGCAGCTCAGGCTCCTTTCCGTTGGTTCTCACAAAGTGTGCTTCTCTGGGTGGAGCAGGCTGGCGCTTCAGTTGGACCCAGGTACCTTTCTCTTTGGCTTCTTTCTTTTTCTGATCATTTTCCTTCACACGTTTTAGGAAGCTATCTCGGCTCTTAGAATGCCTGATGTGCTCAATACGCACATTAATTCTCTTGGCAAGAATCTTGCCCTTAACTTGTTTGTTTACAACAATGCCAACAGCATGCTGGGTAACATTGTAGACTCTTCCAGTTTTGCCATGATAACATTTGTGGGGCATTCCTTTTTGAACACTACCCATTCCCTTGATGTCCACAATATCACCTTTCTTATAGATTCGCATATACGTGGCCAAAGGAACAACTCCATGTTTTCTGAAAGGCCTAGAGAACATGTATTGAGTGCCTCTCCTCTTTCCCTTTGTGTTCGTCATTTTGGCGAATTACTGGAAGATGGCGGTTCTGGCCGAAAGGAAGCTTTTCCTTTCTTTTTTTGAGCAGAGTGTCGAACTGTTGCGTCAGTTGGTGTGCAGTGGTGCGATCTCAGCTCACTGCACCCTCCGCCTCCCAGGTTCAAGTGAACCTCCTGCCTCAGCCTCCTGAGTAGGTAGGATTACAGGCGCCAACACCACACCGGGCTAATTTTTTATATTTTTAGTAGAGACAGGGTTTCCCTATGTTGGCCAGACTGGTCTCAAACACCTCACCTTGTGATCCGCCTGCCTCTGCCTCCCAAAGTGCTGGGATTATAGGTGTGAGCCACCTATCCGGGCCTCATTTGCATTTTCATAGGTTAAATACTGACAAGATTCTTTTTTTTTTTTTAATTAATCTGGGTGCAGGTGGGCTAATGCCGAAAAGGGCGTTAGCCAACAAGATTCTTTTCAAGAAAAATCAATATCTAAAACTCCCCCATACTTAGACAGTATTCATGAATAAGTAATTTGGTTATTTGCTCTAAAAGAATTTCTGATTTATAAACATAAATTTCTTTTGCATACATATTTCTCTAATTTATTTAGAGGAGTGTTTTTCAGCTCTGTCTGCAGATTGGATTTTCCTGGGGGAGAAGTACAAATACAGATCCTGAGTTTTACTCTGAAATATTTAAATCAGAATCTGTGTTTATTTCTTATTTTTGTTCTTTGTGTGTGTGTGTGTGTGTGTGTGTGTGTGTGTGTGTTTATTTATTTATTTATTTATTTTTTGGGACGGAATTTCGCTCTTGTTACCCAGGCTGGAGTGCAATGGCACGATCTCGGCTCACCGCAACCTCCACCTCCTGGGTTCAGGCAATTCTCCTGCCTCAGCCTCCTGAGTAGCTGGGATTACAGGCACACGCCACCATGCCCAGCTAATTTTTTGTGTTTTTAGTAGAGACAGGGTTTCACCATGTTGACCAGGATGGTCTCGATCTCTTGACCTCGTGATCCACCCGCCTCGGCCTCCCAAAGTGCTGGGATTACAGGCTTGAGCCACTGCGCCCAGCCCTTGTGTTTATTTTTTAAAGAAAAACTTTATTTTATGTAAAAAGAAAAAAATAGAAAAACTTTATTTTGAAACATTTCATGCCTACAGATAAGTTGCAAGAATATTACAATGACAAGGGGAAGGATTCTTGTTTGAGGACAGCCCCAGTCAGGTGCGATAGCTCACACCTGTAATCCTAACACTTGGGAGGCTGAGGCAGGAAGATTACTTGAGCCCAGAAGTTAAGAGACCAGCCTGGGCAATATAGCATGATCTCAGCTCTACAAAAAAAAAAAAAAAAATAAATTAAAAAAAAAGAACAGATCTCTTTGGGGACACCAGCCAGCCAGTTACCTCTACAGACCAAGAGAAGCCCCAGATCTGTGGCCAAGACCAACCTGAGGCCACCAGTGATCCTTGACTCAGCTTCAAATCCTTCCGTTTCTCCTCAGGAAACTGCACAGTCCCAGGGATGCCTCTGAGGCAGGTGGCAGCTATCTTTCCATTGCTTAGGCAGGTAGAGCAAATATTTAATGATGACTTCCTGTCCTAAAGCAAAAACATCATCTTATAAAAGGAGAGTTGCACTTTAAAGGTCATCTAAGGGCCAGGCACCATGGCTCATGCCTGTAATCCCAGCACTTTGGAAGAAGGCCAAGGCAGGTGGATCACTTGAGGTCAGTAGTTCAAGACCAGCCTGGCCAACATGGTGAAACCCGTCTCTGCTAAAAATACAAAAAGTTAGCCAGGCGTGGTGGTGCACACCTGTAATCCCAGCTACTCAGGAGGCTGAACCCAGGAGGCAGAGGGTGCAGTGAGCCAAGATTGCACTACTGCATTCCAGCCTGGGTGACACAGCGAGAAACTCTAAATAAATAAAAATAGGCTGGATGCAGTGGCTCACGCCTGTAATCCCAGCACTTTGGGAGGCCGAGGTGGGCGGATTACGAGGTCAGGAGATCGAGACCATCCTGGTCCACATGGTGAAACCCCGTCTCTACTAAAAATACAAAAATTAGCTGGGCGTGGTGGTGCGTACCTGTAGTCCCAGCTACTCAGGAGGCTGAGACAGGAGAATTGCTTGAAGCCGGGAGGCGGAGGTTGCGGTGAGCCAAGATCACGCCATTGCACTCCAGCCTGGGCAACAAGAGCGAAATTCCATCTCAAAATAAATAAATAAATAAAACAAATAAATAAAAAATAAAAATAAACCGGGTGCAGTGGCTCATGCCTGTAATCCCAGCACTTTGGGAGGCCAAGGTGGGTGGATCACCTGAGAACAGGAGTTCGAGACCAGGCTGGCTGACCTGGTGAAACCCCATCTCTACTAAAAATACCAAAAAAATTTAGCTGGGTATGGTGGCACACCCAGCTACTTGGGAGGTAATCCCAGCTACTTGGGAGGCTGAAGCAGGAGAATTGCTTGAACCAGGGAGGCAGAGGTTGCAGTCAGCCAAGACTGCGCCACTGCACTCCAGCTTGGGCAATGGAGCGAGACTGTGTATCAAAATAAATAAATAAAATAATAAAATAAAAAATAAAGGTCATCTGGGTTCCATCTCCCTTATTCCACTAGGGCTTTCCAACAGCAGCCCCATGGGTAGGTCTTTCATGGTGATGGGGAGCTTACTACTTACCAGTTTCATTGTTGGATGGCTTGGAACAAAGAGAGTTCTTCCTTACACAAGAGATCTGCCTCCCTAAGAATCCTTGGAGGCCATAGCTTTGTCTCTGGCCTGTACCTGCATGAACTCCTATACCTGCGCAAGCACCTCTAGGCTGAACAGGTCCGGCATCTGCCTGCCTCCTACCCTTGCATATGTGAAGCTCCTGGGCCTCTCTTCATTTCTCATCTGATCCCAGGTCTGTCTGTCAGTGTCCCAGGTTATAGTGAGGAAGGGAAGCAAGGGAGCAAAGGGATTTGACCCCTTCCTTATTTTGGACCTTCGACCTCTATCCATGTGGCAGGAATGGCTGCTGAACCTTGTAGCTGCGCAAGGAGCCAGGACGCTTGAATTTTGCATCCTTCGAAGTACAGAGCAAAGTCAAGGGCAGCCCGTGGAGTGCCAAGCTCCCCTACCATCTCACCCCACCCCAAGGTCTCCTCTTCACTTATAGTAACAAACTTCTTAATCTGTCATCCCATCAAAATGTGAACCTAACTCCTACACCCAACTGCTATTGAACAGCCCATTCAGGACATCAGTGTGTCCAAGTAAACCTCACTCATGAATTCACCATTCATGTATTCAGTAAGAGTTTAATGAGCAGCTAAGTGTCATGCTCCATGCGGAGTGCTTGGATATGGCAGAGAGTGAGTCAGATGCAGTTCCTGTCCTCCAGAAGCTTTGGTTAAGTGGAGCAACAGTACTAACCAAGCAGCAGCATCACTGTTGCAGTGAGTCCCACAAATGACACATGCTCCGTTCTGTGAGAGGATCCAAGAGTGACCTATCCATCCGAGATCAGAGATGCCAACCAGTGAGCAGGCAGGACAGGCTGTAGCCAAGTGGAACAGTGCTGCAGGCAGAAGAAACAGAATGTGTGAGAGTCCTGAGGCAAGAAGAAGCTTGTCACATCTGAAGAATAGAGAAGCCATGTAGGTAAGGTGGGGTCAGGGAGCCAGAGAGGGGCATGCAGGGAGTCTGAAATGGTCAGCAGGGGCTAAATCAGCCTTGATCTCTGCTCCCCTGCCTCACATCCCAATAGCCTCTGGCAGTGGAATCCCAGGCATTGACCCTTCAGCCTTGTTTGCCTTTCCATGGAGGGTCTAGGTTCTGCTTCCTACGTAGCTGTTGAATCCATCCCTGCCCCTCTACACTCCCACCCTACCCTAGTCCTGGCCACCATTGTCTCCACCCTGGCCACTTCAGTAGTGTCCTGACTCATATCCCTGGCTCTCCACCTGCCGCTCCAAATTACTCTGTACACAGCGTCCAGGACAAGCTTCCTAAAGAGCAACGCTGACCAGGTCATCTTGCCCAAAATACTATAATGGTGTCCACTGCCAACAGAAGAAAGCCATATCTTAGCCTGGTGTTCATGCCCCTTCAACATCTGATTCCAACCTATCTTTCCAGCAAAGAAATACAAGAATAAACACATGACATGTGATGTGGAAGAGAAATCAGGTGGCCTAAGAGGAGAGTGACAAAGGAGAGGCTTTTCTTTTTTATTTTTGAAATGGAGTTTCACTCTTGTCACCCAGGCTGGAGTGCAATGGCGCCTTCTCATGTCACTGCTCTCTTTAAATGGTAGCACATGAGCAGAGAAGAAACGAGTCCTGCAGAGATTAGGGGGAAGAGCCTGCCAAGCAGAGGAACTGCAAGTACAAAGGCCTTGAGGTGGGAACAGGCTTGGCAGCTTTAACACCAAGGAGTCCAGTATAGCCCAAGTGGAATGAAGAAGGGAGTCAGTGGCAGGAGGTGGGGGCCAGGTTATACACACAGGTCCCAGCACAGCCACCAATTTCTTAGGTGAGCTTGGGTGCATCTCTTCCCCTCTTTGGGCCTGCACATGTCTCCCATATCCCATATTGGCTTCACCAATATGTATTACCACCAGCCTGCCTCCGAGGGCAGCTGTGAGGGCCCTGGAGAGGAGAATGTGAGATGAGATGTGTGTAGCTGCTGTGATACCAAGGAAAGGGCTTAAGTGGGGATTCCTGGAAGCAGAGCAGAGGCTAAGACCTAAAAGCCCTGGGCATCTGCACAGGTACTGGAATCAATACAATTAGGACAGAGCTGTCCTAAAACTGGGCTCAGGCAGGTAAGCTGGGCAATTCCTGCATCTCCTGTCCCAGGTCAGAATGAAAACCTGGGATCTGCCCCTTGGCTGGACCAACACTCCCCAGCCTCACCCAGGAGCCTTCACGCCATCTGCTTAGATTGGACTGGTGCCCTGCTTCTCGAGGAAAACAGCCACTCCTTGATGACGGCAATGCTAGATTCATCAGGTCTGAGTCATGAGTCCTGCTGATGGGTGGAGGGGACAGAGGCCTTGTTTGGCTTAAGGTGGGTGAGCTGATCTCCAGCAAACCTTGGGCCTGCCAGATGGCATGGCCAGCATGGCCAGTTTGCCTTGGACCACCTTCCCTGGTCTCCAGCTCACATCCTGCTCCACCCTTCCACCAACCCAAAGTGCCCCCACCTGCCTGGAAACCTGTGTGAGCTACACAGGTGTGGGCAGCTTCCAGGAAACACTTGCAGGAGACCTGTCTTGACCAAGCCAGCTCCATAGCCTGTCCTGGGCCCCCCAGCCACCCAACTCCATGTCCCAGGTTTAGAGCCCATCTGCCCATTCCACTTGGTCCAGAGCTGTAGGGGATGGGCAGTGGGAGGAGACTCCTTTAAGGAGAGATTTTATCTACTTTTTTGGGATTTGACTCCAAGGAACACTCAGTGATAAAATGGGCTGAAGTCATCCCTCCATGGGGGCATCCACTCTGCCATTCAATGGACACTTACTGAGCACCTGTTGTTGGGCACCAGGCCCTGGGACTCCAGAGATGAGTGAGACTTGGACTGAAGGAGCTTGTGGTTCATCAGTGGTGGAGAGGTGGAATGGACACTTGAGCAGGTATTTGTAAAATGCTGTGGTGAGAGAGCAGTGATAGAAATAATGATAGAGATATTCCTTCCACCCCATTATCCTATGGAGTCTCTTCTCAACATGTCCAAAAAGTCAACTTTCCATCTTCTGTTCACCCAGAGCTGCCCTACCTCCCAGTCCCCGCCTTGGGTGGACACCACCACCATCATCCCAGTGCACTAGGCTAACCTGGGGACCATCCTGCCCACCTCTTTCTCCCAGCCTCAAGGAGGGGTCCTTAGATCCACACCAGGAACTCTTAACCTGTCCAACTGCTGCTGTCCCCTCCTGTCTAGGATGCCAGGTTTCTGTGAGGACTGAGAAGGGGAGAGGCTGAAGACAGGCACCGGCAAGGTGGCTCTGGGCAATGGAGTCCAGGTTGTATTCAGAGCCAGGCTCCTAGTCGCAGTAAATGTTCAGGAAGGGGCTGCCCTTGTCCCCTGAATCCTTGATGAACGTGATCCCCACAACCAAACCCCGCTTGGGGGGTGGCTTGTTGAAGGTGTCGATGGAGGCAATCTCTGCGTCCACGGGGATGTAGTTGAACTGCAGCTCCTTGGCCACTGGCCGGATTTTCTGTCGGAGGTCTTGGTAGCAGAAGCCGAGCACCTTGCCTTTAAGGGTGGCGGCCAGCCGCTCCCGCGCCCGCCCGCACCGCCTGCCAGCCCATACACATTGCTCTGCGAGGAGAAGCGCCTGAAGCTGTCCTTGCGCAGCAGCGGACATGGCCCCGCTGCTACGGCCGCCTCCCCCATCACGCGCCTCCCCCTTCTCTTTAAAGAGAAGCCTGGCCAGGCACAGTGGCTCACACCTGTAATCCCAGCACTTTGGGAAGCCGAGGTGGGAGGATCGCCTGAGGTCAGGAGTTCGAGACCAGCCTGGCCAACATGGTGAAACCCTATCTCTACTAAAAATACAAAAAATTAGCCAGGCGTGGTGGCGGGCATCTGTAATCCCAGCTACTTGGGAGGCTGAGGCAGTAGAATTGCTTGAACCGAAGAGGCGGAGGTTGCAGTGAGATGAGAAGGCGCCATTGCACTCCAGCCTGTGTGACAAGAGTGAAACTCCATCTCAAAAATAAAGAAAAGCCTCTCCTTTGTCACTCTCCTCTTAGGCCACCTGATTTCTCTTCCACATCATGTCATGTGTTTATTCTTGTACTTCTTTGCTGGAAAGATAGGTTGGAATCAGATGTTGAAGGGGCAATCAATGTGGCCTGGAAATTGGGCATGTATGATGGGCCAGGCTGAGGTCACACGTATCCTACTGTTGCCAAAGGAACAGGATAAAATGATTAGTGATTTGGGGGCCTGGCAAATGGCATAACCTAAGAGCTGAAAAGGCTAAAGTCTTTAGTCAGTCCCAGGAGCCCTGGAAATTCTTTCCTTTCCATGATGCTCCCTTTCCATATCCAAGGTGGCCCGGTTGGTACCCACCCTCTCAAGGCAGACTCACTTCCAGGCAGGCACTTTCAGCATGCCCATGGGCGCTGGTCCAAGACAGACGAGGGAGAGGTCTGGTTCTCATGCTTAAAAGTGCCCAGTAAATATTTGCAATGAGTCAGTGTGTTGACAAGTGGCCTCAAGGGCTTGTCAGCCCCTCCCTGGTGATTGTCTCCTGCCCGGCTCTTGAGCTGCCTGAAGATCTCTGCTGCCCTCTCCCTGTGGTGCGTGTGATCTGGGCATGGTCTCCTGCCACGGTCTCCTGCCCACCTTTTTCTCCCAGCCCCGAGGAGGGGTCCTTAGATCCACACCAGGAACTCTTTTTTTTTTTTTTTGAGATGGAGCTTTGCTGTTGTTGCCCAGGCTGGAGTGCAATGGCACTATCTCGGCTCACTGCAACCTCCGCCTCCTGGGTTCAAGCAATTCTCCGGCCTCAGCCTCCTGAGTAGCTGGAACTACAGGCATGCACCATCATGCCCAGCTAATTTTTGCATTTTTAGTAGAGACGAGGTTTCACCTTGTTGACCAGGATGGTCTCGATCTCTTGACCTCGTGATCCACCCGCCTCGGCCTCCCAAAGTGCTGGGATTACAGGCTTGAGCCACCACGCCCGGCCTCACACCAGGAACTCTTAACCTGTCCAACTGCTGCTGTCCCCTCCTGTCTGGGATGCCAGGTTTCTATGAGGACTGAGAAGGGGAGAGGCTGAAGACAGGCACCGGCAAGGTGGAAAGAGCAGGGGCCAGCCCTGTTTGATTGTGGCTCTGTCACTTAACCATCTGTGTGACCTCGAGTAAATTCCCTCTTTTTTTTTTGAGACAGGGTCTCACTCCATCACCCAGGCTGGAGTGCAGTGGTGCTATCACAGTTCACTGCAACCTCCATCTCCTGGGCTCAAGGGATCCTCCCACCTCAGCCTCCTGAGTAACTGAGGCTACAGGCATATGCCACCATGCCCAGCCAATTTTTGTAGAGATGGGGTTTTACCATGTTGGCCAGACTGGACTTGAACTCCTGAGCTCAAGCGTTCCACCTGCCTCGGCCTCCCACAGTGCTGGGATTACAGATGTGAACCACTACACCTGGCCCTATTTTCCTCTTTAATAAAAGGGGGCTAAAAATAGCTTCTAGTTGGGATTAATGGGATATTTGACCACTGCACTCCTGCCTGACCTACAGAGTGAGACCCTGTCTCAAAAATGACAACAATAATAATAATGCCTACCTTGAAGTGTTGTACTAAAAAGTATATGTTGGGGCTGGGCGAGGTGGCTCTTGCCTGTAATCCTGGCACTTTGGAAGGCCGAGGCGGGAGGATTATTTGAGGTCAGGAGTTCAAAACCAGCCTAGCCAAAATGGTGAAACCTCATCTCTACTAAAACTACAAAAGAATTAGCCTGGTCTGGTGGCAGGCACCTGTAATCCCAGCTACTCAGGAGGCTGAGGCAGGAGAATCTCTTGAACCCCAGAGGTGGAGGTTGCAGTGAGCCAAGATCGCACCACTGTACCCCAGCCTGGGTAACGAGCGAAACTCTGTCTCAAAAAAAAAAAAAAAGTACATATTAAATGCCTGGCTCATGACAAAACTTCATACATGATGCTGTTATGAAAAGGAGGAAGACAGAGGTAAGGAGAAGCAGAAACAGGCACAAGAGCCTGCCCCAGTATACGCCTCTGGCACTCCAGTGGCTCCATGCCACCAATGCAAAGCATCAGCTTTGTCTTTCTGCCTTTCAGCTTTCCAGGTGTGTCCAACAGTAGCCTATGTGGAAACGTGCAAGTCGCAAGCTGAGTCCTTCTTTTGTGAAGGAATTGAGCTGGTGACCTGAGAGAGCTGGTGTGGGGTGTGTGTGTGTGTATGTGTGTGTGTGTGTGTGTGATTTCCAATTGCCTCCAGTTTCTCCACATCCTCAACATTTTGCTTTTAACATTCTAGTGGGTGTAAAGTGATATCTCATTGTGGTTTTAGTTTGCATTTTCCTGAAGACTAATAATGATGGGCACTTTTTCATGTACTTTATAGCTACTTGTATATCTTCAAGTGTCAAGTCACGTCTTTTTGCCTATTTAAATAAATTGCATTGTTCATATTTTTCATGCTGATATAAATTTATTGTTGGTGGTTTTGTAAAATGATACAACTTACGTGGATAATTGTTTTTGGCAATTAAAAAATTACACATCCGCTCACGCCTGTAATCCCAGCACTTTGGGAGGCCGAGGCGGGTGGATCACGAGGTCAAGAGATCGAGACCATCCTGGTCAACATGGCGAAACCCCGTCTCTACTAAAACTACAAAAAATTACCTGGGCATGGTGGCGCGTGTCTGTAGTCCCAGCTACTCAGGAGGCTGAGGCAGGAGAATTGCCTGAACCCAGGAGACAGAGGTTGCGGTGAGCCGAGATCGCGCCATTGCAC
>NW_016107521.1:1214283-1224373 GCF_001604975.1 Cebus imitator | reverse complement strand
AAGGCAAACACAAAAGAGTATGCACTTTATAATTCCACATATGTAAGTTCTACAACGGGAAGCTAATTTGTAGTGACAGAGACAGATCAGTTGTTGCTTTCAGGGTAGGGCATGGGGAGAGTAGGAGGGAACCTTCTGGAGTGATGAAATACTCTACATACTGCTTAGTGTAGGGATTACACTGGAGTATTCACTTGTCAAAAATCATCAAATTAAGATCTATGCATTTAGCTGCATGTAAATGATACCTTGTTAAAAACTGTATTATGCAGAAATTTGAAATGCTACCACCAGGTGGCACTGATGTGTAATTTTCAAGAGTTCAACTGTAAAGTTGATGTGCTGACGAAGACTTGTAAATTGTTGTATTTGTGAGTGTTCTCAAAAGCATGTGGCACGGTTTTGTGGGTATTTTTAATTTCCCAAAATAGTATTGTGCTGGAGACCTCTTTCTGTTCCTTACTTCTTTTTTCTCCCATTCGACATTATGGAGTTTGGGGGTTTTTCTGTTCTTGTTTGTTTTTTGTAGAGACAGGGTCTCACCATCTTGCTCAAGCGACCCTCCTGCCTCAGCCTCCCACAGTGTTAGGATTACCTGGACAGAACTGTGTATTTCTTGACCTTGTGCGTGTATCCAGTTCATTGCTTGTTACTGTGGTAAAATATTCTTTAGTGTGCTTATGTCACATTTTACTTACATTCATCCCCCCGATGATAGATGCCTCATTGCGTCCAGCTCTCTAGCTATCACAAAGAACTTAGTGATAAAATATCCTCTTACATGTCTCTTTATGGAGTTGTGTGAGAATCTCTTTAATTATATAGCCAGAAGTGGGATCCTCCTCATCCCTACTCATATTTATTTGTATCCTTTTATCCCCTTAGACTTAATAAATTTCCTCCAAAATCAGTCATTATATTGGGTGAAATAAGCCAGGCACAAAAAGACAAACGTAGCATGTTCTCATGTATGTTGGAGCCAAAAAATTTGATCACATGGAGGTAAAGAGAAGAAATATGAAGAACAGAGACTGAGAAGAATGCATGGAGGAGGGGGAAGGATGAAGAGAAGTGGGGTAAAGTGTACAAACAGAAGGAATAAATTTATTGTTTGATAGCAGAGTAGGGTGAATATAGTTAAACAAAAATGTACTGTGCTTGGGTGGTGGACTTGATCACTATGCCTTATGTACACATGTAACAAGATTTCACATGTACTCCATATATTTTTACAAATAAAAAGATGCATCATAAAAAATAAATTTCCTTCAAAATCTGTGTGCTGAAACAGTTATTAAATACATTTAAGCAATGTCCTAAACTTTTAAATTAAAGGAAATATTTGCTGTGAATCCTTTTATTTCTCTCTTTGCAAAACAGAAAGTGTTGTTTGTGACGTATTTTACATTTACAAAATAGTATTGTTGACAAAGATTTGGATGTCCATATATATTTTTTTACATTCTCAAAGGAAGTGATCAAATTGTTAATCTGGATTTTTTTCTACTAAAAAAGTTTCAATTTTTTGTGGTACAGCAGCTGAATTTCTGCACCACTGTAAATTGTAAATTAAAGATGATACTTAAAAACAACTTTTAAGGCAAAGTTTCTCAATGGTGGCACTACTGACATTTGGTATCTGAGAATTTTGGTTGTAAGGGGCTGCCCTGTGCATTGTCGGATGTTCAGCAGCATCTCTGGCCGCTGCCCACTAGATGCCAGTAGCATGTCTTCTCAGTTATGACAACCAAAAATGTTTCCAGACCTTGTCCAATGTCCAATGGGAGACCAAAATTGACTCCAGTTGAGAATGACTGTTTTAAGATAAATGAAGTCTGGGATTCATTTAAGTTTTTTTTTTTTTTTTCCTAGATGTTTATTTTAATCACTTTATTTCAATCCTAATCTCAGCTACAGACTTGTACTACATGGTCCTTTAAAAAACATCCTCCCATGCTTTCTAGCTGGAATAAAGCTCCTCCTGGAGACACTTTATCTCCAGATACTTCCTGGAGTCCTTTGTCTTTTTTTATATTTATTTATTTTTAGAGACGGGGTCTCACTATGTTGGCCAGGCTGGAATGCAGTGGCTATTCACAGGCGAGATCCCACTACTGATCAGCACGGGAGTTTTGACCTGCTCTGTTTCCGACCTGGGCCGGTTCACCCATCCTTAGGCAACCTAGTGGTCCCCCACTCCCAGGAGGTCACCATAATAATGCTGAACTTATGTGGACGCCCGATCCGTATAGCGCACTACAGCCCAGAGCTCCTGGGCTCAAGCGATCCTCCCACCTGAGCCACCTGAGTAGCTGGGACTATAGGCATGTGCCACCACACCTGGAGAGTCCTTTGTCTTTTAGTAGACTGATTATCAAGCAGTCTTCCAAGTTTGCTTCTCTCTAGGTTTCCTGACCTCCCTCTCTCAGCTACTGTAGAGGTCAGATAAGGAAGAGGGAGTCAATTTCTCCCATGCTGCCTTCCCAGATGAACCCAGAAGAGCAGAGAGAGCCCCACAGTAGTGTGATACAAACTCCAAAGAAGTAGGGCGCAGTGGCTCACACTTGTAATCCCAGCACTTTGGGAAGCCGAGCCAGGCAGATCACCAGAGGTTGAGAGTTTGAAACCAGCCTGGCCAACATGGTGAAACCCCATCTCTACTAAAAATACAAAAATTAGCTGGGCGTGGTGGCAGGTGCCTGTAATCTCAGCTACTCAGGAGGCTGAGGCAGGAGAATTGCTTGAACCTGGGAGGCAGAAGTTTCAGCGAGCCGAGATTGAGCCACTGCACCCCAGCCTTGGCGACAGAGTGGGACTCTGTCTCAAAAACAAACAAACAAAACCCTCCCAAAACAAAACAAAACTCCAAAGTGTGATGACTCAGTCTGTGAAGGAAACATCCTCCTCTCTTCTTTTCAGTTCTGACATCCCTCTCCCCTCATCAAGTGGCTATTAACTCTCTAGACCTTTGTAACTTAATTGTCTGCAAGACTTGGGTGAACACTAGAGTGCTCACTGTGCCCCTCACCTCTGTTCCTCAGGAACTAGCCCTGCAAGATGCTTCTCAAGAGATATTCTCTATGGTCAAGGAAGTGAGGGAAATGCTACTCACTGGATCTCACTCTGGGACACTGGCAATGACCATTAGTTTATTAAAGTCTGTGAGAAGCTTTTCAGGAGTCTATTTTTCATCCAGCATTTCTTGGATTAAGTGATTACAAAACCTTCCCACTCCTCCATCACATTGAACAAATCTCTATTAACACCCCTCTGAACTGGTGTCAGAATTGTCCCAAGGAACATGGTTTAGGAAATGTCTTAAATATTAACACCTATACCTTTGGCAAATCGCCTTCAAATGTCATTAATTTGTTCATTAATTTGCTCAAACAAACTCTGAGCATCCATCATGTTAGGGAGTATGTCTGCAAAAACTGTGTCCCCGCAGCCCCCAGGCTAGTGGGGGAGCAGATGTGGGCAGACTGTGCCGGCACCTGGGACAACGGCTGAGCCAGGTGTTCAGGAAATGATGAATGAAGTGATTAATTCTGACACCAGCACTCTGATCATCTTCACAAAACAAGCAAGACCTCATCTGAGCCTAGAATATAAGCCTGGGCCCCTTCCATCTTTGCAGTATTAGGAGCTTGTTAGAAAAGCAGAGTATCTTGACCTAGAACTACCAAATCAGAACCTATGCTGTGGCAAGATCCCAGGTGATCCTTATGTGCATTCCCATCTGAGAGGCGCTGCCTTAAAATAGCACACTTTCTAACAAGAATGTTAACAGAATCAAAATGTATTTCTGTGTGGTATCTTGGTCAAAGGCTGACCTAGTGGACTCCATACTAGGCTAGCCAGATGGAATAGGAAGATAAGATACAGAAAGATCAGTAGTGGTAACAAGTAACAAGTGAAGTGTCTTCTGTCCCATCCTGGCCCTCACCTAACAATGACTGTGATTCAGCAGGTCAGGCTGCAGGTATGCAGTGTGCCAGGAGCAAGGAAAGGCAATGAGGCCACACCGGTGGTCCCTCCTGCCTAGATGTCTGCCATGACTGGCTCAGCGTAATGGGTATGGCTCGGAGGAAGGGAGCGGGGTCTGGAGGGAGGATGCTTCCCATTACCCTCATCCAAAGACACCACCTCTGCTGTAGACCACGTGAGTGACCATCCACAGGGTCTCAGAGGCCAGGGCTCTGTGTGGAGAATTTTTGGCCTCTTACTCTTCTTCTTGATCTGCAGATCTGGTCACAGGAGGAAGTGCAGGGAAGGTTCAGGGCGGCCTGACCCATCAGGAAGCAGACACATTTAGGGCCAATGTACCTGGAAGGTTCAGGGTGGCCTGACCCAACCAGAAGCAGACACAGCACCCTTGTCTGGGACTGGACCTGGGCCCAGACCTGGGACCTGCTGGCCTTTGTGAGACTGCAGGCAGGCTGGGCCTGGGGAAAAGGCCTTGGTGAGGACCGAGGAGAAGCCCCTTCTCACAGACGCACTTGTGATGGGTAGAGAGTGGCTAGCCCAGGTGGGGAGTAGCTAAGAGGGAAGGAAACTGAAAACCACAACATCAATAACTAGAGCACAACAAAACTAAATATAAAAAGATCCCAACACCCACCTTACAGCAGTTTCCCCACCCCTGCCTTCAGGAGATGGTCTGTGTGCAAAGCATACCCGGCAGGGGCCATCTGTCTGTACCCTCCAGCATCCAGAGCAGGTGAGGCGAGCTCCCAATGCCCAGGATCACGAGGATGTAGACTTCTTGCTATTCTGCAGAGAGGGGCTCTGTTCTCATCCTTAAACCCTTTGGAAATTCTCTTCTGAATTCAAGTTCCTTTGACGTAGGAGAACTGGGCTTGGGTAGCTAAGAGCTTCGATGAGGTTGGAAACAAGCGTATAGGAGTCTTAAAGCATGCAAAGCCAGGTGAGCGCTCATCCTTAGGTGGGGAATGCAAAGCCAGGTGAGCACTCATTTTCAGGTGGAGATTCTTTAAAGGGAAGAGAATGATCTGTGCATAATTTTCTTTTATCTGTCCATTTTTTAAATATCCCAGAGGGACCCTGGGTGATTTTTCTGTTTTTTTTTGTTTGTTTGTTTTTGTTTTTTGCTTTTTGAGACAAAGTCTCACTCCATTGCTGGCTTACAATGGTGCAGTCTCCGCTCACTGCCACCTCCACCTCCCAGGTTCAAGTGATTCTCCTGCCTCAGCCTCCCGAGTAGCTGGGATCACAGGTGCCCGCCACCACACGCAGCTAATTTTTGTATTTTTAGTAGAGACAGGGTTTCACCATGTTGGCCAGGCTTGTCTCAAACTCCTGACCTCATGATCCACCTGTCTTGACGTCCCAAAGTGCTGGGATTACAGGATGAGCCACTGCACCCAACCGCCTGGGTGTTTTATCAACTCTTTATTGTGACTCAAACTGGATCTCTAAATAAACTCCTCTTAGGAGGCCTAAGACATATTTAGAGAAAATGTGTCATTTAAAGTGCTTTTTTGAAGTCATGTGACGAGCTATCAGAGCAGAAATCTCCTCACTGCCCACTGAGCTCTGTAACTTCTTTGGCTCAGATGTAGGAAAGAAACTCTCTTTTCTTCTTCCTCTTCTCCCTTTTCCCTTCTAAGACTGACACGGAGAGCATGACCTGCCCTGCGAAACTTGCACACAGGTGATCAATGCATGGCAAGCGTAAGGCAGTTATGTTTGTCAAAGTCAGTGTGGTGTGGCATGTGTGGAAATACAGGAGGTGACAGCAATTCACTCAATGGGTGGAGTAGGGCTTAGCAATGGTCATGGTAAAGGAATGGAAAGCAAAGGTAATAGAAAAGGAACTGTATAAATGTCCCTTTTCGGCTGGGCACGGTGACTCACGCCTGTAATCCTAGCACTTTGGGAGGCTGAGAGGGGTGGGTCACCTGAGGTCAGGAGTTCAAGACCAGCCTGGCTATCATGGTGAAACCCCATCTTAAAAAAAATGAAATAAAAAAAATAAATAAATGTCCCTTTTCCAAAAAGGCCTTACCTGACCACACACTATGAACTAGTTTTTTGTTATTACTCTTTCTCATAATATTCTTTTCTTTCAGATTGATTTTCACAGTTTGTTATTATATACTTTTTTTGAGATGGAGTATCAGTCTGTCACCGAGGGTGGAGTATAGTGGTGCTGTCCCAGTACACCACTGCCTCCTGGGCTCAAGCTATCCTCCCACCTCAGCTGGGACTCCAAGTGTGTGCCATCATGCTTGGCTAATTTTTTAATTGTTTGTAGAGACAAGGTGTCACTATATTGCCCAGGATGGTCTCAAACTCCTGGGCTCAACCAGTTCTCTGTCTCCACCTCCCAAAGTGCTGGGATTACAGGCATGAGCCACTACTCCTGGCCTGTTGCTATATACCTAATGGTATGTTTATTTGCTTAATATGTCTCCCATAGTTGACTGGAAGCTCCATGGAGGCAAGTTCTATGTGGGCAAGTTCAATGTGTGCTTTGCTTATCATTGAATACTCAACACCTGGTCCATGTCTGGTGCATGGCAGGCCTTCA
Organism: Cebus imitator; assembly: GCF_001604975.1. Taxonomy (NCBI): domain Eukaryota; kingdom Metazoa; phylum Chordata; class Mammalia; order Primates; family Cebidae; genus Cebus; species Cebus imitator. The sequence continues at coordinate 1,217,820 of NW_016107521.1, read as the reverse complement.
GTAGATGTTCACTGAATAAACTAATAAGTAAGCACTGACCATACTCAGGGGTGAGAATTTCTTGCAGTAAATCAGTGGTTCTCAAAGTGTGATCCTTAGGATCCATCAGGATCAACAATACGGAGGAACTTGTTAGAAGTGAATATTCTTTTTTTATTTTTTGAGATGGAGTCTTGCTCTTTTGCCTAGGTTGGAGTGCAGTGACATGATCTCGGCTCACTGAAACCTCTGCCTCCCAGGTTCAAGCAATTCTCCTGCCTCAGCCTCCTGAGTAGCTAAGATCACAGGTGCCCACCACCACATCCAGCTAATTTTTGTATTTTTAGTAGAGGTGGGGTTTCACCACTTTGGCCGGACTGGTCTCAAACTCCTGACCTCAAGTGATCTGCCTGCTTTGGCCTCCCAAAGTGCTGGGATTATAAGTGTGAGCCATCGCGCCCGGCCCAGAAATGAACATTCTTGATCCCACCACAGGTCAGAACTAAAATCAGAAATATGGGGTTGGATTCCAGTAATCTGTGTTTTAACTAGACTTCCAGGGAATTCTGACACACACTAAAGTTTGAGAACACTTACTAAATTAATAAATGGTCATTGTAATGTATCCTAGACACCTAGATTTTAACACAGAGGCAAGAATAATTTTTTCTGATTTGGGGAATACTTTATGGAGAAGGTAGTATTTTAAGGAAATTTCCAGCTGGATAAATCATGGTAAGGCAATTCAGATAGAGAACAAAGGCATATAGACATGGATTAGCATGGCCTTTAGATTGATCTATAAGTGATTCTATGGGAAGTTTCATGCACGGCAGGAAAGGGCCTGAGGTGAGATAAAGATGGAGAGGTAGGCAGGGGTCTTGAATGTTCGTTGTTAAGCAGGGAGATAACATGCATGGGGTTACTCCACCTTACAGCTGGAGGAATCCTGCTCCCAGGCTTGAGTGTAGTGGTGCACTACAGCTGGAGAAACTCCTCCATCTTACAGCAAAAGCCTGTCCTGAGCAAGCTTCCCTAGACTTACTCTCCTATTCGTGCTTTCCTTCCTCCCTTCTGCTGCTGCTCCCTCTTCTTCTTCTCCCCTCCCCTCTGGGTGACGCAGCCCAGCTGCTGGTGACCAACCCCACCCTTCTCCAACCTGGCTTAACCACTGATGTCAGCTCTGCTGGGGCTGTCTGGTTTGCAGCTCTGGAACCACGCCTGGCCTAGCCCCCTGCTTTAGAGGAAAGCTTGGGATGCTGGTGTGCTCAGAGGTAACGCTGTGGATGTACCTAGTAGGAGGGTTCATCTGGGATTTCCAGGGCTCTAGAGAAATAGTCCCTTCCCCTGGAGACTTCCTGCTCCCGGACAGGGGGCAGCAGCAACAGGGCCAGAGTTTCTTGGGATCCAGGCTTGCATCACCCAGTGCCACCCAGGAGAACTGGCTCCAAGCTGTGCCTGCTCCTCTCTGGTGACTCACAGCAGGGCTGGTCTCCAAGATCTTAAACCTAATTGTACCTGGAAGTGAAGAAGTGTGATAGCAATAGATACTATGTATTGAACACTTAGTGCTTGCTCTGGCTGGGGCTATGAGTCACCTATACCTGTAGTTCTCAATATTATTTGATCAATGTTAAGTGCCCCTTTCTTGTACTAAATATTTTACAACACCACCTTTAGCATATGTAGATAATATAACCAAACTACATCATGATTTCATAAAATTAGGCCATAAAATGTCACAATTAATATAAAGGGGAAATAAATGTATAGGCAGGGTAGGGTGGCTCATGCCTGTAATCGCAGCACTTTGGGTGGCTGAGGCAAGTGGATCACTTGAGGTCAGGAGTTCATGAGCAGCCCGGCCAACATGGTGAAGCACTATCTCTACTAAAAATACAAAAATTAGCTGAGTGTGGTAGCATGCACCTGTTATCCCAGCGACTCCAAACGCTGAGGCAGGAGAATCATTTGAACCTGGGAGGCAATGGTTGCAGTGAGCTGAGATCGTGCCACTGCACTCCAGCCTGGGTGACAGAGCAAGACTCCAACTCGAAAAAAAAAAAAAAGAAAGAAAGAAAAAGAAATGTATAGCACAAGGGTGTATATTTCAACACGTAAATGTTTGGACAGATCCCTGCTAGAAGATATAATAAATAGTTATAAGCTTGTGCCTTACACAGAATTCCTGTGAATGTGCAACAGTTAGAAGTGCAGACGGATACATGTATGTTACATGACAGGCTCAAATACCACCAGTCCCATTGCCATTCAGTTATGATTTACTGCAAGATAACTCTCTTGCTAAAGCTCCAGGTAAGAGTCCAGTCTTCCCCTGATTTACATAGTGGGCTACTATCTTTTCTTTGTCCCTCCAGATACATGCTCCTTCCCTTTCTACTCTGCTCTCAGCCCTGGGAGCGTGATCCACCAACCATGTTCACACCCTTGGGTTTATGAGAACCCTGGTGGGCGACGGACCATGGGAAGAAAGCAAGGCTGGGACATTTATTTCTCTGGCTACCTCCTTTGCTGTATACCTCAACCTAAGATCACTGCTGCTCTCAACATGGCTTATATGGCTTGGATCTGTGTCCCCGCCCAAATCTCATGTTGAATTGTAACCCCCAGTGTTGGAGGTGAGGTCTGATGGGAGAGGACTGGCTCATGGGGATGGATTTCTCATGCATGGTTTAGCACCATCCCCTTGGTACTGTTCTAGCAATAGTGAGTTCTCATGAAATCTGGTGGTTTAAAAGTGTGTGTCACCTTCCCCTCTCTCTCTTGCTCCTGCTGTGGCCATGTGACACGCCTGCTCATGTACCACACCTGTATCAGTCTGCACTTGTAACTGTTGCATATTCATAGAGATTCTGTGTAAGGTACAAGCTTATGACTCTTTACTATATCTTCTAGCAGGGGTCTGTCCAAGCATTTACATTGAAATATACATCCTTGTGTTATACATTTATTTCACCGTTACCTTAATTGTGACATTTTGTGGCCTAATTTTATGAAACCATGGTGCAGTTTGGTTATATTATCTACATATGCTAAAGATGGTATTGTAAAATATTTATTATAAGAAAGGGGCACTGAGTCACATAACATTGAGAACTACAGGTGTAGGTGACTCGTAGCTCCGGCCAGAGGTGGAGACAAAGGATTGCTTGAGTCCAGAAGTTTGCGATCAGCATGGGCAATATAGTGACACCTCATCTCTACAAAATTGTAAGTTTCTTGATGCCTCTTCAGAAGCCAAGCAGATGCCAGCATCATGCCTCCTGTACAGCCTGCAGAACTGTGAGTCAATTAAACCTCTTTTCTTTATAAATTACCCAGCCTCAGGTATTTCTTTATAGTAATGTAAGAACAGACTAATCCAGTGGCCATGGTGGATTGAATGGAGGCCCCCAAGAGATAGGTCCACGTTTTGGCTCCCAGAACCTGTGAACAGGAATTTGGAGAAAGGGTCTTTGCTGATGTAAGTAAGGACCTCAAGATAAGATCATGCTGCATGATCTGGGTGGTCTCTGAATCTAATGGCAAGTATCTTTA
>NW_016107521.1:1202212-1213095 GCF_001604975.1 Cebus imitator | reverse complement strand
AAAATATAAAAAAATTAGCCAGGCGTGATGGTGCACATGTGTAGTCCCAGCTACTCAGAAGGCTAAGGCAGTAGAATAGCTTGAACCTGGGAGGCAGAGGTTGCAGTGAGCTGAGATCACGCCATTGCACTCCAGCCTGGGTGATAGAGTGAGACTCCATCTCAAAAATAAGTAAATAAATAAATAAAATAAAAATAAATTAATTAAAAGTAAATTAAAACCATACAACAATACTTTGTGATTATACATAAGAGTTAGGTTCTAGGCTCATGTAATTGTAATGTCAGAGGAATGATGAACCATATGAAAGCTGTGGGAAACAAGGGACACTTATTGTGTGGGAGTGCCCTAAGTGTCACAGTACCTCTAGCATCCCTAGCCAGAAGCGTTCCACAATCATCATTACAATGAAAAATGGCGCTACAAATTTCTAACCCACTCTCCCCAGAGAGTGGCATCATCTTATTGTGAACCACTGATTATATAATATCTTGTTTAATCCTTACAACCACATTTTGACATGGCTACTATCTCTACAGATGCAGAAACAGTTTCAAAGAGGTTAGAAACCTGCTTATGTCTGTCTGAGGTGGACCTGGAGTTCAGAGTCAGATCTGAGGAGACTTAAGGTCTGTGTTCCCAATGGCAAAACTGCACTTTGGGTCTTTGTCAGGGGGAGAAGGTGGGGAGGGCTGGGGCAGAGACAGTGCTGTGAGAGATCAACTCTAACTCTGTGGAGAAGAGGGGCTCCAGCAGAGGTGTGCTAGTCTGGGTATGCTGGGGTGTGTATAAGAACTTATAGCCTCAAAATCTCAGTGACTTAGCAGTAAAGCTTGATTACTTGCTCCAGCAAAATTCAGTGCAGTTCTTGGTAGGGAACTATCTCCTGGGTAGCTGTCATTCAAGTGGTGAAATCAGAGATTTAGCTTTCTTCCTTTAGGAGGTTTCACCATTCCCAGAGCCTTTTGCTTCCAGACTCACAGGTGGAGGAGAGAGCGTGTAGAATTTTTTTTTTTTTTTTTTTTTAATTTTTGAGACAGAGTCTTACTCTGTCGCCCAGGCTGGAGTGCAATGGCACAATCTCAGCTCACTGCAACCTCCGCCTCCCCAGTTCAAGTGATTCTTCTGCCTCAACCTCCAGAGTAGCTGGTATTATAGGTGCCCGCCACCACACCCACTATTTTTTTTGTATTTTTGGTAGATATGGGGTTTCACCATGTTGGCCTTGGCTGGTCTCAAACTCCTGACCTCAGGTAATCCACCCGCCTCAGCCTCCCAAAGTGCTGGGATTACAGGCATGAGCCACCGTGCCTGGCCTAAGTGTGTAGAATGTTACTTGGAATATTTGATGGCCAAATGTGAAAGTGGTATGCATCTCTTCCCCCTCCTTCCATTGGCAGAACTCAGTCACACAACGTACCTACAAGCAAGGGATCCTGGGAAATGTAGTCTATGTCTGTTGAACACAGCACTGTCTCTGCAGAAGAGAGCAATACTTCAGCTGAATCTGGCCAGCTGAGGGGCCTGGTTTCTCCCCTGACCCTACTTTGGGCCCTCAGCTAATACACTGATGAAAGATGCTTTCCTTTACCCCAGAAGCAGCCCAGCGGAGACCTCTCCATCCTGTCCAGACTCTTCTATTCCTTGTTGAGCTATTACATAAGGTGAAATATAAAACACTTCCAGAAAAGCCTTGGTACACTGAACATGATTTGTATGTCAATCCCTCCCTTTCATTCACGCCCCTGTCATTCATGCCATAGGAAGAATGCTAGCTTTCTGCCTGATAGTCACTATATCACCATCCTTACTCCTATATTGGGGGCAGCAATGTGCCTAGTCTTAGCTAAGACTACATTTTCCTTGCAGATAGGGATGGCTAATGAGAAGTCAGGGGGAGTAATTGGGTGGGGTTTTGAGAAAGCTGTATAAAAGTGACTAACTTATCTAGCAAAGCACCACTGTGTCTTTCCTCCCATCATTCTTCCTTTACCCTCCCTGGGACATGGACCTGAGGGGCGAGGCCCTAGCAGTCATCTTTTATCCATGAGGTGATCTCAAGGAGTAGAGTCATGTGCCATGGATAGCAGAGCAGAAGTCAAAATAATTCTAACGTGGAGACCTTATAGATGGAGTCCCCATACCAGCCTGGTCTTTTCTAAGAGAAAACTAAGACCCTGTCTTATTTAGGCCACTGTTGCCTTGGATCTCTCTTACTACCAACTGAGCAAATTCCTCATTGACAAAACCTCAAAACCCTCTTATAATTCAGTTTCTCTCCACCAAAAAGCCCCAACACTCATTCGTTCATCAGTTCACTTCCATACTCCAGCACTCTCTGACTGATAACATTCCATATTCTAGAATCAGATGAGATTATGTGGGTACAAAAGCATGTTATAAATACCAAAGTATTAAATGCATGTTACACTGTGCCATTATTTTCATTAATATTATGATTCGTTGTTACTCTGGTGTCATAATTAAGGGGATTTTAGTAAGTAGTATGCAATTTAATTGGGGAAAACTCCTGTTAGTGGGGTAAATTATTGAAACCAGTGCTAATTGATGTTGTAAATTAAAGAAGCAAGGGGTGATCTAGTAGGAGCACATCTCACAATTTAATATGCACAGAGAAAAACTTGAGAATCTTATTAAAATGCAGATTCAGATTCAGAGAGGGTCTAGAGTGGGGCCTAAGATTCTGCATTTCTAAAAAGGTCCTAAGTGATATGCTTGCCCTGAACCTTAGAATAACAGGGAGACCTTGCAGGTGTTAGGCAAGAAAATCATAACAGAAAGGTAAGCTGAAAGCAGAGAGGAGAGAATTTCTGAAAATGGGAAACAAGAAGTTACTCAGAAGCTTTACTTTCAAGCAGGTTAGTAACTTAATAAAAGTCAGGAACTATGCATGCATAATTTAATTTAATTTTTTATAATTTATGTAAAAAGAATTATAAGCCTTATTTTATAGTTGAGAAAGTAAGTGGAAACTCAGTGAAGTTAAAGATGTACCCAGAGGAGTCAGGTCCAGTGGGCTCATGCTGATAGTGGCAGCCACACAGGAGGCTGAGGCGGGAAGATCACTTGAGCCCAGGAGTTCATGACACTGGTCTGGGCAACATGGTGAGATCCTGCCTCAAAAGAAAAAGAACCCAAAGTCAGCAGTAGCAGGGATAGGAGCGACCCCAAGTTTTCCAGTGCCCAGAGTGTGTATTTTTTCCTAAGCACCTTGAGGAAAGCTTGCTCGTTTTGCTGAATTCTTCCTCTTCATCCAGGACTTATTGGTCAGAGGAAGACAAGGCCACTGTAGGGTACCAGGCCTGCTGGTATTTGAATCTGCTTGGCTCAACTCTTATCAGTCCTGAAGTCTTTCTGTGGCTGCTGTATTTTGCTTTCAAACACTGGAAGCTGGGTTTTGATGGGGCCCCAGGAGTGGGGAGCAGGAAGAGTTTTCTGGGGGATGTTTACAAGTTTTTTGGGACACTTCCCATGTTGTAAGCCCAGTATCCCTTCTAGAGGCTGCCATATTCCAGAGTAGCAAGAGCATATCCTGGAGAGGGGAGCTGCCAAGGCGAGAGCAACCCCTGCTTGGACTCTGACCTGGGATCCTCTCTTTCTTCCTGGATACCTGAGATCATTGAGCAGCTAATAAAACCTGAGATTCATCACAGCAATTGGCAGACTGGCAAGTGCCAGGCATGGGTGAAGACCCTCACTTCCTCCCAAGATAGGAGATAAATGGACACTCTGTGTCCCCACGAAGCGTCAGCCACTCAGGGAGGATCCTCTGTGATTGGCTGTGGTTCTGCTCCCTGCAGCTCTGGAATAAATCTGGGCCATTTCCTTCTCCAGTTTCCCCCTTGTGACTTGCCTTTGTCTAATCTCATTACCATGGGGAGCTGGGGAAGCTTCCCTGCACAATAAATCTTTGATTGGGAAGGTGGTTTTATCATTTGAGAGGAAAGAAAGTTAAAGGAGAGGACGCAAATGACTAATGTGTTCAGGGAGTGATGCAAGGGATGTGAAAAGGCAGGGAGGGGTTCCCAGTGGAGCAACGGTGACAAGAAAGGGATAAGCTTGGGACCGCAGGGCGGGGCTGAGGAGGTGCCAATGGGGAGGATCCCAGAGGCACAGTAGGTAAGCTAGCCCCGGGCCTGAATGCAGAAAAGTGCGAAAAGGCTTTCAGAACAGAAGAGAAACCAACACAGACACTGTGGTTCCCTTTCTTCCCAAGAGGACAAACTGTGGTCTGCTTTGACGTCAGCTATGCAGATGTACTGAGGCTATTGGGAATGTTGGTTCCAGGCCTGGAATGCAGCCACAGCAGCATCAAAGGCAGGGAGGGAGGGGGCAGCAGGGGCAGCCTCTCCTTGAAGGATGCCCAGAGGCACCCCAGTGTGGAGCAGCCCAAAGGGAGGACTTAACAGCATCCACTCTGGCTGAGCTTAAATCATCCTCCAGCCTCCTTTTCTTCAGATGTGTTTCCTATTCCCAGGTCCCCACTCTCCCCTTGTTTCTAAGACAGAATCAGCATTTCCGGGGCAATGAAAGCAAAGGCCACCAGATGGGCTGAAACACTGAATGGCGTTGGATATCCAAGGCAACCCTTGCTCTGGCTGCCCTTGTCCTAGAAGTAGAGAAAAGCCAGGAGAACCTCCCTGGAGCCCACAGCCTTCACTGTCTCCTGGCCACCACTATCTTCTTCCCTGTCGTGCTGCTCAAAATGGTTGACAGTACTTGGTACTTTCTCAATTCTTGTTCTCCCAGCACTCTCTAGTCTAGCTTCTGCCCTGTCCCTTCCACTGAAACTGCTCTTGCTAATGTCATCAACAGTCTGGGACCAAATCCAGGAGCCACTTCTCAGCTCTTACTTCTTCTGTCAGCCATTGCCTGTTGATAACACTCTTGTTTGTTTGTTTGTTTGTTTGGAGACAAAGTCTAGCTCTGTCGCTTAGGCTAGAGTGCAGTGGTGTGATCACGGCTCACTGCAGCCTTGACCTCTTAGGCTCAAGCGATCCCACCTCGGCCTCCCAAGTAGTTGGGACTACAGGCATATATATATATATATATATATATATATATTAGTAGAGATAGGGCTTTGCCACATTGTGTAGTCTGGTCTCAAACTCCTGGACTCAAGCAATCCACCTGCCTCCATCTCCCAAAGTGCTGAGATTACAAGCATGGGCCACTGCACCTGGCCTCAGGTTCTTTCTAACTCAAAGCTCTGCCAATTCCTAGGGTGTAGCCCTCAACCTCCTACTCCAAGATGGTGCCATCTCATGCTCCAAACAGCACAATGGAGGGAGGAAAAAACACGAATGTAAAGGACAAGCTTCCACTTTCTCCCAACGATTCCTAGAAGCTGCTATGTGACATTTCCACTTTTGTATTATTGACCCAAACTCAGTCACATGGTCACATCTATCTGTAGAGAGGCTGGGAAATGTAGTCCTTATTTAGCTAAAAACTGGATTCCATGAATGAGGGGGAGAACAGATATGGAGGGACAATAAAGGCCCATGTCAGAGCTTCCACAACAACGCCAATAGTGGATTCTATGGATGGGTTGACAAAACATCCCTTCCCATCGCCTTCCACTACGTTAGAGCTGGGACGCCATACTTCCTAGACTCCACTGCAGCTGGCATTCCAAATGAGCTTTAGGAATTCTCATTCTATAAACTTGCATGAGACTTGAACCTGAAACTAAGTTAATTGGAGACAGAGGATGCAGGTGGCATTGATTTTGCTGGTGCAGATTGTGGCAGATTGATTTTGTAGTCCCCAGCCTGCACTGGTTTCTGGCTCAGTAGCTTCCTGTGGCAGGAGTGGTGGCAGGGTCACGATCAGTGGTGGCAGACCCATGATGATTCTGAGGGCTTGCGGTTACTTCAGGAAGCTCCATTTTAAGTCTACTCCTTCAGCCCTGCTAGTAATGTTGTAAGCCAAAACTTTTCAAACTTTAATGTTCATATGAATGGCCTGAACATCTAGATACAATGCAGATTTTGATTCAGTAGATCTGCCATGACATATAAGATTTTACATTTCTAACAAGCTCTAGGGTAATGCCTGATTGGTAAGAGGGACTTCTTAGTAACTTAAGCCTGGGGTGTCCTGTCCTCACCTATACCTGGTCATAAATTCCTTTCTGCTTTAACTATTGTAGTAGTCAGTGTTCTTCAGAGAGACAGGATCAAGATATATAAATATCTATTGTATCTTTATCTATAGACAGAAATTCTCAATGGAAAAAACCAAACTCTGTAATATATAATATATTTTAAAGAGGTTTATTTTGAGTCAATATGAGTGACTGCAGCCTGGGGAAAATACAAACCCAAGGGCCTTGAGTAAGTGGTCCCAAGGCAGTCAGAATGCAGCTCTGTTTTATACATTTCAGGGAAGCAGAAGTTACAGGCAAAGTCATAAATCGATACATGGAAATTATACTTTGGTTTGGCCCAAAAGGGTGGGACATCTTGAAGTGAGGACTTGTAGGTCATAAGTAGATTTAGAGATTCTTTAATTTGCAATTGGGTAAAGGAGTAAGGATTTGCCTAAAATCTTGGAGTCAGCAGAAAGGAATGTTTAGGTTTAATTTTAAAACACATTAGTTAAGAAGTCTGCTAACCATCATGTGATGCTATGCCAGAGTCAGGCTGCAAGAGTCACAACACGCTGGGCCAGGGTGACCTGTAGGGTATCTTAGTCCTACAAAGAGTCCATTCTGTCAGCCTTATGGTCTCAACTTTAATATTAATGATGATCAGTTGTTGTGTCTTCGTTGCAAATGAGGGAGTATAACGAGGTGTGTCTGACCTTCTGTCCTGTCATGACTGGGAACTCAGTTTTTAAGGTTTTTCTGGGGTCCCCTTGGCCAAGAAGGGATATGTTCAGTGGGCTGGGAGGTTTAGGATTGTATTTTTAGTTTACATTGACATACGAGAAAAGATTCATTAGGGGGATTGTCTCGTGATTAAGGAGGCTGAGAAGTCCTGCGACAGGCTGTCTGCGAGCTGGAGAGCCAGGGAAGCTGGCGGTGTAGCTCTGTCCAAATCCAAAGGCCTCAGGACCAGGCAAGCTGAAGGCATAATTCTCACTCTGTCAAAGTCCTGAGAGCCCAGGGGCCTCTGGTGTAAGTCCTGGAATCTGAAGGCCAGGCAGCCCAGAGTTGTAGGAGAGGAGAGGAAGAGTGTACCCTAGTTCCAGCAGATAGATTAACACATTAATCTTTCCTCTGTTTTTGTTCTCTCCGGACTCAGCAGATTGAATGTTGCCCGGCCACATTAAGGTCTTCTCCACTGAGTTCGCTTAGATTCACACACTTACACAACCCAAAATGATACCAAAATGATCATACCCAAAATGATTTCTAGATATTTTTTAATCCAGTCAAGTTGACACCTAAAATTAGCCATCATTACTACCGAGTGATGGTTTCTGATTCTCCTAATTCTATAATGGTTTCTTCCTCTTCTCTCTTCAGGGATCTTCTTCCTATGTTTGTCCCTTAAATACTGATGTATGCCAGGACTCAAGCTTAGGATCATTCTAGAAACTTTTCCTGATCTCCTTTATTCTCCTGGTTTTAATCACTATTAATCTCAAATTCATATCTACAATCTATCCTCTTTCCTGAGCCCCAAATTTCAGTATTCATAGCTGACCAGAACTGAGTTCTATAGATGAGCAGTGCATGAAAAAAAGGTTCTGTGGTCATAAGCTTGGGAAATGCTGGGTTAAATAAAACTAAATTGGTTTCCTTGCTGAGGTACTTCTAGAACTGTTAATGTGCTAATATGCATTGCAGATTTCTAAGTGGGGCCATGTAGTACCTAGTGTTTCTTTATTTTGTTTGACATCTGTGTTGGATACATTCTATATGTTTTCGTAGGTTCTCTTAGCCTACCTAAGTCCTGGACTTTAGTCTTTTGCTTTTCCTTAACTGTTGCCACTGCAGCCAACTCTGGAGTTCTGTGGCCAGCCAGCTGCTGCCAAGAGCCTCTGGCTCCTCTAGGCATCTTGCATCATTTCCCAGCCCTCCCTTTTACATCAATCTTGAGGGCCTGGATTTGTGCCTTCATTAAAAGCATCAGCATATAATCATTGCCCCAGGTTTTGTTTTCTAGGCAACATGAACAACCCTCAACTGTCCCCCACCTTTCTTCCTGGGATATTAATATCTCCTGGAACTAAGATTCCTAGAAAACACTTTAGAAATACTCTTTCCCTGTATGCACCTTAGATTCAGCACGTCCAACAATGAATTGTAGTCCATTCTCACACTGCTATAAACAAATACCCTAGACTGGATAATTTATAAAGGAAAGAAGTTTAATTGACTTACAGTTCCACATGGCTGGGGAGGCCTCAGGAAACTTACAATCATGGCAGAAGGTAAAAGGGGAGCAAGGACATTCTTCACATGGCGGCAGGAGAGAGAAGTGCAAGCAGGGGAAATGCCAGATGCTTAGAAAACCATCAGATCTCATGAGAACTCACTCACTATCAGGAGAACAGCATGTTCCCATGATCCAATCACCTCCCTCCCTCCACATGTGGAAATTATGGGTATTACAATTGAAGATGAGATTTGAGTGGGGACATGGCCAAACCATATCATAAATCAATCCTGGGTCCCCACCATTCTCTAATGTGGCCAGTTCTCAAAGTTGCATTACCTATCTGGCTCTGAAGGCACTGGCCTAAGTGACCCCTGGTTTAGAACTTGAGGCCTCAGAATGTCTTCATTGTTTTACCATCTTAGCCCCAGAACTATTCCAAGAGACAGAACAAGTGTGCTCCTATTTCACTGACAAGGAAACAGTAAAAGGGATTGGATGACACAGTTGGAAGTAGTGGAGCCAGGGCTTTAACCCAAGTTTCCAGCCTCCCAGTCCTGGCCTTGTGCACTGATGAGGCCTATGTCTTCATGTCCCCAACACTAAAAGGATGCAGTGGGCTTTCATGGCCCTCCCTTTGTCCCCACTTTCCTGGCTACATCTTCAGCGTAGCAAATGCTAGCACTCTTGAGTTTTAGAGACTTTAAAAAGGAGGCACATTTCTGAGGGAAAATCTTTGCATGTGTTTTTCCCAGAAAGAAGAAAGTGTAATAATGTGTTGTCTGAACTAAAGACAGTATGGTTTTGAGCTTGGCCAAACTTTCCTTCTTCAATTGTGAAAAAAAGAAAAAATAGTAAATGGGACTAGTTGTGTGAAGCAATCTTTGCAATCTTTGGGGGAAGGTCTCACTTAGGGGATAAGCCCTTTTCCAGATTCCCTGTTTGGAGACGCTGCCTTCATAGAGAGCAGTGGTTCTTAAATTTTCCTTTTGGTTACTTGCTTGAGAATTGAATAATTGTTGTGGATCCTTTTCCTAAAAAAAATTTACTTACAAATGTAAGGGGATAAAGCAAAGTTGCTTGGTACTTTCTTTATGTTTGGTATTCTGAAATTTGATCATAGTTAATCTGGGTGCAAGTCTTTTTTGTTTTGTTTTGTTTATTCTTCTTGTCTTCAGTGGGTCATTTCAATGTCAAAGCTTTTGTGTTTTTTCACCTCTAGAAAATATTCCATTATTTATTTCTTTATTTTTCCCTTTCCATTCCCTCTGTTTCCTTATGCTGAAATTCCTGTTAAATAGTATGATAGAACTTCTGGATTCATCCTCCATACTTCTTAACTTTTCCTTTGTACTTTCACCTCTGTTCTTTTGCATTTTAGGAGAATTCATTTTTTTTTATTTGAGACAGGCTGGAGTGTAGTGGTGCAATCTTGGCTCACTGCAATCTCTGTCTCCCGGGTTCAAGCAATTCTCCTGCCTCGGCCTCCTGTAGCTGGGTTACAGGAGTGCACCACCATGCTAGGCTAATTTTTGTATTTGTAGTAGAGACGGTTTTGCCATGTTGGCCAGACTGGTCTTGGACTTCTGGCCTCAGGTGATCCTCCTGCCTTGGCCTTCTAAAGTGTTGGGATTACAGGCATGAGCCACGACATCTGGACATTTTTTATTCTCCTGAATTTCTTAGCTGCTTGATCTTTTAACTCTATTATTCACTCTTCAACTGTATCTATTTTGTTATTAAGCCCATTCAATTTTTATTTGGGAAATTGAATTCTAAATCAATCTTTAGTTGATTCTATTTTTTAACTTATTTTGAGACAAGATCTTGCCCTGTAGCCTCAGCTGAAATGCAGTGGCAAGATCAGAGCTCACTGCAACCTCGAATTCCTGGGCTCAAGTGATCCTTCCACCTCAGCCTCCTGAATAGCTGGAACTACAGGCACACACCACCACTCTCAGATAATTTTTCATTTTTTTGTAAAGATGGAGTCTTGCTATGTTGCCCAGGACGGTCTCAAACTCCTGGATTCAAGCAATCCTCCTACCTTGGCCTCCCAAAGTGCTAGGATTACAGGCATGAGCTACCATGCCTGGCCTAATTCCTTTTAGTAAATGAAATATCTTTTCAGATATCTTGCTGAGATATTAATTATGTTTCATTTAACAGTACTCTCTTAGTACTTATTAATTCTCATTCTTAGATGTTTGTTTTTCAGATGGGTATAGGGAACTAAAATTATTTATTTCCTCAACATTCATATATTCTTAGTTGGAATGGACCCCTATAACAAAAGACAGATTGGGGAGAGAAAAACTAACAAGTTTATTAGCATGTATACTTCCTATATACATGGGAAATACCCAGGGAATGAACAGGCCTCAAAGAGTTGTCTTGGAACTCCAGCTCATACAGCATCTTCAACAAAGATCAGTAAGTTTTTAGAGAACTGACAAAACAAAGACAAAGGGCTTTGAGTCTCTAGGGGTGCAATCTGGGGGAAGCAAACAAATGCCAGATTAAGGATAATTA
>NW_016107521.1:1198363-1202112 GCF_001604975.1 Cebus imitator | reverse complement strand
TGTATTTTTAGTAGAGACGGGGTTTCACCATGTTGACCAGGATGGTCTCGATCTCTTGACCTCGTGATCCACCCGCCTCAGCCTCCCAAAGTGCTGGGATTACAGGCTTGAGCTACCGCGCCCGGCCAAGATCAGTAAGTTTTTAAGAGAAGTGGCAAGACAAAGGAAAAGCACGTTGAGTCTCTAAGGGCAGCAAATTGTGTGAAGGCAAATAAATGGAAGTTACAGGCTAGTGAGTAGAGCTTGCAATGTAGATTCCTTTGGTGCTATCTCCAGGCTGTTAAACTCTAAAGTTGTCTCTCGTGGCTAACCTTTGTCTTTCCTGACAGAGAGGATAGGAAGACGCCATTGTCTTTGTAACTCTTCTCAAGTGCCTTCAACTCAGAATAATCCTTAAGTCAGAGTGGCATGTTTTGGGATGGCATATTCTGGTTTCCCACAGTGGATTTTTTTATTTTTTATTTTTGAGGCAGGGTCTCACTCTGTCGCCCAGACTGGAGTACAATGGTGGGATTGTGGCTCACTGAAGTCTTAAACTCCTGAGCTCAAGTGATCCTTCTACTTCAGCTTCCTGAATAGCTGGGACTACAGATGTGTGCCTCGACACCTAGCTAACTAAAAAAAAAAAAAAAAAATGTGTAGAAATGGAGTCTCCCTATGTTGCCCAGGCTGGTCGCAAACTCCTGAGCTCAAGCGATCCTCCCACATTGGCCTCCCAAAGTGCTGGGATTATAGGTGTGAGCCACTGTGCCTGGCCTACAGATGGGTTTTGATGGCTCTGTTTCAGTGTTGCTTTTACTCAACTATTTAGTAACTCTAGATATTTTGTTTCTGTTTCTGTTTTGAGACACAGTTTCATTGTTGCCCAGGCTGGAGTGCAGTACACAATCTCAGCTCACTGCAACCTCCATTTCCTGGGTTCAAGTGATTCTCCTGCCTCAGCCTCCCTAGTAGCTGGGACTACAGGTACCTGCTATCACGCTTGGCTAATTTTTGTATTTTTTAATAGAGATAGGGTTTCATCTTGTTGGCCAGGCTGATCTCGAACTCCTGACCTCAGGTGATCTGCCTGCCTCAGCCTCCCAAAGTGCTGGGATTACAGGCATAAGCCACCATGTCCAACCTGTTTGTTCATTGTTAAATTGTGCATTATTACTTTTTTTTCAATACAGGCTCTCACTCTGTTACCCAGGTTGGAATGCAGTGACATAATCATGACTCACTGCAGCCTCTACATCCCAGGCTCAAGCGACCATCCCATCTTAGCCTCCCAAAGTGCTGAGATTACAGGCAAGAGAGATTCCAGGTATGCGTCACTGTATGAATCTAGTGCATTCTTGTTCTTGTTTGTTTTGTTTACTGAGCCTGAATGTAGTAATTTTGTGGGAGATGCTGGGCCAGTGGTGTACCTGTAATCTCAGCTACTAAGGAAGCTGAGACAAAAGGATCACTTGAGCTCAGAAGTTTGAGACCAACCTGGACAGCCCAGTAAGATGCTGTCTCTAAACAGAAAAAGGAAAAGGAAAAAAAAAAAAGAAAGTAATTCTGTGGGAAGAAGAATGTGTTGATGGGACGTACACATGGGGATGTATGTCAGGAAGAAGATAACCTGTCTTGTCTTTGGGCATGGCAATTCTATACCCAGTTCCTTACTCCAGTGGGGATAGTTGCTACCTGGGGGCATTCGCTGGTTTGGTATGGAGAAAAATCTGCACTGCAGCTGGTCAGAAGTAAGGGGATAGTTGACACAAATACCCTAGATACAGTTGCTCAATTAACCACCCCAAGGAATAGCACAAGGCCCTCTTTACTTTGTATCTAATAAATCTGACATTAGGGTAGAGTTCTTAACCTTTCTATTTTTGTGCTTTTGCAATAGTCTTCTGGTGCAGGACTTTTTTTGCGATATTGTCAATCTTTTCTTTCTTATCTGCCTTTGGTGTTAAACTTAAAATGATCTTCTGTACTCTCCCTCCTTTCCAAAATTATAAATATTCACCTATTTTCTTATTTTACTATTTTTTTTTAACATTCAAATCGTTAAGCCATCTGGAATTTATTCTAGTGTCAGCCATGACTTGGGGCTCTAGCTTAATTTTTTTAATGGTGAGTCACTTGTACACACCATGTTTTCCATGTGTGGGCTTTTAAAGTGCAGCTCAACCCTAAGAGCTCCATAAAAGCCTAGGAGTTAAGAATAGAAAAGCTAGGACTATAACTCATTCAGCTCCTAATTTCTGCTCCATTACTGCTCACTCCAGCACTCTGGCATAACTCAGTGCTCCTTAGGGAAAAAGCTCTGACCAATGATTTAAGGCTGGGAGGGTTGGGGCAGAGAGGAGGATTTGCAGAGAACCCTCTAGAGGAGGTTCATAGTTGCTGTGTTCCGGCCATAGGGCATAGCCTAGGGAGAAACAGTTGTTCTGCCTTACAAGGAGCTGCAGGAGCCCTAAGCTCTACTCTATAACTGCATTTTCATTTTCTTTTTCTTTTTCTTTTTCTTTGAGATGGAGTCTCACTCTGTAGCCCAGGCTGGAATGCAGTGGCATGATCTCGGCTCACTGCAACCTCCGACTCCTGGGTCCCAGTTCAAGCCATTCTCCTGCCTCAGCCTCCGAAGTAGCTGGAATTTCAGGCATGAGCCACCATGCCCAGCTAATTTTTTTGTATTTTTAGTAGAGACGGGGTTTCGCCATGTTGGCCAGGCTGGTCTTGAACTCCTGAACTAATGATCTGCCTGCTTTGGCCTCCCAAAGTGCTGGGATTACAGGCCTGAGACATCTCGCCTGGCTTATAACTGCATTTTTTTCTTCAGCCCCCAAGTCCTTTTCCTACTTACTCAAAATCCAGCTCCAAGCCAGCAAGGCTTAGATGCTCCTCTTTCTGGGTCCCCACTGCATTTTTGCATATGTCTCTAGAGCTATTTTTATCATTGTTGACATGTCTGTCTCATGCACTAATGAATTAGCTGATAAAGTTATCAGGCATGAAGGGTGCCATCTGCCAGGTGCAAGAGGAAAAACACACCAAAGGATATGGAGTTGCCGATGCCCTGTAGACCCCCTGAGGGGGTCATGGCACAGTGGTTGGCATCATACAGGGGCTGCAACTTTGATTAGGCTGCCTGGAGCTAAGGAGTCTTTATTCTTTTTGACCAAGTGTTAGGTCCTGGAGACATGAGGAATGATCAGCTCGGCTTTGTCTCTTTCCTCAGGAGGCTGATAATCTAGTGTATAAGTTTGTAGATAGAATTTAAATTTTTATTTTATTTTATTATTATTTTTTTGAAACAGCTCTGTTGCCCAGGCTGAAATGCAGTGGTGTGAGCTTGGCTCACTGCAACCTCCGCCTCCTGGGTTCAAGTGATTCTCCTGCCTCAGCCTCCTGAGTAGCTGGGATTACAGGCAGGTGCCACCATGCCTGGCTAATTTTTGTATTTTTAGTAGAGATAGTGTTTTATTCTGTCGGCCAGGCTGGTCTCAAACTCCTGACCTCGGGGGATCCACCCGCCTCGGCCTCCCAAAGTTTTAGAATTACAGGCGTGAGCCACCATGCCTGGTCTGTAGACAGGATTTTAGAAGAAACTTTAGGAAGGGAAAAATCAGACACATCAAAATCTTCAAAGAGATCAAAGAATGTAATTGAGTTGGAGAATGTCCCCTTAACTAAAAAGAAGTGCAAAAGCATTGAACCAGTGTTTTCTGTGTGTGGAATATGTCTGAGGCTCTAAACTCTTTTTTTTTTTTTTT
>NW_016107521.1:1187915-1195392 GCF_001604975.1 Cebus imitator | reverse complement strand
GCCCAGCTGATTTTTGTATTTTTAGTAGAGATGGGGTTTCATCTTATTGGCCAGGATGGTCACGATCTCTTGACCTCATGATCCACCAGCCTCAGCCTCTGAAATACTGGGATTACAGGTGTGAGCCACTGCGCCCGGCTGCTATTACTTTCTATCGGATTATAATCAGATCTCTAGTCATCAGAGAGTGTTATCTGTACTCATTCTACTTTTTTTATTTTTATTTTTTTCTTTTGTTTTTTTCTAGCCATTCTACTTTTTGAAATGTATTGAGATTTTTTTTTTTTTTTTTATTTTTTATTTTTTTTTTTTTTTTTTTTTTGGCCTTACATGTAGTCATTTGCAAATGATTCATGGGTACTTACAAAAAGTATATTCTAGGTTTTCAAAGTATGGAGTTTTGTTCTGTTTGAGATGGGGTTTCACTCTGTCACTCCAGGATGGAGTGCAATGGCACTATCTCCGCTCACTGCAACCTCCACTTCCCAGGCTCGAGCGATTCTCCCACCTCAGCCTCCTAAGTAGCTGGGACTACAAGTGTGTGCCACCATGCCCAGCTAATTTTTATATTTTTTTTGTAGAGACAAGTTTTCACCATATTGCCCAGACTGGTCTCAAACTCCTGGGCTCAAGCAATCCACCCACCTCAGGCCTCCCAAAGTGCTGGGATTACAGGCCAGAGCCACCAAGCCTGACATTGAAGTTTAATATCCATCTATGTCCTTATTTACTGTATGGTTTATTGATGAGTCATGGGCTAGGAGAAATGAATTAAAATGTCCTGGCCAGGCACAGTGGCTCATGCCTGTAATCCCAGCACTTTGGGAGGCCAAGGTGGGTGGAACACTTGAGGTCAGGAGTTCAAAACCAGCCTGACCAACATGGAGAAACCCCATCTCTACTAAAAATACAAAAAAAATTAGCTGGGCGTGGTGGTGCATGCCTAATCCCAGCTACTCGGGAGGCTGAGGCAGGAGAATCGCTTGAACCTGGAAGGCGGAGGTTGCTGCCTGGGAAGCAAAAGCAAAACTCCATCTCAAAAATAATTAATTTAATTAAATAAAATTTCCTTCTATTATTATTATTATTTTTTAAAATATAAAGACAGGATTTCACCATCTTGGTCAGGCTGGTTTTGAACTCCTTACCTCAGGTGATCCGCCCGCCTTGGCCTCCAAAGTGCTTGGATTACAAGTGTGAGCCAGCAAGCGTGGCCTCCTTCTATTATTATATTTCTATTTCTCCATATATTTCCCATTTTTTGCTTTATGAATTCTGACACTATATTATTTTATAAATAAAAATATGACATCTTCATCGTAGCTTTTAGCCTTTATCATTACCGGATATTCTGTGTCTTTTCTGATTTTTTTTTTTTTTGGTGAATTCAACTAAGTCTGATATTAACATTGTAACCTCTGTCTTCTTGTTGCATGTATTTCATATACGGCTTTTATTTTTGCTTTCTATTTTTTCCTTTTACTTTCAATCTTTCTGAGGAACACTGTTTTAGATGTATCTCTTACATGCCACACTAATTGTATTTTATTTTGTGACTCCAGGAGTTGCTTCTGAAGAGTAAGATTACTGGGTCAAAGGTAAAGAAAGCTTTTGTAGCTCTTAACCCTCATGACCAAATAAAGAGTATTTCACAGGTGGGCCACTTTATCTCATCACCAGCCATTTAGAACCAAGCCGTTTCACCACCCCTGCTAGCACGACTCTTATATTCCTGTTTACATTTTTAATAGGTGAAAATGGGACCTCATTGTTCTTTTATTTGCTTTTCTTGGCTTCATCAAATGTTACTTTAAGTAAGTTAAGATGGAAGAAGGATGAGAAGCCAGCAGGAAATGTCCTTTCTCAGATCTCTCCAATGAAATTGATGGGTGGTGGGGTTTCTTATCCCTGATTCGCCTGGTGACACTGAATCAATCACTTCCCACAGGCTCCTCAGCCAGCCCTTAGCTTTTCCCTTCCTCACAGCCCTGCACCTTGCTTTTTTTCCCCTCCCATAATGAGTAGGCAGGCACTATAACACAACAGGAAGATAGATACAAGGGAAGCTCAATTGAATGAATTCAAATCCAAACTCCATCTCTGCCTAATCATTTATTAGCTAGCCATTTATCAAATCCTAGCCATTTGGCCTGGCATGGTGGCTCACGCCTGTAATCCCAGCACTTTGGGAGGCCGAGGTGGGTGGATCACCTGAGGTCAGGAGTTCAAGACCAGCCTGGCCAACATGGCGAAACCCTATCTCTACTAAAAATCAAAAAATTAGCTGGGGGTGGTGGTGCATGCTTGTAGTCTCAGCTGAGTCAGGAGAATGGCTTGAACCTGGCAGGCAGAGGTCACAGTCAGCTGAGATAGCATCATTGCACTCCAGCCTGGGCAACAGAGCGAGACTCCATCTCAGAGAAAAAAGAAAAAAAAATCCTAGCCATTTATTAACTGGGTGATCTATGGCAGTTGCTTAAACCTCTTTGTGCCTTGGTTTTCCGAGGTAATAGTTCCCAAGGGTAATAAAGATTACAACAGTAATACGTATTGGAGTTTTGCAAAGTAATTAACATATGTAAAAGACAGAGGCCTCTGGAAATGTTCCTTTCCCAGTCCAACAATGAGGAAGGAAATACCTTCCTACATGACCCTGCTTCTTTATCTACTGTTCTTAGTCCTAGGCCAGGGGCAGGTCCCTGACACAAGGAGACCCAATCAGAGTCCCTTCCTGGGATCTTTGACATTGGGACTTGAGAAAGGAAGTCTTTGGTGCCTCTTGGGTAAGGAAGCTCTCAAATGTGAGACCCAGGCTTCTGGCAGTCATATTTTCCAGCCTGTGGAGGAAGCCATGCTGCAAGAATGAGAGAAGCAGATACTACAGTCTGGTATTGTTGGAATCCCTGGTTCCTGCTACCCCAAAATGCATCCTATGAGCCAATCAATAAATATCCAATTTTCCCTAAGCTTGCTTGTGTTGAGTTTCTATTCACTTGCAACCAAAAAAGAGCTTTAGCTGGGTGCCTGGCATGTGCCTGAACCCCAGCTACTTGGGAGGCTGAAGTGGGAGGATCGCTTGAGCCCAGAAGTTCGAATCCAGCCTGGGCAACATAGTGAGACTCCCTGTCTCATGAGAAAAAAAAGAAAAAAAAAAAGAAGAGCTATAATATACCTCCTAAGGCACCTTAGGATAGTAAATCTTGAAGTCTCCCATCCGTCTGTCCAAAAACTCTGTCCAAGCCCCTCTCTAAGACACACACACACATGCGCTCACACACACAGAATGACGGCAGTTCCCACTCCGGCTGGAGGGGGCTGTGGCTCCTTCTCTGCCTGAGCTGCCTGCACATGCCTCTACTTCTCCACACACACCAAAAGACAGCTGTGTCAATGCCCAGGCCTCAGGAACTGCACTTGCTAAACAGGATGTTATCCCGGAAATCTGTGCCTTACTCTGTATGCCTCTTGTCCTTTTTTCACTGCCCTATTCAGTAACTTCACAAATATATAATGAGTACCTGCCAAGAACTATGTCAGTCCTGGAGCAACAAACAGTCCCTGCTGTCAAGGAACACGCAGGCTTGTGGGGCCGTCACGCTGTCAAAAGACAGCTCCAAGAGAGGCAGTGGGATGAGAATCGAACAGATGTTTTAGCCAAGTGCTGCAAGAGCTCAGAGGAGGCCTCGTCACTTGTTGCTTGGGACAGACATCTGGCTGGTCTGCCCTATGCGCTGCTGCCAGAATGTCTTCCTGAACACAGCTGTGCAAGTCCCTCTCCCTCTGCAGGCCTGAGCCCACATTCCTTAGCCTAATGCAGATATTGTCTCAACCTATTTTCTCAGCTACGCCATCCACTGTTGTACATTCACAAACATCGTCCACAAGCCTAAAGAGTAAAAAGTAAAAGGATCAGTTTGCAAAAATCTGCCATAGAAGGGCCGGGCGCGGTGGCTCAAGCCTGTAATCCCAGCACTTTGGGAGGCCGAGGCGGGTGGATCACGAGGTCAAGAGATCAAGACCATCCTGGTCAACATGGTGAAACCCCGTCTCTACTAAAACTACAAAAAAAAATTAGCTGGGCATGGTGGCGCGTGCCTGTAGTCCCAGCTACTCAGGAGGCTGAGGCAGGAGAATTGCCTGAACCCAGGAGGCGGAGGTTGCGGTGAGCCGAGATCGCGCCATTGCACTCCAGCCTGGGTAACAAGAGCGAAACTCCGTCTCAAAAAAAAAAAAAAAAAAAAAAATCTGCCATAGACATGTAGGTTGGGGGTGTGTGCAGGGGAAACAGCACACTTGGGAAACATTTACGGACTTTATTCCAGGTTCAGGTCTAACGTCATCCCCAGCCCCAGGAAACCTTTCTTGCCTCTCCAAGTGAAATTAACCGCTTCCTTTTCTGAATATATATAAGCTTCTCTGTACCATCTGTTAGAGCACAGATCGCTCCTACCTTTTTAGGAGTGCACATATTTTTATCTGTTTGTGGAGGCAGGCGCATCCTATGGAGTATGGTACAAAGCAGGGATTCAAAAACTGTTTGCTGACTATTCGGAACCATGTGAAACACCATTTGTCATTCAGCAGGATGAATTCTGGCGGCTGAAGTGCTCAAGTTCCTGTCATGGGCTGGCTTTACCTACTGCTTGCACTCTAAGGATGGTGTTTTCACTCCTGATCTGATCTCCTGTATTGTTACCTCTGTCCGACCTGTCATTTGCCATCTTCTTGTGAACCTCTGGCCACTGAAGTTTGAATTCCCAGCCTCTCTCATTTGTTCCTTTATTCAGGAAACCATTATTAATGCCTCATTGGTGGCCAGTTTAATGCTCACAATCAGGAACACAAGGATGGTGTCCTGCCTTGGGATCCTGACTTGGGAAGAGTAGGGAAGAGGTGGCGGGAAGACAAAGACAGGAGTGATAGGTTACAAGGAGAAGTGATGAGGCCCTAAGAGAAGAGCAGGGCGAGTGCCAATGGAGTCACAGCAGAAGGTTTGGGTTGGGGAATATGGGATAGGGAAAGTTGTGACATACCCACATCCATACCAACTAAATTCTCTCTTTCCCTACACTCCTCAGCATCTTATAGCTGGGCCCTTGATTGCCACAGCTGCAAGCTCTGATCTCCCAATTCCAGGACCTGCACTGAATGAGTCAGGAAACATTTGAATAGCCTCAGGTACAGCTCATCCCATCGCCCTCCCCAACCCCACTGCCCATTCTCCATCCCACACAAACACACAAATCTCAAGAGCTCAACACTAACTACCTTTCTAGACCTGGGATCTGGATGCTTCCCCCTGGTTTCTCTTGAATTGCCTCTGCTGCAGTGTATACCCAAGACACTGGGCTCAGGTAACCCCGCAGGCTCCTGAACTACATGGGGGACCTGCTTTTCCTGTCCCTAGGGCTTGGGGCCCACCACAGGCATCTGTGATGTCCCTAAATTATTATAGTGGCTCTAGATTTATCGGCCAATTTTGCTAAGGCTGCTTTGCCTCTGTCTGTCTGGGTTCTGGGTCCCACCCTAGGCACCTCCTTCACCTTCCTGCACATAACCACTCCCCTCAGCAAACATGTGAGGCTGCCAGGCCCCACTGAGAAGCTGTAGGCCCTGCTGGCAGGAGGCGGGCTAGCTCCAGAGAGTTGGCTGGAGGGGAACGCAGATCACATTTCTTTAGCTCATGCCAAATAGAATTCAGACGTAGCTTTTCAGACAGACACAAATTGCTCATCTAATAAACACAGAAGGGCTAATCCCAGGACGTTTATCAAAGTGGGAAAAGATGAGAGAAAGGACAGTCACAAGAGGCCTTTGAGAGCCGACTCACTGTGGCTGGCGCAGGGGAGATGGTGAGACTTCTATGCACTCCTGGGGCTTTCTCCTTAGAGAGCCTGAAACCCAGCACCGGGGCTTTGGGATTTGCTGTCATTAGGACACACAATGCTCACATTAGTGTATACACGTCTCTGTGGTGAACAGCGATTAAGAAATCTATGTGGGCCAGGTTGCCTTTGTGAGCAGACAGCCCTCACCCCCATGTGACAATGGTCAGGTGGGAGAGCTGGCTGCAAGGACTTCATAAGCTGTCCCCACTGTGCATGCACAAACTGTGCTCATGCCTCTTCTGTATTTGCAGGGTTCACTGGGGACAGTCCCTCCTGGCGTGGAACTTCTTGCTGACAGGTGGAAAAACATGGGGACCAGAGACACAGGGTCCTCTGCTCATATCAGAGGGCTGGCCAAGTTATTGAAATCCTTTGCCAACCCTTTTCCTGCTAGGCCCTTCTAACTAGCCCCATGAGCTTTCCCTTCCAGGGATTCAGCCTGGAGACTAGAGAAACCAAGCCCTGGTCTGAGGCCAGAGAGAAGAAGGACTAGATGAAGCCACTGCAGGCAGCCTGGGTCCTCCCACTGCCTGTGCAGGGTCTGTGCCATGCCACTGGCACTCTGACATGTACCCGACAGAGCAAAGGGCGGGCCATGGGAAGGAGGAAGCAATGACTAGATTAGGGTATGAGTATGAAAGTACCTGCTGACTTTTAGATAGTCAGAATATTTTAAACATTAAAGCTGAGAGAATAAAACTTTCTGTAAGGCCAGACTATAGCCTCATCTGGCAGGGACTCTGTGGCCCTCAGAGCTTGATGGAAACAAGGTGCCTTCTGGCATGGTTGGTCCTAACACAGTCAGGAAGCCGAGGGGTATTCCCAGGCAAGACTCACAATTCCGTGAAGTCGATGTGCTATTTTGGGTATTACTTTTCAGATAAGACACTGTGAACTTAGCTATCAAGTACACATCACCTGATTAAAGACTGAGAGGCTCCAGAATCTGTTTTTAATCTGACTTTGCTATATGGCACACAGACCTATGGAGAGATATGGGGATTTCAGAAATATCCACTTGTGTGGGAATCCTTAAGAGGGTAGGATTTGGAGGTCTGGTGTCCCCAAGGTTGGGATGGTGCCTTCAGGGCACAATGCTCAGGCAGTTTCCACTGAGTACCTGGGGTCTCTATAATTAGGATGACTAACCCTACCAGTTTCCCCAGAACTGAGAGAATTCTTGGGATTTGGGACTTTTAGTTTTAAAACTGGGATGGTCCTGGAAAAACCAGAACAAGTTGGTTGTCTAACCTGGAACAAAAGGACTGGGTACAGATCATCGCCATGGACTTTAGGACCTGACTGCAGCTCAGCCAAGCCACACATCCCCAGGCTGGGGACCTGGGGAGTGGCATGCCGATTAGGAAAATGGGCAGAAGGCAGTCAGCTGGGAACAGCTCTTCCCAGACACTTGGGAGTGCTAGGCTGTGGCCGCAGGCAGCAGTAAAACAGGGATACCGTGACCCCAGAGCTTCACTGGAACAAGGTGCATTCTGGCATGGCTGATCCTATACAAACAGGAAGGCTGAGGGGAATTCCCAGATGAGGCTCACCAGGCGGCTTCCATTCTTTTTTTTTTTTTTTTTTTT
>NW_016107521.1:1177547-1187535 GCF_001604975.1 Cebus imitator | reverse complement strand
CATGTTGACCAGGATGGTCTCGATCTCTTGACCTCGTGATCCACCCGCCTCGGCCTCCCAAAGTGCTGGGATTACAGGCTTGAGCCACTGCGCCCGGCGGCAGCTTCCATTCTGCCTGCAGAAAGGAAATTTCTTTGCTGGTTCCTGAAACTTCATTCCTATCAGGAATGGCCTCTCTCCTATCTACCTACCTGAGGGCCCACACTGACGTGCACTTCTAGGCTCTTATCCTTCTTTCCCTCTCTGACTTTGTCCTGCTTGTTGCAAAACTGTGTTTAATTCATCATTCTCTTTCCTTTTTGTTTGTTTGAGACCGAGTCTCACTCTGTCGCTCAGGCTGGAGAGTACAGTGGCCCAATCTCAGCTCACTGCAACCTCCACCTCCTACGTTCAAGTAATCCTCGTGCCTCAGCTTCCTGAGTATTTGGGACTACAGGCACCCACCACCGCCCCTGGCCAATTTCTGTATTTTTAATAGAAATGGGATTTCACTATGTTGGCCGGGCTGGTCTTGAACTCCTGACCTCAAGTGGTCTTGACCTCCTGATCCATTTCGGCTTTCCAAAGTTCTGGGATTACAGGTGTGAGGCACCAATGCGCCCAGCCAGTCTCTTTGTTTTTGAAGATCTGAAACTCACTGGTGTTTAACACTTGGAAGATTTTTAATAAAAGGAGATTGAGTTCTGAGGCACAGAAACTATGGGCAGAAATGCTAATAGACTTCAGGAAAGACCAGAATGGGGGCAAGGAAGCCTCAGGAATGTGGGCAGTGCTCTCTTTCATTTCTATGTCCACTTCTCTCTTTGTGGTCTGTTTCATTCTCTCAGCTTTCTTTGCTTCTCTGTCCTTTGGCAGAAGGTGAAATGTTTACATCATCTCAATTCCAGCCACACCCAGGGACCAAATGGCTTTCTGGAATCTCAAATCTGTATTCTCGGGAGAAATCATCTGATTAGCCCAACTTGGGTCAGATGCTCACCCCTGGCCCAGACAGCTGTGGCTGTGGGTGGGGGCAAGCAGTACCAACATGGTTTTCCAGGCCCATCCTGACGAGGGGCAAGTTTTTGGAGAAAGGAGTCACCCTGAGCTGGCCAGACATTCTTGCTCTCTCTCATATATGTTTCCTGAGCTGGTAGGTAACTGTGCCTTCTCTTCCCAGAGTTTATAAAATCTCTTTTGAGGCTCCCTGGTGCTTGGCTCGATGTTAGTCTCACCCTGGAATATTTAAAAAATTAACCTGGATAACTGTGGTAAGCTACTCAACAAGCCAGGTCTTAAACAATGTGGCCCATTATCTCTACCTTTACAGCACCCTATCATTATCTCCTTTGCGTGATGGTTAGGGCCTTGCAGCTCAAAGTGTGATCCATAGATCAGCAGCACTGGTATTGCCCAAGAGCTTGTTGGAAATGCAGAATGCAGTTCCTACCTACTTGAGCAGTGTCTGCATTTTAACAGCTCCCCAGGAGATTCACATTAAAGTTTAAGCACCTGGAGGAAGTTCTTGTCTTTTCTCTCCCATTAGATTAAAAATTCTGAGGGCAGGGACTCTATTCAGCAAACCTCAATTGTCTACTTTCTAAGTGTAAAGTACCTTGCTTTGTCTTGCATTGACTCATCAAGTGCAGTTATGAGTGGATTTTACGCTCAGGATAGTGGTTGAAGAGGATAAATTAATTACAGTCATCCACCCTTATCCTTGGGTATATGTTCTCAGATCCCCAATGGATACTAGAAACTGCAGATTGTATTGAACCCTACATACATCTTATGTGTTTTTTTGATCTGATAACCAAAACAGCTACTAATGGGTAGCTATCTAATGAACAGGAAATGTACACAGTATGGATAAGCTGGAAAAAGGGATGATTCACATCCTGGGTGGGATGGCAAGGGACGGGGCAAGATTTCATCACACTACTCAGAACAGTGTGCAATTTAAAACTGATGAATTTTTTATTTCTGAAATTTTCCATTTAATATTTTCAGGCCATGGTTAAACTCCAGTAACTGAGACATCAGAAAGCAACGGATAAGCAGGGACTACTGTACATGGTATCTGAACTTTGCTTTAGTCCTGCAGGAGGGGGAGGGAAGTTGGGGGTATAGATGAAATAAACATGGCTAAATGTTTATCTTTTTTTTTTTTTTTTTTTTGAGACGGAGTTTCGCTCTTGTTACCCAGGCTGGAGTGCAATGGCGCGATCTCGGCTCACCGCAACCTCCACCTCCTGGGTTCAGGCAATTCTCCTGCCTCAGCCTCCTGTGTAGCTGGGATTACAGGCACTTGCCACCATGCCCAGCTAATTTTTTGTAGTTTTAGTAGAGACGGGGTTTCACCATGTTGACCAGGATGGTCTCGATCTCTTGACCTCGTGATCCACCCGCCTCGGCCTCCCAAAGTGCTGGGATTACAGGCTTGAGCCACCGCGCCCGGCTGTTTATCTTTTTTTTTAAGTGGGGTGATGGAAACTTGGAGACTTACACTATTTTCTCTATTTTTGTGTATTTTTTAAATTTCTCATAATAAAAATTATAAGAAAGGAATGAGTTGAAGGCATTGTAAGAGATCATTTAGTTACCCAAAATAAGTTAGTTTCCTGGCCAAATGAAGTAAATCCAAGGCATTAAGAGAATTTCCAAATGAAATTGCTCAATCTTTATCAGAGACTTTTGGAGGATGAGTACAGTGGGGAGAAGTTTGGAACATTTGGTCATGTGCAAATGATTTTCTAATTTTGCAAAAGGAGGAGTGGTAGTCAGTTTCTTTCTGTTACTTCAAATCAGCTTAAGGGGAAAAAGGAGAAGTAATTCTCTAGGTCACCAGGGGGAGTCTGATATAGTTAGGATACCAGGGTGCAACCCTCTTGCTTCCTTGTTGGCTTAGTTCTCAGACAGGCTCTTTCCTCATAATGGCTGTAATGAGATGAACAGCGTACCTCCAAAATGCATTTCTATCCAAAACCTCAGAATCGACCTTATTTGGAAATAGTCTTTGCAGATGCAATTAGTTAAGTCAAATTGGGGTCATACTGGATTAGGGTGATCCCTAAGTCTAGTGTTTGGTTTCCTTATAAGAAAAAGAGAGACCACATCAACAGGAGAAAATCATATGCAGAGAGAAGGCCATGTGAAGATGGAGGCAGAGATTAGAATGATATCACTACAAGCCAGGGAATGCCAAGGATGGCGGCGAGCCACCAGAAGCTAGAAGAGGCAAGAAAGAATTCTTCCTTAGAGCTTTCAGAAGGAGCACGTCCCGGGCAACAGAGTGAGACCTCATCTCCACAAAAAAAATTTTTTTAAAATTAGCTGGGTATGGTGGCACATGCCTGTGGTCCCAGCTACTAGGAAGGGTGACCAAAAAAAAAAAAAAAAAAAGAAGCAGCAGCATGTCCCTGCTGACACCTTGATATTTTGATATTTTGGACTTTTAGCTTCCAGAACTGTAAGATAATTTCTGTTGTTTTTAAGCCACCAAGTCTGTGACAGGTTGTTACAGGAGTCCCAGAGAACTAATATAGCACCCTTGCTAACTCCAGACTGGCCACTCCAGAGGAAAGGAAAAGGCTTTTACTCAACGTTTGCAGTAGAAGTCCTGGGAAAAGAAGGGACATTGCTCATTAGTCCTTCTTGGGCCACGTGTTGATCCCTGAACCAATCAACCGTGGCCAGAGGAGTCTAGTGCTCTGATTGGGTAGATATTAGTCACCTGGGCCCTAGAGACACCATAGTTAGCCTGTCCCAACCACATGGGAAAGAGAGGGAGTCTCTTTCCCATGTGGGAAAGAGACTTTTACAGAAGGAGTAATGTTGAGGAAGCAGACAAAATCAATACCCGTCTATTACAGAGAGAAGCTTGTTCTGCAAACTACACTCTTATCTAAGAATAGTGTGTGTTTATGTGTGTGTGTGTGTAAGACGGCGTCTTGCTCTGTTGCCCAGGCTGGAATGCAGTGGTGCAATCACAGCTCACTGCCGCCTCAACCTCCTGGGCTTAGGCAATCCTCAGCCTTTTGAGTAGCCGTGACTACAGGCACACCACCACCATGCCTGGCTATTTTTTTTTTTTTTTTAATAGATATCAGGTCTCACTATGTTGCCCAGGCTGGTCCCAAACTCCTGGGCTCAAGCAATCCTAGCTTGGCCTCCTGTGTGCTGCAATTATAGTCATGAGCCATCATGCCTGGTCAAGAATAGACTTTTAAAGATGTAAAGGAAGTGGAAATTTCTCAGAACAAGCCAGAGCAAAGACTATCACATTTCCCTTTTTTTTTTTTTCTTAGAGTTTTGCTCTTGTTGCCCAGGCTGGAGTGCGGTGGCTCAATCTCAGCTCACCGCAACCTACGCCTTCCAGGTTCAAGCAATCCTCCTGCCTCTGTCTCCTGCGCAGCTGGGATAACAGGCATGCGCCACCATGCCCGGCTAATTTTATATTTTTAGTAAAGATGGGGTTTCTCCATGTTGGTTAGGCTGGTCTCAAACTCCTGACCTCAGGTCATCCACCCACTTCAGCCTCCCAAAGTGCTGGGATTACAGGTGTGAGCCACTGCTTTTTTAACAGGTCCCTAAACTGCCAGATCACAGAGCTGCATTTGATAGTCTGTTGGCAAACTGCGTCTTCAGCAAGGCCTTTAACAATTTGTGCCATGTTATTCCTGTGACTTAAAAGGAAAATATGAGTTGGATGATAGTACGATTAAAAGGAAATTGAACTTTTTAAAATGACTGGAATGAACCTTTGCCATTATACTTGTCCACTCAGCATGCAATCCCCTATCTTATTTTGGAAGAATTTTTCAGGATATATTGTACTGCAGGGCTGCAATGCCCTGCTCCCACCATGGAGGAAGAAAAGGGAAGAGTCATTTCTCCCCTACCTGGCAGCTAGGGCTCAAGCATGTGAGTTGGCTTGGTCATGCCCACTGAAGACTGAATTCTTAGGATGCTAAGAGGCAGGAGTGGTGTAGAAATTATTCATGGAGGCAGAAGCAGCAGCATGAATGGTCCTGTAGCAGTGGGGGTAAATAATCATAGCAGTAGTGGCCATGGCAGAGCAGTGTTATAATTGATGGTTTTCTTTTTTCTTTTTTTTTTTTTTTTGAGACGGAGTTTTGCTCTTGTTACCCAGCCTGGAGTGCAATGGCGCGATCTCGGCTCACCGCAACCTCCGCCTCCTGGGTTCAGGCAATTCTCCTGCCTCAGCCTCCTGAGTAGCTGGGATTACAGGCACGCACCACCATGCCCAGCTAATTTTTTTTGTATTTTTAGTAGAGACGGGGTTTCACCGTGTTGACCAGGATGGTCTCGATCTCTTGACCTCGTGATCCACCCGCCTCGGCCTCCCAAAGTGCTGGGATTACAGGCTTGAGCCACCGCGCCCGGCCACAAAGCCTATTTTAAAAATAAAAGATTGACCTTCATATGTTGCTAGCCTGGGAAAAGATCAAAATTCAAAATACAGTTTCTGCTGAATGCATATTGCTTTTGCACCACTGTAAAATCAAAAAGTCAAAAGTCTAACAACAGTAAGTCAGGGAGTGTCTGTATAAGAAGGCTTAATAGTTGGGTCAGTGATAGCCACAAGGGAGCAGGCTGCCTCATGACACAGCAAGCTCCTTGTCACTGAAGCGGTGCCAACAAAGCCAGGAGAACTCTCAGAGAGTGTGGCTTGTGGAAATCCCCACTGGATGAAGTTAGGGTTGATGTCCTTCCATATTCTCTCTAATGCTGAAATCTGATGAAGTCCATAGCGCAGGTTGGAAAGAGCAGGAAACTGGAGGGAAAGAGACCAGAGATATTACACATTGTGAGCTGTTCTGGAGCACAATTCCCAGCCACCATTCTAACTCCAGAAGAAGAAAAAGTCATGGAGGGTTGCATTACTCCCAATTCTTCGCCACTCCCTATATCCAATCCCTTTGCCATGTGACTTTGAAGTTTCTCCCACCAGAGGCAGAATATGATAATGTTGGGATGACCAATCAGCTTGTTTTGGCTGGTAGAATGTGGATGGAAGTGACAATCCAACCATCGGCCTTATGAGGTATTGGGGCTTTTTGCTCACCCATCTTGTGCTATGTGAAACACAAGCCCTTGGTAGGCATCGCAGAAGAAATAGAGACACATGGCATAGACTAACCTAGCCAATCTACAGAGCTACTACATCCTTAAGCAGAGCTGTCCCAGCCAATCCATGGACACCTGAGAGAGAAATACATGCTTTATTATTGTATAGCACTTCAATTTGGTGGTTATTTGCTAAGCAGCATTATTAGGGCGATAACTAATTAGCAGTTAGTTATGGAATATTCCAATAATTTTAAGATATAGCAATTGAAGGCAGTCACCAGGCTTCTGTTGGCCTTTCTAGGATCTGAGAAAGCAGCACTTGAGGCAAATAACCCATCCCAACAGACTGTAGACATATCCTGTCTTGGGGATAGATGTTGCTGGAAGTGGGTGGCTAAAGTCACTGAGCAGGGCCTGGACCCAGTCCAACCGTGCCTTTGTGCAGGTTGGGATAAAGGAGTGAGAGCAGGAAGCAGAGCCACTTCAGGTCATGGGAACAAGTATAGTTGAGTACCCAGAACAAAATGTAGATGGTAATAGTATCCTGACAGGGAGTTTATTGGTGTTGTAATGGATTAAAGATGGCCACAGGTTCCTTCCCACATCTCTTATCAATATGTGGAGGCTGTTTCCCTTCCACTTGAATCTAGGTTGAGCCTGTGACTAATGCGGATCAACAGAATGTAGCCATGTATCATTGTATAACTTCCGAGGCTTGGCTTTAAGAGATCTTCTGGGCAGGCACAATGGCTCGTGCCTGTAATCTCAGCACTTTGGGAGGTGAAGTGGGTGGAAATCTTGACCCCAGGAGTTTGAGACCAGCCTGGGCAACATGGCAAAAACCCATCTCTACTAAAAATACAAAAATTAGCTGGGCATGGTGGCACACACCTGTAGTTGCAACTACTTGGGAGGCTGAGTTGGGAGGATCACTTGAGCCAAAGAGGTGGAGGTTGCAGTGAGCCAAGATTACATACCACTGCACTCCAGCCTGGGAAACAGAGTGAGACCCTGCCTCAAAAAGAAAAAAAAAAAGAAAAGAGATTTTCTGTTCCCTCCTATGCATTCAGGATGCTCCTTCTGAGAACCCAGCTGCAATGCTGTGAAGAGACCAAAGCAACCCTGTGAAGAAGTGAGACACCTAGCTAACAGTTCCAGCTAAGCTCCCAGCTGCAACCAGCACCAACTTCCAGCCATGTGAGTGAGGTCATTTGTACCTCTAGACATTCTACCACCCCAGTCAACACTCTGTGAAGCAGAAAAACACTGGGTTAATGGTTAGCATACAGAAATGTAAGAAATAATAAATTGTTTTAAGAGACCCATTTTGGGTAGTTTTTTGTTTTGTTTTGTTTTGCATAGCAATAAATCAGGCACTGGCAAACTTTCTGTAAAAGATCAAATAGCCAATATTTTAGATTTTGCAGGCCAGATGGTCTCTGTTGCTACTACTTAACTTTGCCATCATAGTATGAAAACAGCCATAGACAATACATAAACAAAAGAACGTAGCTGAGTTCTAATACATTTCACTAAGCTAAACAGACGGTGGGCTAGGTTTGGCCCATGGGAACTAGTTTGCCAACCCGTATCATAGATAATTAAAACAAATTAACACTCAGAAGTGGGGGGCTTCCATAACAAAAATCTGAAACATATAACATTGACTTTGGAATCAGGAAGCTTGCAGAGTCCTGAAGGGTAGAAAGGAGGATGACAGCACAGTGAGGAAGTTGTTGGGAGGTTATTTAGGACCTAAGTGACAAATAGTGGTAACATGTAGTAACATGGATAAGAGAAAATATATCAATTGAACTTGCAGCCTTGGTACGGAGATTTCCAGGCAAAATGCTCAAAATGTCAGCTAACTCCCTTTAGCTGCCTGGGAAAAAGTCCAGGAAGAAGAAACTATTTTGTTTCAGGCAAAATTTAGAAAAACTAGTGGATCCAGGACATTATCTACAGCCAGAAAAAAAAAAAACAACAAACAAAAAACAAACAAACAAAAACCTCTCAAATTAAAACCTAGAGGGAATATTAATTCTAAGACCTTTCCCGTAAAATGGGGCCTTAAGTTCAAAGGCATGGCTATAAGACTTTTTTGTTGTTGTTTCTCAAATGTTATATTTGTTATTTTTTTGTATTCTATTTGTATATTATTGGCATATACCAATATATGGGTTAGCAATTAAAAAGAAATTTTAGATTCAGGGGGTACATGCATAGGTTTGTTATATGAGTATAATGCATGATGCTGAGGTTTGGGCTTCAAATGATCCTATCACCCAATAAGCAGTTTTTCAACCCTTGTTCCCCCCCCCACCTTCTACTGGGTCCCCAGTGTCTACTGTCCCCACCTTTGTGTCGTGTGTACTCAATGTTTAGCTCCTACTTATCGGTGAGAACATGCGGTACTTGGTTTTCTGTTCCTGCATTAATTTGCTTAGGATAATGGCCTCCAGCTGCATCCATGTTGCTTTAAAGGACATAATTTTGTTCTTTTTTTAGTTGTAGGACTGTTGAGAGTCTCAGAAAGACTTAAAACAGTGCTTCCTAAACCTCTCATGTAAAGTGCTTCTAAGAGTTTTGAAGGTTTGTCCCACAACATTGTAATTCACAGCCTAAAGGAGGGAAGGATTTATCTTGAGATTTGGGGGTATGGTTTAAGTAAAAATAAAATTCATGGAAAATCCAAAGTTTTTTCCCCTACAAGAATTGTACCAGGGTAAGCATTAGTGGCTTGACCTAAAACAAAGCATTTTGAACTAAAACAGTGAAGCATCTTGAACAAGTTACTGGACTGTGAACAAAGCCTATTTTTTTTTAGAAAAGGAGGAATGACTCAAAGGATGAAGCCAAGATCTCCATCTAAGGGTAGAAATAAGAGCCACAGAGAATCACATTCCCTGCCCCTGGAGAAGGGGGAATTGGTGACAAGTGCATGATTAGTTCTCAGATTTGCTAATGACTGTTATGTACCTCTTATTAATCTCCTGTTCTAAATGGGAGTGTCTATTGTGGTTTTCCTGTCCTTCTATTTCCATTATATGTTGGATGTGTTGGGGGGAAATCACTTAAGGAGAAGTTGCAAGTTTAGTACAAATATTTTTTTTGGACTACAGTCACATATCACTTAATCATATGGATTCTTTCTGAGAAATGTGTCATTAGTCAATTATATTATTCTGCAAACATCATAGAGTGTGCTTATATCTAGATGGTACAGTCCACTACACATCTAGGTTATATGGTATGGCCTTTTGCTCCTAGCCTACAAACCCACACAGCATGTTACTGTACTGAATACTGTAGATTATTATAACACGATAAGTGTGTAACTAAACATATCTAAACATAGAAAAGGTACAGCAATAATACAGTATAAAAGATAAAAAATTGTATACCTGTACAGGGCAGGTTTATTATAATTTTATGGAACCATTATCCTATATGCCGTCCATTTTTGACTGAAATGTTATGTGGCACATGATGGTATTTGAGAGTAAATTTCTGATATGATGCCCTATTACTCCAAAATCCTTCAGTGTATATTTTCAATGTAACCATAATAATCAAAACAGGAAGTTAACATTGCTACATTATTATCATCTTATCTTTAGTCCCCATCCAAGTTCCACTGGTCGTCCCAATAATATTCTTTTTTTAAAAAAATTTATTTTTAGGTCGGGCGCGGTGGCTCAAGCCTGTAATCCCAGCACTTTGGGAGGCCGAGGCGGGTGGATCACAAGGTCAAGAGATTGAGACCATCCTGGTCAACATGGTGAAACGCCGTCTCTACCAAAACTACAAAAAATTAGCTGGGCATGGTGGTGCGTGCCTATAATCCCAGCTACTCAGGAGGCTGAGGCAGGAGAATTGCCTGAACCCGGGAGGCGGAGGTTGCGGTGAGCCGAGA
>NW_016107521.1:1164980-1177072 GCF_001604975.1 Cebus imitator | reverse complement strand
CCCAGGCTGGAGTGCAGTGGCATGATCTTGGCTCACTGCAACCTCCACCTCTTGGGTTCAAAGTGATTCTCTCTGCCTCAGCCTCCTGAGTAGTTGGGATGGATCTCAACTACCACTCCCAGCTAATTTTGTATTTTTAGTAGAGATGGGGTTTCACCATATTGGCAGGCTGGTCTTAAACGCCTGGCCTCAAATAATCCTCCTGCCTTGGCCTCCCAAAGTGCTGCGATTACAGATTACAGAGCCATTGCTCCTGGCCCCCAATAATATTCTTTTCTTTTTTTTCTTTGAGACGGAGTCTCACTTTGTCACCCAGGCTGAAGTGAGTGGTGCGATCTTGGCTCACTGCAACCTCTACCTCCCAGGTTCAGGCGATACTCCTGCCTCAGTCTCCCGAGTAGCTGGGATTATAGGCATGTGCCATCATACCCGGCTAATTTTTGTATTTTTAGTAGAGATGGGGTTTCGCCATGTCGGCCAGGTTGGTCTCGAAACCCTGATCCTAGGTGATTTGCCCGCCTTGGCCTCCCAAAGTGCTAGGATTATAGGCATAAGCCACTGTGCTCAGCTAACATTCTTTATAATAGAAGGATCCACTTTAGAATCACATGTTGCATTTATTTTCTTCAGTTTTTCATTTCTCCAAAAATTACACCGAGCTAAAGCATGATGTGGGTGTGTCGTGTAGACGTTAGCAGTACTGCCCTTACTACATGCTCTTTGGACAGTCGTGCAACCCCAAGAAAAGGATGGTTAGTTGTTATTTCTCTTTATTTTCCTTCAACTGGGATGAGAACATTTTCTCTGTCTTTGACTATCCTGACCTTGACACTTTGGAAGATATCAGGATGGTTGTTTTATAGAATGTCTCACAATTTGGATTTCTCTAATGTTTCTCATTGAAATTATTAGAATTTCTTAAGGCAGTATTTGAAATTAGGTAAACATATTGTTACTCATCAAATTCTGTTTATTTGTATCACCATGGACTCATGGTTTATTTTGTTCAACTGGTCATAAACTGTTTCTATCAATATTTCATGCTCAATTTTTTCTATATTTGGCCAATGGGAGCACCTTCAAACTGATTCATCTTTTTGACATAATTTCATCATTTTTTGAGCTCTTCTGCATTTTCCGATGCAAGATTTTCCAGGTTCATCCTGTAATATTCCTAGCCAATCCCTGGAATCAGAAATCAGCCTTTTCTCCAAGAATACCTAGGTTCTTTTATTGGAGAATGATGTTTAGAAACCAACACTTGGGTACTAGATGTGCTCATTGTATTGGGAAATTTCTGCTCCCAGACCACACACACACACACACACACACACACACACACACACACACACTCTTATATCTATACTTCATCATCTATCACCATATTGAAAATCATGGATGGGCCGGGCGCGGTGGCTCAAGCCTGTAATCCCAGCACTTTGGGAGGCCGAGGTGGGTGGATCATGAGGTCAAGAGATAGAGACCATCCTGGTCAACACAGTGAAACCCCATCTCTACTAAAAAAAATACAAAAAATTAGCTGGACATGGTGGCGCGTGCCTGTAATCCCAGCTACTCAGGAGGCTGAGGCAGGAGAATTGCCTGAACCCAGGAGGCAGAGGTTGCAGTGAGCCGAGATAGCGCCATTGCACTCCAGCCTGGGTAACAAGAGCGAAACTCCGTCCCCAAAAAAACACACAAAAAAAAAGAAAATCATGAATTCACACCAATTTCTCAAATTAAATAAAGCATCAAAGGATTCATTTTAGCTTTCTTCCTGTCTATATTTATAACTCCTCTTACTGTCAGAAACTTGGGTAACTCTCATATATATACACGTATACTTTTTTTTTTTTTAAGACAGAGTCTTGCTTCTTCGCCCAGGCTGGAGTGCAATGGCACGATCTCAGCTCACTGCAACCTCTGCCTCCCGGGTTCAAGCAATTCTCCTGCTTCAGCCTTCCCAATAGCTGGGATTACAAGCATGTGCCACCACACCCAGCTAATTTTTGTATTTTTAGTAGAGATGGGGTTTTATTATGTTGGCCAGACTGGCCTTGAACTCTTGACCTCAAGTGATCCTCCCACCTCGGCCTCCCAAAGTGTTGGGATTACAGGCGTGAGCAACTGCTGCAACCTCCGCCTCCCAGGTTCACATGATTCTTCTGCCTCAGCCTCCGGAGTAGCTGGGATTACATGCATGTGCCACCATGCCTGGCTAATTTTTTCTATTTTTGGTTGAGACAGGGTTTCACCACATTGGCCAAGCTAGTCTTAAACTCCTGACCTCAGGTGATCCACCAACTTGGCCTCCCAAAGTGCTGGGATTAGAGGTGTGAGCCACCATGCCCGGACATATAGTTACTTTTTAATCAGTCTTTTCTGTTTAACACTCTCTTCATCACATCGCGGCATCAACACCCTATACTGGGCTGCCCTACCTCACAGGAGACTTCCTACCATGCTCAGGTCCTGAGGCCCTTTTTGCTCTCCTGAGCTTTGACGCTCTTTGCTGGGCTGCTGTCCTCCCCACTCCCCCCATCCTGGTTGGGCTTTGACACTCTGTCTATGCTGTTTGGACTCTTACATTGCTCAACCCTACTTAGTGACTTTTTAACTGAATTACTCAGGAAAAAGGAGAAAAAGAAAAGAAGGTAATTTGTTTTTATAATCTACAGGTCCCTTTTTAATCTTTATTTTTTAGAGATGGAGTCTCACTATGTGGCCCAGGCTAGTCTCAAACTCTTGGGCTCAAGTGATCCTTCCGCCTCAGCCTCCTAAAGTGCTAGGATTACAGGCGTGAGCCACTGCACCCGACTGTCATACATTCCATCCTTGAACCTGAGGAATATACCTGTGAAACTGTGTCCTTTCAATTCTAAATCTTCTGGGGAAAAAAAAAAAAAAGGAAACTGTGTCCCAAAGAGTTAAAGAAAACAATGACTAACAGAAATTCCTGAGTTTGCAGTACGGCAGATAAGAAAAGAAACTGCTGAAAGGCCGAAACTCCCTCTGTTTGAGATAAAAGAACTGGCTGAAATCGGTTGGAACAAATATGGCAACTGGAATCTTGCACAGAAAGAGGTTGCTGGTGTCACAACCCAAATTTCCAAGTTTCATACTAAATCTCCCTGAATGTGACCCATGAAGAGGCAGGAAGAAATAATGGTGCATGCCTGAGGACTTTCCAGACCTCCCCCTTCCTTTCACCAATTACTTACCAAAAATTTTTCTGATAAAAACACTGCCTTGGCCGGGCACGGTGTCTCACGCCTGTAATCCCAGCACTTTGGGAGGCTGAGGCGGGTGGATCACGAGGTCAAGAGATCGAGACCATCCTGGTCAACATGGTGAAACCCCGTCTCTACTAAAAATACAAAAATTAGCTGGGCATGGTGGCACGCGCCTGTAGTCCCAGCCACTTGGGAGGCTGAGGCAGGAGAATTGCCTGAAACCACGAGGCGGAGGTTGTGGTGAGCCAAGATCGTGCCATTGCACTCCAGCCTGGGGAACAAGAGCGAAACGCCGTCTCAAAAAAAAACCAAACCAAAACAAAACAAAAAAACACTGCCTTAAAGCCAACCCAGGGAGACTTAAAACCACCACAGGAAGATTTCAGCTGGACTGTTCTATCTCCTTTTTGGCCTACCTGCAACATAAAGCTTTTCTTTTCTCAAAAATCTGGTGTCACAGTATTGGTTTCTAGAACATTGGGCAGTGAGTGCTTTTGCACTTCGGTAGGTAACACCTGGAACTGATTTAGATAATACTTTGGACCTGGAGTCTTAATTAGTTGAGCCTTTGGGTGATCTTGGGAAGACACTACATAATGTATTTTACCTGTGGGAAGAATCTAAATAATTTGTGGCCATTAGGCAAACTGCTGTGGATTAAAGATGCGAGATCATTCTTTGCTTCTTCTTCCATCAAGAGGTGGAGTCGGCCAGGTGAAATGGCTCAGGCTTTGGGAGGCCAAAATTGCAGCACTTTGGGAGGCCAAAGCAGGACTGCATGAGCTCAGGAGTTCGAGACTAGCCTGAACAATATTGCAACATTTCATCTCTACTAAAAATTTAAAAATTAGCTGGACGTGGAGGCGCATGCCGGTAGTCCCAGCTACTCAGCTGAGGCGGGAGAGTCACTTGAGCCCAGGAGTTTGAGGTTGCAGTGAGCTATGATTACACCACTGCACTACAGGATGGGTGACAAAGGGAGATCCTGTCTAAGAAAAAACCAGCAACACAAGAGGCAGAGCCAGTTTTACTCCCCTTGAATCTGGACTGCCCTATAAACTTGTTTTAAGCAAAAGAATGCCCTAGAAGTGATGCTAAGGCTGGGCTTTAAGGGATCTGCATCTTCTGTGTTTTTGAAATGCTGCCTTTTAGAATGCTTCCTCTAGACTGTGAGGAAACCCAAGCAGCCACATGGAGAGTCCTTTGTGGAGAGGTCTAAGTGGAGAATGAAGGCCCCTGACCTCAACTCATTCTGAGTTTCCAGCCCCCAGCCAGCACCAACTGCCATTCATGTGAGTGAAGCCATTTTGGAACTTCCAACTGTGCCAGTGCCTCAGCTGACACCGTGTGAGGCAAAGCTGCGTAGCCAACTGCAAGACTGTGAGACATGTTGTTTTAAAACACCAAGTTTTGGGGTAGGTGTTACGCTGCAATAGATGACTGAAATAACTGTCTACCATGTGCCAAGTGCTATTTGATGCTCTTCTGATCCATGAGGGTAAAAACAGAAATATAACCTGACAGGTGCAGAAGAGGGTGCCACAGAAGGGCAGAGGAAGGCCAGCTGCAGGGAGAAGCAGGGAGCTGGTGATTCTGGGCAGAAGAGCACTGGATGGGCCAACAGCCAAGCCCCCATGCCAGCTTTTGGCCAATCACCACTGCAACTTCCTTCTCCATTTGTCTCACCAGATGCGATTCATTTTTCACGTGACAAAGTTTAGAGTGGAAAAGAGCTGGAGACAGTGGGGAGGAAGGTTGCCCGGGTCTGTCTTTCACTAGACTAGTTCATGTCTGGACTGCTGGACAATATTGTCCCGAAGGTTTCTGGGCCATCTGTATCTTTTGTAATTTACTGATCTGTAATTTACTAATTCTAAGTGCTTGTGGATCAGGGGCTGCAAAGACTAGTGCTCAGGCCTCAGTGGACTCTGCAAGTTCCTGAGGGATAGGCAATGAACAAGTGTTGTTCCTTTTCCTCAATTTCTGGCCAGAGTGTCCTGGGAGAGTCCGGTCTCCTGGCCATCATCTCTACCAACAGACGACACATCGTCATTTCCCCCTCCCCTTAATTTTCAGTTGTGGGACTAATCTGAACCACCGTCACTCATGGGCCAACCTGACTTTACCCTAGACACAGGCTGCTGGGGTCAGCTTCACCATTACCAATTCCTTGGAGAACAAATTCACTTTGTGTTCTAAATTAAGCAATAACTTTTCCCTTCTCCCTTTCCCACATCATTGAGATGATCATGTATTTAAAAAGTATTTCAACAAATATCTATTCAGTGCCAACTATGTGTCAGGCTCAGTTCTAGGGGCTGAAGATACAGTAGTGAACAACAGAAAAATTTCCTGCCCTCATGAAGCTGATCTTCTAACGAGAGAGGCAAGACAGCAGAAAATAAATGTGTGATGTTGGGTAATTGATACCCACTCAAAAAAATCAAGTAGGTTAAGCAGATTCAGGCAGGAGGCCATTCTGCATAAGGTAGTCTGAGAAGGTCTCTGTAATAAGGTGACATTTAAGAGACCTGAATTGAATGAAATATTGGGGACAAGTGTTTCAGGCTAAGGGAACAGCAAGTACAAAGGCCCTGAGGCAGGAAGAAATATGGCAAGTTCAAGGAATAGCAATCAGGATAGTGTGGCTAAGGCAGGTCCAGCATGATAGAGTAATAGATGTGAGTGGGAGACAGGAACCAGATTGGACAGGGCTTCTGCGGATTTGGTTCTGAATAAAATGGCATGATCTGATTTATGCTTACAAAGATTTCCTGGATGCTCTGTGGAGAACAGACTGGGGAGGAGGAATGAAGGCGGTGGAAGCAGGGTGACCAATTAGTGGCTGCCATATAACCCAGGGCAAGATGATGGTGGCTTGATCCAGGATGATTACATCAGAGTTGGCCAGTGATGAATTTGGTATTTTGAAGGTAGCACTGACAAGGCTGAGGACTTGCAAATGTCATTTGAGAGTAAGAGAGGCACATCAAGGACACCTTTTAGATTCTGGGGAGCTGAATGAACGATGGTATCACTCCGTGAGGGAGGTAAGAATGGGTGTAGAGTGTAAGGAGTAGGTTGCTGGGGGCAAGATGTATTGTGTTTGAGATGCCACTAAAATAAGCAGTTGAGTCTGGAGGTCAGGGAAGAGATCTGGGCTGGAGACAGAAATTTTGGTGATCAGCATATGTATATTATAAATGACTCCTAGGGAGTGAGTATAGACACAAAAGAACATCATGGACTATGGGCGGTGCTTTCAACAGCTGGGGAAGAAGTCCAGAGGCGAGACAGAGATGGCCCGGGAAGTGAGGAAGATCAGAAGGACCTGGTGTCCAGGAAGTCAAGTGAGGAAAGTTGATTTTGTATGATCACAACCAAGTGTCAGCTCACAGCCTTCATTTTCTCATCTGTGAAATGGAGACCGTAACACCACCTATTTCATGGCAGATAGTACTGGCATATAGTAAACACTCAAAATAAGGTAGCTACTGTTATTCCCTGCTGGTTGGCTGCTAGAGCCCTCAACTTCCCTGTCCACATTACTAACAGCACCTCCTCGAGTTGTTCTCTGGGGTGAGGGGTCTCTGGTCACTCAGGGTCGGAGGCCTCTGGGTCAAATTGAGGCCAACTGGCTTCAGTGCCTAAGTCTCTTACCCACACAGCCTTCAGCCCTTATCAACAAAGGGTAAACCTGTGGAAAATACGGGTTTTGGAGCCAGAATCCTGCCTTTTGCCAGCTGTGGGCTCTTGGACAAGTTTCTTTTCTTTTTTCTTTTTTTTTGAGACGGAGTCTCGCTCTGTCACACAGGCTGGAGTGCAGTGGCATGATCTCAGCTCACTGCAACCTCCGCCTGTCGTGTTCAAGAGATACTCCTGCCTCAGCCTCCTGAGTAGCTAGGACTATAGGCGCACGCCACGACGCCCGGCTAATTTTTCTAATTTTTAGTAGAGACAAGAGTTCATCATGCTGTCCAGGCTGGTCTCGAACTCTTGACCTCATGATCCGCCCACCTCGGCCTCCCAAAGAGCTGGGATTACAGGCGTGAGCCACCGCGCCCAGCCTCTTGGGCAAGTTTCTCAACTTCCGGGGCCCCACTCTATCTATGACATGGAGAGAACTCAGAACTCCTACTTCATGGGACCGTGTGTTGCCTAGTGTAGACTGTAAAACCAGCTGCTCTCCTGCACGCTGGCCTGGGAGTTAAGAGGCTTCTTGCCGCTCTCCTCTTCAAAGCATACAGGACTCCCACCACACTGAGCTGGGAGTTACTCCACCTGTAACTGAGCTGGTCTGGTTTGACAGCCCCTATAGCCCAGGTTATACCTGATGGGGAGGCAGAGAGGGGGCAACATGTCCACTTTGCCCCAGAGCCCCCAGTTAAGCATCGGGGCCCCGCCGGGCTGAGTAAGGGGTGGGGGGTGGTTTCTAACGTGCCACCCCCCGACGTCTAAGCGTGTTTCCCCGGTAACGTTTTCCTGCCCCTCTTCTTAGCCCCCTAGGCCCACTGGCCGGAACGCCGCCGCGGCCCCAACCACCCCAGACCACCACCCGCCCGCTGTCCTCTCCGCTCTCTCCGCTCTCTCCGCCGCCGCTGCCGCGCTGCAGGCCCAGGCCTGCACCCCAGTCTCTTCGCACCCCAGGAAGTGGCGCGGCCTCTCGAGTGCAGCGTGGAGGAGGAAGAGGAGGCGCGGCTCTGCGCGACCTAAGCTCCGCCACTAAGGCTCTGGAGGAAGAGGGAGGTGCACCGCTGGGCGTCGGAGCCCTAGTCAGACCCCGGGCCCCGCCGAGGCCGCCCCGCCCACCGCCCAGCCTCCCGAGGCCCCGCCCTGCGCGCCCATCCCGCCACGGGCGGCCCCGCCTTCCCGCTCTCATCCTGAAAACCCCGCGCCCGGCCCCGCCCCCGCCTCTGCCGGGGCCCCGCCCCTCCCCGCCTGCGCCTCAGGCGCCCTCTCGCCTCTCCCAGGTCTGGCGGGCCGGAGTCTCTATGCTCAGCCGCCCGCCCCCTGGCGCCGCGCTGGCCCGCGCCCCCTCCGGCCCTTCCCCCAGTCACCGTGGTGGGGCAGCGCCTGGCGGGCGGCCCGCAGGCGGGTCGCCTCCCCTCCTGTAGCCCACACCCCTCTTAAAGCGGCGGCGGGAAGATGAGGTTTCGGGAGCCGCTCCTGGGCGGCAGCGCCGCGATGCCCGGCGCGTCCCTGCAGCGGGCCTGCCGCCTGCTCGTGGCCGTCTGCGCGCTGCATCTTGGCGTCACCCTCGTTTACTACCTGGCTGGCCGCGACCTGAGACGCCTGCCCCAGCTGGTCGGAGTCT
The DNA here is from genome assembly GCF_001604975.1 of Cebus imitator. Lineage (NCBI taxonomy): Eukaryota > Metazoa > Chordata > Mammalia > Primates > Cebidae > Cebus > Cebus imitator. The sequence continues at coordinate 1,168,525 of NW_016107521.1, read as the reverse complement.
CCACACCGCTGCAGGGCGGCTCGAACGGTGCCGCCGCCATCGGGCAGCCCTCCGGGGAGCTCCGGGCCAAAGGGCCCCGGCCACCGCCTCCTCTAGGCGCCTCCTCCCAACCGCGCCCGGGTGGCGACTCCAGCCCTGTCGTGGATTCTGGCCCTGGCGCCGCGAGCAACTTGACCTCGGTCCCAGTGCCCCGCACCACGGCGCTGGCGCTGCCATTGCCCGCCTGCCCTGAGGAGTCCCCGCTGCTCGGTAAGGATTCGGTTCCGCGCCAGTTCAAGGATTGGGACTCCCCGGGATTTCCCCAACAGGGTCCGCTAGACGTTTCCTCATGCCCCCTTCTACGACAGCCGGCCTCCCTATTCTGGATAAGAGTCTTAAATCCCACACAGAGGCTTGGGACTGGATGAGAGAGAAGGGTTGGGAGGTGGATCCCTTGGGAGTCATGTTGGAGGCTTGGGGCTGGGACCGCACTGGGAAGTTCCGAGGCCCCTCTAGCACCAGAGCCAGAGAAGGCCTTGGAGTCTTCTCTGCTCTGGCCCGAGCTCAGGAAGTTTTGGAGTTTGGGTCAGCTTAGGGCTTCGAACAGCCTTGCACTGAAAACTCTGGTAGAGACCTCGAGTAATCCACTCCCTTTTGGGGACTGACGTGAGGCTCCCAGTGGGGAAGGAGACTGACCTCTCGGTTCACATGTCTTGCCATAGAGCCACTCTCCTGAGAGTGGCTTTTTCTCCTGATCCTTTGGGCCAGGTGACTTCTCTCTGAACCTCAGGTTTCTCTTCTGGGATAATAAATAGTAACCTTTTCAAGGGGTTGTTTTGGAAGATTATGTGAACAATGTAAATAAGGGCTTAATTAATGAGGGTAAGCCCTCAGTAAGTTGTCACTGTGTATTCATTTCTTCCTCTGTGTGGATCGTGACTGAGGGCTCTTCCTCCTAGCCTTCTCCCGGTACAGGTATCCAAAATCTAAGTGAGCAGGTGTTCCTCCCAGGGACAGAGGACTTGTTTACTTTGAGGACTAGAGGGCTAAAATATAACCAGTGGACACACATTGCCCATTTCTGGTACTTCCTGTAGTAGCCAGTCTCAATTATTTTGCTCTGATGATCTGAACTCTGGCCTCTAGCCTTTGTTTCAGCATAGGCAGAGAGCTTGAGTAGGTGGGTTTGCATTCCTCATAGCAGGAGGCTGAGCCTAGTCTGGACTTCTCTTTGACCTGTGGTTGAAGGCTCACAGGCCCAAAGCAACCACAGGTTGCTTCGAGGGTTACCAGACAGGTGCCCTCTAATTTCTAATGCCAGGTTTTAGAGAAATGTTGTGAATGAGAGGCCGTGGCAGGCAGGATGAGATCCTGCCAATAGGACTTGTGTCATTTTCCCACAGAGCCCTGGCTACTACATACCCTTGCTCAGTTTCTCCGATAATTGTTCATATCAAGTTTGGGAAGGTCGTCTTGGAATTGGTCAGATAAGAACTGTGGTAATGGGTGGGGGGCTTGTTTTTTTTAAGGAGAAAATTAAATTCCTTTGCATTTGATGATTATTTTGGGAAGCAGACTAGTCCCATAAAATGAAATGGTCTCTGCCTTGCTGCTAAGTGTCTGACTTCAGGCATGTTATTGAGTTTCTCAAAGTCTCTTCCTCACGTGTAAAATGTGATTGTTGATGATTACCTTACAGGCTTATGTTTTGTTTTTTTTTTTTTGAGACGGAGTTTCGCTCTTGTTACCCAGGCTAGAGTGTAATGGCACGATCTCGGCTCACCGCAACCTCCACCTCCTGGGTTCAGGCAATTCTCCTGCCTCAGCTTCCTGAGTAGCTGGGATTACAGGCACGTGCCACCATGCCCAGCTAATTTTTGTATTTTTAGTAGAGATGGGGTTTCACCATATTGACCAGGATGGTCTCGATCTCTTCACCTCGTAATCCACCCGCCTCGGCCTCCCAAAGTGCTGGGATTATAGGCGTGGGCCACCGCGCCTGGCTCTTACAGGCTTATGTTTAAGACTAAATGAGATCGTGTATATTAAATATGGGCACTCAGGCGAGGCTCGGTGGTTCACCCCTGTAATTCTAGCACTTTGGGAGGCCAAGGCGGGTGGATCACTTGAGGTTAGGAGTTTGAGACCAGCCTGGCCAACATGGTGAAACCCCATCTCTACAAAAATGCAAAAAAAATAGCCAGGTGTGGTGGTGCATGCCTGTAGTCCCAGCTACTTGGGAGGCTGAGGCAGGAGAATCGCTTGAACCCGGGAGGCAAAGCTTGCAGTGAGTTAGGATCGTACCAGTGCGCTCCAGCCTGGGTGACAAAGCAAGACTCGGTCTCAAAAAAAAAAACAAAACAGGCACTCAATATACTGTGGCTAATAATAATATAGTAATAATATTTGCTTAGGACCTTTAAAAAGTTCCATTTTTTCAGACTCCCATGGAGATAACTCTGAACAGCAGAGTGAAGGGGGAGAGAGACTGAGTCTCCAGGCCACAAAAAGGCCAGGTTTTTTTGCTTTTGTTTTTAATTGTTGCCTGGATATTGCACAGAAAGAAAAAATAATTAGCAAATTAAAGAAAAGTGCTGCAAAGTTGATTAGATTGGTATTTGAGTGTCACATCTTCTCTCGGAAGCTAAGAACAGGGTGGTGACCATAGCTCAGCTTAGTTTTGTTTTGTAATGGTGTTTGCTAGTGATTGGCTTGTTACCAGTTACTGGTATTTCTAAATGGACTAGAATTGGCTGCTTTAAAGTACTTCCTGAGAGAGAATGTTTTAGAGGACAAGGAGAGAGTGCCTTCTCTAGCTTGGCTGGCTTCGTGTGATGTGCAAGGGACCATGACATTTATGGTGCTGCTGAGGCAACCCCAGAAATGAGGGCCGAGAGCGCTTTTCTTCATTTTAATAGGGCCCATAGGTTTGAATGGTTAGGTACAGTTTTCAGAGTGGAGTTTCCTGGCCATGGGGCCTTGAGAAAGCTGAAAGTCTCCTTGGAAGTGTGTGGGTGGAGGGAGTCGAGCCCATCTGTTCATGGGCAGGTGTTGGCCAAAGCCCTTGTGAGTGGTTTTGAGGTTGGTGGGAGAAAGCATCCGCAGGGTTTAGAGTTGTGGCCTTTTCACTACTTGCAGTTCCTTTCCCCGACTTGGCTTTACTTTCTGGTGTCCAGGGGTCTAAGCCAGATGCTGAGATTCCTCTCGGCTGACAGGTGTGAGTTATGAGCAAGCCCTCTCCTGGAGGATGTGAGACACTGGATTGGACTGCTGATAGGTCGCTGTTGGATCTGTCAGGGCCTTAGAATAGTCTTCAGATATACTTGGGTTTGTGTGACTTGGGACAGGCTGCAGTGTTTGGAGCCATAGTACCCCTTCCCCCACTACCGGGCACCCTGCTGTGGGCTAATGTGAGGCTTACAGGAGTGAGTGATGCAGTCAGGGAGGTGGGCCTTTCCTGAGGATTCCTACAGCTTTCTCCAAGGAATTCTCCCAGCAAGTTTAGGCCTGCAGGTACTATGCTATCTTCCTTTCCTGACCCTTTCTCAGGTCCTCGGGGGGGGGGG
>NW_016107521.1:1159509-1163663 GCF_001604975.1 Cebus imitator | reverse complement strand
GCGCGTGCCTGTAATCCCAGCTACTCAGGAGGCTGAGGCAGGAGAATTGCCTGAACCCAGGAGGTGGAGGTTGCGGTGCGCCGAGATCGCGCCATTGCACTCCAGCCTGGGTAACAAGAGCGAAACTCCATCTCAAAAAAAAAAAAAAAAAAAGAAAAATAGTGTGTTGACATACCCCAGATAATCCTTGTCTAACAGTCTGAGATTGAGAAATACCCTCCATGACTATCTGGCTTGCTTTCATGGTGAAACTTGGTTACTATCTTTGACATAGCCTATGGCGATAAAAGTGATCCCTGCCTGCTATAATTCATCCCAGGCTTGGAGCAAGTGCAAGGAGCCTCCTCCTCCTCCTGCAGTGGAGCCTCTGATGAACCAAGTGGAAACTCCTTGGGGAATGGGGAGCAAGAGCCAAATGTGGGATTGAACTCAAACTGCAGCTTCTTAGAACTGTAGCACCCCAGGATGGGATTGTCTAGTGCTCTTCCTGAAGGTTACTACTCAGTAGTTGGCTGGTGTACAGGTTCTGGGGTGACCTGATGTGGCCTAGAGTTTCAGAAGAAGATCCCTGCAAGATGTGTCTCTGGGTCCATCTTGTATGGTAGTATTATGTGGATGTCCGTGATAGCTAAGTCATCTGATAATTTCATTCATTCCATTTCAGCAATGTGCCTGTATTATACTGGGCACTAGAGCTACAAAGAAAACAAAATGCTTCCTTTTCAGAAACTCTTAATTTAGGCAGGGGAGGCATAATTAAACAGTGCTGATGTCATCTAAGGGAACCAAAGTGTGTGTTTATCCCTTTCCCTATTACTACCCTCCCTCCCCTTCATTTCTGCCTGTCTTCTTTCAGAAACTCCAAGTTGATATCAAAGGTCTCCATTCCTGGTATTATTTGGTTATGTGAAAATTTTCCTCTAATTTCTGAAGCTATGCATTAGCTCTGCTGGGTAATCTTTAACTTGCTGTTTTATAATGATTATAATGAGCTATCACTGGGTATTATGGTCTTTGGGTAGCAGCAGGGTAGAGATTTCCAGGCTGGGACTAGGCTAATTTATGGGTTGGGAATGATGGGTCAGTTAGTGCCAAGGCAGTCCAAGCCTTCCACAGATTCCACTGTAGGGGCCATCCAGACTTAGGGAACAGGGCCAGCAGGCCCATCCCTTTGTGTGTTTGTGAAAGGGGCCTGGTTATTCTATAGTCAGATCTGCTGATTTTCCCAATATCTACTTACCCAGTGCCTCTTGCACCTTTTTTCTTACTCTCTGTTCTCTGCTCTTACTGTGAAGAAGCAGATACTGGAATTCTGATTGAACTCCCATCCACCTGGATATTCCAGTTTTTCTTATCCAGTGGAGCAGCAGTCCAGTTGTCTTAGGACAAATGGTCTGTCCTTGAAGTTTAAATCCTTTGAGGGCCTGGCACTGTGACAATTTTACATTTGGCTTTGGTATAGCCTGTTGTGGTCTGCCGGCAGTGAGGTCGCCGTAAGGCCAGCCAGCCAGCTGGACCCTGGCTCCTAGGGAAATTAACAAGGCATGGGATTAGACTCACAGGGTCCCACCTGTCCCTAAACTTGGTGAGGGTTCTCGGGAGCCACACTGTGACTGAAATTGTAAATACCTGAGACCTGACCCCCACTGGTTGTGGGGGCCTCTGTATTGATCTGGCCTATGCAGGGTGAGGTAAGGTGGTCACTAGCTCAATGAGTGATCTCAGGATCTTGTTTTATAAGTCAGAGACCTCCAGTTTGGAGAGTGGGGCTTGAGGGTGGGGAACAGGGTTTAGCAGGGAGGTGAATGTAGCCTAAAGGGATTTGTCCTTAGAAGACGGAGGGGTGAGTCACATACACTGTGTTTCAGGTTCCACTTTTCAGCTTGGCCTCAGCCCGCCCCTTCCCTACACAAATGAAGGCCAGGAGCTATATGATTGGCTGTTGCTGAATTCTTTGGAAGTGATTTTAATGTTTGGTCTGAGTGTGTTATGTAGCTGCTTTTCTGTCCACTCCCCCAACCCACTGCTTCTCCAGAGCCCCTCACAAAGCCCAGGCAGAGCGAGAGAGAGAATGACTTGCCTCACAGGGATGTTGGGGATAGGGCTGTGGGTCTTTGCTTTTGCCTTTTGAGGGGGCATAATCTCTTCCTTCATTTTGTAAAAGGTAATGCAGGCTCATTGAAAATAATCTGAAAAGTTGAAAGAGATAAAAAAGCACACCCAAATTCCTGTCACCCAAGAGAAACACGCTGGAATATTTCCTACTAGTCTTTTTCATGTTTAAGAATATAGCTGATGGCCGCGTGCGGTGGCTGAAGCCTGTAATCCCAGCACTTTGGGAGGCCAAGGCGGGTAGATCACGAGGTCAAGAGATCGAGACCATCCTGGTCAACATGGTGAAACCCCGTCTCTACTGAAAATACAAAAAATTAGCTGGGCATGGTGGTGCGTGCCTGTAATCCCAGCTACTCAGGAGGCTGAGGCAGGAGAATTGCCTGAACCCAGGAGGCGGAGGTTGCGGTGAGCCGAGATCGCACCATTGCACTCCAGCCTGGGTAACATGAGTGAAACTCCGTCTCAAAAAAAAAAAAAAAAAAAAAAAAAGAATATAGCTGATGTCTTTCATTTTTTTTCTTTTTTGAGACAAGGTTTTGCTCTGTCACCCAGGCTGCAGTGCAGTGATCACGGCTGGCTGCAGCCTTGAACTCTTGGGCTAAAGCGATACTCCCACTTCAGTCTCTTGAGTAACTGGGCCACAGACACACACCACCATGCCTGGCTAATTTTTGCATTTTTGGTAGAGATGGGGTTTTGCCATGTTGCCTAGGCTGGTCTCAAACTCCTGAGCTCAAGTGAGTCACTTGCCTCGGCCTCCCAAAATGCTGGGATTATAGGTATGAGCCACAACACCCAACGTTATAGCTGTTGTCTTTATAGATGGACAGATAGATTAACATAGATTCATGCAGATAGCCTGGGGTTCAGCATTTTTCACTAAAGAGTCTGTCATAGATTTGACCCTGTACCTTTAAAAATCACAAAGACTATCATATTCTGTCAGCTGACTATGCCATACTTTAAAAGAAAGTCATTCAACTGTTGCTGAACACACACATGGAAATACATAGTTTTTGTTTTGTTCTTAGCGATGTAGTGATGTTTGTGCATAAAGCTTTGTGTACTTTTGGATGGTTTCTCTAGGAGAGCTTTCTAAAACAAGAAAATAAGGGTTGAATGGTTTTTTGAGAAGGGTGAGATTTTCAAGCCAGTCTTATAAAAGGATAGACCCATTGGAGATTCCAGATTTGCTTAGTGCTGGCAGATGAGTATCGTTTATTGCTGAAAGATGTGACTAGAATTCTGATTAAAAAGGAAACTAGGTGCAGGAAGTGCCTGGGGGCAGGGGCAAAGGGCCAGGCTGCAGGATAGGCTCTTAGGATCTGATCTGGCTGAGCAGAAATCTGCTGTGAACAGAATCGATGGGGGTGATGCTTTCTCAGTAACTTCTCCATTTGTTTCCTTAGCAGCTAAGTCCCTAGGCTGGACTTCCTGGACTACTGTGGCTCTGGGGCTGTGGTGCTGGGTGAACAACAGCTACCTAACCCAGTGCTGTTGACATCACTGAGATGTGACACACAGGAAGGTGGGAGCAACTTGCAAATCAGACTCTGAAATGTAGAGCACAGCTCTCCCGCCTTCAAGTGGTCCTGAGATCTAGGGAGGGGCCATAGTGAGAAACTTCAGATTTCTGGGAATTCTCTTAGGGAGAAGCCTCAGAGACCAGCAGAACCTGGGTCTCAGTTGGGGCTGGTTCAGGTGGGTTAGATCAATAAAGCCTCAAGTCAGTGTGCCAGGCTATTCCCAATGAGTATACTTTGAAGTCACTCCCTTTTTTTTTTTTTTTTGAGACGGAGTCTCGCGCTTGCTACCCAGGCTGGAGTGCAATGGCGCGATCTCAGCTCACCGCAACCTCCACCTCCTGGGTTCAGGCAATTCTCCTGCCTCAGCCTCCCGAGCAGCTGGGACTACAGGCACGCGCCACCACGCCCAGCTAATTTTTGTATTTTTAGTAGAGACGGGGTTTCACCATGTTGACCAGGATGGTCTCGATCTCTTGACCTCGTGATCCACCCGCCTCGGCCTCCCAAAGTGCT
>NW_016107521.1:1153078-1156634 GCF_001604975.1 Cebus imitator | reverse complement strand
TTTTTAGTAGAGACGGGGTTTCACCATGTTGACCAGGATGGTCTCAATCTCTTGACCTCGTGATCCACTCGCCTTGGCCTCCCAAAGTGCTGGGATTACAGGCTTGAGCCACCGCGCCTGGCCCTGTTATGTTGTTTCTAATTATCCTAATTATCTTTGTTGCTGTCTGGTATCCTTATTTTCTGTTCGCATACACTATTCCAGGTTTCACTATCATAGATAATCTAGAAATGAACATTTTTGTAGTGTGTAGCTCTTTGCTTCAGTTGAATTATTTCCCTGGGATAAATTCCTGGAGAGGAATTTCTAGGCCACAGGATATGGTCATCTTGACAATACCGGTTCACACTGCCGCATTGCTTTCCAAGAGGTTTGGAATCATTCACAGGCCCTAAATTGGAATCCCTGGCTTTTGAAGTAAGTGGATTCTAAGGGTGAGTTGGATCTAGCTGGATCCTCACACTGACACTTGCAGCCTGTGTGTGTGTGTATGTGAAGTTCCCTATGCTGGACACTATGTGGCCTTTCTGAACATTAGGGTTTTCCTGTAAGTGATTGCCTCAGAGCAGTTCCTGTTGAAGTCACTCTGTGTACACAAAATAAGCCTTATTGTGGCTCTTTCAACACCCCACCTACCTTTGCCAAGTTGGTTTACAGAAAGTAAGAACATTCTTTCCTTCTTCCTTGATATGTGGAGCTAAACCTATAGCATGGAGGCAGGGTCTGGCTTTAAAAACCTGACTTAAAAATAATGGTGTTGATCAAAAATTTTGTGGATTGGTTTTTGGTAACACTGCGTGTAGCTATCCATAGAAACTGTCAGATTCTGTTTTGCTAGCCTGGGCGCCTGATCATTTGACTCATGTGGATGAATTTCTGTCTGACAGTCCTGGTGTATGGGATCCAGAAACAGGGTCCTAATGAAGAAAGGCTTTTAAATTATGTTGCATCAAAATAAGTTGTTAATATAGCCCAAAGTGTGCAAATATGAATTGCCAGTTCTGTCCCTGTGGTCATCCCCCATGTACCTGCCTCCTCTGTAGACTCTTGAAGATTCAGAAGCCTACTGAATTGCATAAATGATGGAACGATTTTAGAGTTAATGACTTCAGTGACTAAAGTTTACAGATCCGGGTGGGCACAGTGGCTCACGCCTGTGATCCCAGCACTTTGGGAGGCCAAGGCGGGTGGATCACCTGAAGTCAGGAGTTAGAGACCAGCCTGACCAACATGGTGAAACCTCATCTTTACTAAAAATACAAATATTAAAATTAGCTGGGTGTGGTGGCATGTACCTGTAATCCCAGCTACTTGGGAGGCTGAGGTGGGAGAATGGCTTGAACCTGGGAGGTGGAGGTTGCAGTGAGTTGAGATCGGGCCACTGCACTCCAGCCTGGGTGACAGAGTGAGATTCTGTCTCCCCACCCCTGGGAAAAAAAAAGTTGCCGGGCGCAGTGGCTCAAGCCTGTAATCCCAGCACTTTGGGAGGCCAAGGCGGGCGGATCACGAGGTCAAGAGATCGAGACCATCCTGGCCAATATGGTGAAACCCTGTCTCTACTAAAAATACAATAATTAGCTGGGCGTCGTGGCGTGTGCCTGTATTCCCAGCTACTCGGGGGGCTGAGGCAGGAGAATTGCTTGAACCTGGGAGGCGGAGGTTGCAGTGAGCCGAGATTGTGCCACTGTACTCCAGCCTGGCGCCTGGTGACAGAGTGAGACTGTCTCAAAAAAAGTAAAAGTTTACAGATCCAGCAGATGGGGCATATTCAACTTGTGACAGCCACTCCCTTTACCTTATAGCTACCTCATATGTCTTCTTCTTTGACTGGATTTCACTGCTGTCAGTTATGACTTAATATGGTGCTCTGGGCCCATTGAATTAGTTCGGAGCTGCTAATAGTGTATTGTTCCTAGAGACCTAGGGCAAGATTTTCTTACTATGTGAAATGAAGGAGATAATTTCGTACCTCAAGGGGTTGGTAAGAGGAGTGAATGAAATTAGGTATGTGGTAATATCAGTACACTTGTCTTTTGATCAATGCCTAACTCATACTCTGGGGCACAAAAGGCACCCTTAGGCCACACAGTAAAATTTCATCCAAATGCAAGTTTTTCATCTGCCCTGGGGCAGAGTCAAGAGAAAGAGGGAGAGGCGTGAGGCTGTGACCACAGTTTAGGGACAGAGTATAGCCCAAAGCGAGTACTACCCCAGGTCACAAGGAGAAGTCTCTGTCTTGTTGAATCCATAGCACTGGAAACTTGGAGTGTGTGTTTCCCTGTGTCAGTTATGGCAGGATTTTATGGCTGCGCACAGTCTTCTCTTCAGGTGGACATTGTTAAAGTATTCTGGGCAAGAGGCCATCATAGACCACAGACAGCTGAGTAATTAGGAAGAGGAGCTGAAGAGGGAGCATTAAATGTTTGATTGAGTCTTAGGTGAGAAAACATATCTTTAAAACAAAAAGATGGATGTAGATGGGCTCAGTCTTGTGTGCCTGGTGTGCTGGTAGAAAAACTAAAGCACAGTCCTGTAGATAACCTGCTTTATTCTCCCTCGGGGCTGGTGTTGGGATCCAGGATGCCAGACCCTAAAGTCCAGCTCTCTTTCCAACCTACTGAATAATCTGAGAGAAATCATGTCCTCTCTCTGGGCCTCAGTTTGCCCATCTATAAAATGAGATGAAGAATTGGCTTGGATGTTCTCTGGGGTCTCTTTCTGGCTGGAGTTCTGATGTAACCATGTATTATTCCTGCTTAGCATTGCTAAATGGCTTTGTGGTAGAACCACTGAGTGCTGCCTCCATTAGAGCCAGCTATATAATGCTGGGTGGCTGTCAGTGGGCGCTAAGAACCAGGATTGGTCTTACTGCAGAAGTCTACACCTATCTAAACTTAAGACCAGGGATGTCCAATCTTTTGGCTTCCCCGGGCCACACTGGAAGAATTGCCTGGGACTACATATATAATACACTAATGATAGACGATAAGCTTTAAAAAAATCTCAGAAAAACTCAGTGTTTTAAGAGAGTTCATGAATTTGTGTTGAGCTGCATTCAAAGCCATCCTGGCCATGTGTAGCCCATGGGCCATAGGTTGGACAAGCTTGCTTTAGACGCTTCCAGCAATTCTAGTCTCTAAACAGGAAATCAAAAGTTAAGATGAGTAGATAAGTTGGTCAGTGTGAAAAAGTAATCTGTGGGAGCCACTGCAAATACAGGGTTCTAGGCTCCATTAACAGCCACCTACATCACCCCACAACAGATAATGCTTATTCAGCACTTACTACCTGCCAACCATGGAAGAATACTTCAGATGCTTTGTTTTAATCAACTCTCAAGCAGCTCTTTTTCTTGCCTAAATTCCCTGGTTAGAACCTCCAGTACAATGTTAAATAGATATGCCAAGAGACAGCATACTTGTCTTATTAGGGGGAAAACATCCAGTCTTTGACTATTAAGAGTGTTGTTAGTAGTGGATTTTTCCTGGGTGCCTTTTATCAGGTTGAGGAAGTCCCTTTCTTTTTTTTTTTTTTTTTGAGATGGAGTTTTGCTCTT
>NW_016107521.1:1150983-1152874 GCF_001604975.1 Cebus imitator | reverse complement strand
TTAGTAGAGACGGGGTTTCACCATGTTGACCAGGATGGTCTCGATCTCTTGACCTCGTGATCCACCCGCCTCAGCCTCCCAAAGTGCTGGGATTATAGGCGTGAGCCACCGCGCCCGGCGGAAGTCCCTTTCTATTCCTGGTTTGTTGAGTATTTTTATCATGAAAAGGTGATGGGTTTTGTCAAATGCTGTTCTGTGTCTGTTGAAATGATCATGTGCTTTTTGTCATTTATTCTATTGATATGGTATATTACACATTGATTTCTCAGACATTAATCTTGCATACCTGGGATAAATCCCACTTGGTCATGGTGTATAAATCCTTTTATTTGTTGCTGGATTGAATTTGCTAGTATTTTGTCGATTTGTATTCATAACAGATAGTGATCTGCAGTTCTCCTCTCCCCTCCCCTTTCCTCCCCTCCCCTCTCCTCTTTTATTTTCTTCTCTGTTTCTTCTCTTTCGTAGTTGTTTACTACTGTCAGAAAAGGTCTGTAATTTTCTTTCTTTGTGAAATCTTTGCCTGGTTTTGGTATCAGGGTGACACTGCCTCAAAGAAATGAGTAGGGAAGTGTTCCTTCCTCTTCTATATATTGAGAGAGTTTGTGGTGGGTTTTTATTAATTCTTCTTCAAATATCTGATAGAATTCACTAGTAAAGCCATCTGGGCCTGATGTTTTCCTTATGGGAAACATCTTGATTCCTAATTCAGTTTCTTGTTATAGGTCTATTCAGACCTTCTATTTTTTCTTAAGTCAATTTTGATAGTTCATGTCTTCCAAGGAGTTTGTCTGCTTCATCTAAGCCATCTAATTTGTTGGCATATATTTCATAGTGATTCCTTATGATCCTTTTTATTTCTGTTAAAGTTGGTGTATGAATAGTCCCTCTTCATTACTGATTTTAATAATTTGAATTTTCTTTTTTTCTTAGTCTACCCAAAAGCTTCTCATTTTTATCCATCTTTTCAAAGGACCAATTTTGGGTTCATTATTTGTTCTCTTTGTTCTCATTTTTTCTGCTTCATTAACTGCTACTCTAATCTTAATTAATTCGTTCACTCTGCTTGCTTTTGATTAAGTTTGCTTTTTCTGGTGTCTTAAGGTAGAAAGTTAGGTTATTGGTTTGAGATTTAAAGATCATGCACTTTAAACATTTTGATAGATACTGTCAGTTTGCCATCTGGCTTTTTCTCATTAACAGTATATAACAGTGCTTATTTCTCATACTCATACCAGTCCTGATGTTACTAACCTTTATACATTTGCCAGTATGGTATTCAGACATAGTATCTTGTTTTAATATGTTTCTCTGATTACTGATAAAGTTAAGCAAACTTTCATGTGTTTATTGGCCATCCATCTTTATTTTTTCCTTCTTTTTTTCAAGATGGGAGTCTTTGCCATATTACCCAGGCTGGACTCAAACTCCTGGGCTCCAGTGATCTTCGCGCCTCAGCCACCTGAGTAGCTGGGACTACAAGCGTGAGCCACCATTCTTGGCTTGGGCATTTGTATTTCTTATGTGAATTACTTTTTTTTTGCAATGAAGTCTCACTCTGTTGCCCAAGCTGGAGTACAGTGGTGCGATCTCTGCTCACTTCAACCACCATAGTGGTTCAAGGAGTTCTCACCTCAGCCTCCCAAGTAGCTGGGACTACAGGCATGAGCCACCACACCTGGCTAATTGTTGCATTTTTAGTAGAGATGGGGTTTCACCATGTTGGCCAGTCTGGTTTCAAACTGACCTCAAGTGATTTACCTGCCTCAGCCTCCCAAAATTCTGGGATTACAAGCATGAGCCACTGCACCCAAATGACTTTTTTTTTCCTCTTTCTCTCTCTTTCTTTCTTTCTTTCTTTCTTTCTTTCTTTCTTTCTTTCTTTCTTTCT
>NW_016107521.1:1148396-1149653 GCF_001604975.1 Cebus imitator | reverse complement strand
GAAGCTTTATGTAATATTCTAGAGACCAGACCCTTTAAGGTCCCAGACTCTTCCTCCAAATCTATCACTGATGCTAGTGGCTAAGAGTAAAACTGAAAATTTAGCCATGTGAGCAGATAGAGCTGTAGTAATTTGTAAACTCTGAAGTTCTGAGGAGTCAGGGGAGAAGGGAAAGTAACATTTATTGAACATCTATTAGTGCCAAGCACTGCAACAAATATGTATATGTATTATCTTACTTACATCTGAAAGGAAGGCATAATTATCCCCACTCCTTAGAGAAGGAAATTGGAGCTGGCTACATTTAAAGTAGTCCTGGCTGGGCGTGGTGGCTCCTACGTGTAATCCCAGCACTTTGGGAGTCGGAGATGGGTGGATCACCTGAGGTCAGGAGTTCAAGACCAGTCTGTCCAACATGGTGAAACCCCATCTCTACTAAAAATACAAAAAATTAGCCAGGTGTGGTGGTGGGTGCCTGTGATCCCAGCTACTCGAGAGGCTGAGGCAGAAGAATCACTTGAATCCAGGAGGCAGAGGCTGCAGTAAGCTGAGATTGCACCATCGCACTCCAGCCTGGGAGACAATAGCAAAACTCCGTCACAAAAATAAATAAATAAAATAAAATAAAATTGGCTGGGCGCGGTGGCTTATAACTATAATCCCAGCACTTTGGGAGGTCGAGGCGGGTGGATCACGAGGTCAATTGATCAAGACCACCCTGGCCAACATGGTGAAACCCCGTTTCTACTAAAAATACAAAAAATGAACTGGGTGTGGTGGCGCGCACCTGTAGCCCCAGCTACTCAGGAGGCTGAGGCAGGAGAATTGCTTGAACCCGGGAGGCGGAGGTTGCAGTGAGCCGAGATTGTGCCACTGCACTCCAGCCTGGTGACAGAGTGGGACTCTGTCTCAAAAAATAAAATAAATAAAATTGTTTATCTGTCACTCTTCTTTATCTCTGGTATCTTCAGCTATATAGAAGTTTTGAATTTTTATGTATTTAAATCTGTCTTTTCCTGTATGATTTCAGATTGCTTTCATACTTAAGCAGATCTTTGCCATCCCAAAATGAAACTTCTTCTAAGTTGGTTCTTTAGAAGCCACCAAGTTGGCCCCAACAGCAAAAGATGAACAGAATTTCTGTTTAACTCTCATGCTACAAGAAGCTTTATGTAATATTCTAGAGACCAGACCCTTTAAGGTCCCAGACTCTTCCTCCAAATCTATCACTGATGCTAGTGGCTAAGAGTAAAACTG
>NW_016107521.1:1142218-1143618 GCF_001604975.1 Cebus imitator | reverse complement strand
AGTGCCCAGATGGCCCAAGGGGCAGTGGGCCCTCCACAGTCCAAGGTCTGGTTCTAGATGGAGAGAGAAGGATGTACTTGTAATACTGAAGCTCCAGAAAAATCTGTCAGGGCTCCAAAACTGATTAGAGGGGCAGCTGACTCAGTAACAAAGCTCCCAGGAGACTTACGTACATGCCAGAATGTAAAATTGCTGCTTTACTGGGAAGATTAGAACTGTTGTTGAGTAACTTAGAATTCTCTGGCTGCAGGCAACACTACAAGGGAAGCCACAGGATAAGCAGACAGCTGGTGAGTCAGCAGTCAGAGCAGGGAAGTGAATTTAACATTAGATGGGTCAGGCTGTCGTGGCTGGTGAATTCATCCCCACAGTACTGTAGAACTGCCTTAGGGACCTTTGTCTGGACTAGGGATTGGGGTTCCCCCTCCCTTGTACAGCCCTGGAAGGACACATCCAGCTCCATCCTCCATCACTCCCTTACTTATTTCCTTTTTTCTTATTTCCATCCAGCCATCAAGCTTCATTTCATGGCCAGTAATCATCATTGGGGTCTGACTCTCTTGCCTTATGTATTTGTTTTATTTTGTTCTCATTCCCACTTCTATTTCCCAGCTATATCACAGACAACTATTCTAACATATTTATAGTTGTGCATCTGTTTCTGCTCTTTCTAAAATGGAAGCCACTGCTTTATATATAGATGCATTCTTTAAAAAAATTTTTTTAGGTTAACATACAATAAAATTGGCTTTTTGGCATATAATCTATAAATTTTAACAAATATTTGTATTTGTGTATCCACCACTACAATCAGGATACAGAACAGTTCCATCACCCCAAAAAATCCTTCTTGTAGTCACATTCTCCCCCCACCCTTAATCCCAGGCAACCACTGATCTATTCTTCATTACTATTGTTTTGTCTTTTTGAGGATGCCACATAAGTGGAGTCACACAGTATATATCCATTTTAATAACACATGTAAATGGTATTTTATAGCTCATTTTGATTGTATGTTTTTCATCCAGTTTGATTTTTTTTAATTTTTAAAAAGTTTGATATAACTTCAAACTTATAGAGAAGTTGTTAGACTAATACAAATAATTTCTGGATATCTTCTGGATTCCCTAAATGTTAACATTTTACTATGTTTACTTTTTCCTTCTCTCTCTCTTGCTCTCGCTCTCTCTCTCTGTGTATATATCTATAGATAGATATTAATGTAATTTTATCTAGATATATACATCTATATCTCTCTCTCTCTCTCATATATGGATATATATCCTTTTACCCTTAAATATTCAGTGTATATTTCCTAAAAACAAGATAATTAAATAATATAATATATAGCCGGGCGCGGTGGCTCAAGCCTGTAATCCCAGCACTTTGGGAGGCCGAGG
>NW_016107521.1:1107914-1141933 GCF_001604975.1 Cebus imitator | reverse complement strand
AATAATAATAATAATAATATAATATATAACCATAATACAATTAACAATCAGGAAATCAACACTGAAACATTTCTACTATGTCATCTACAGGCCTTAGGAAGGCTTTGTCAGGTGCCTGAATAATAATAGCCTGAATGGTAAAAGAAAACCATGTGTTGTATTCAGTTGTAATGTCTCTTAGTGTCTCATAATCTGGAATAATTCCCAAATCCTTTAGATTTCATGACAGTGACATTGCTGAAGAGTACAGGCCAGCTATTTTGTAGATGATCTCTCAATTTAGATCTGTCTGATGTTTTGTTTCCTCATGATCAGATTCAGGCTATTCACTTTTGACAGGCATACTGCTGAAACGATGCTGAGTTCTAGATCTACAGACCTGCACTGTCAGTTTGTTCCTTATGGGCAGTGTGAACGTTGAGCATTTCATAATAGTGGTATTTGCCATTACTCCATTATAGTTAATATTTTACCATTTTAAATTAAAAGTATCTGGGCGGACACAGTGGCTCATGTCTGTAATCCCAACACTTTAGAAGGTTGAGGTGGATGAATTGCTTGAGGTCAGAAGTTCGAAACTATTCTGGCCAACATAACATGGTGAAACCCCATCTCTATAAAAAATACAAAAAATTAGCCTGGCGTGGTGGTGGGCTTTAGGTTCCAGCTACTCAGGAGACTGAGGCACAAGACTTGATTGAGCCTGGGAGGTGGAGGTTACAGTAAGCTGAGATCATGCCACTGCATGCTAGCCTGGGTGGCAGAGTGAGACTCTGTCTGAAAAATAAATACATAATAAATAAATTTTTTAAAAATGTATCCTATGGGCATATACTTTGAGATTATGTAAATATCTTGTTATTCCTCAAATTTTCATCTCCTTTTTAAAAAAAGTTTTCCTTATCCTTCATTGTTTTCTTTATCCACTGGGTTTTACCATCTACAAATGATTTTTGCCTGAATCAGTTATTATGGTAGTTGGCGATTTTCTAACTCCACTATTCCTTCTATGTTAATTACCGTTCTTCTATAAGGAAGAGCTTACCCTTCTCCCCTGTTAATTCATATGTTAATACAGACCTGTGGATTCTTACTTCTTTAAATAAATCATAATCCTTTACTGTTATTGTTTATTCTGATGTTCAGACTATCCTAGATTTGACCATAAGATCCCCTTCATGGGGCATGGTGTTTGGGATTCCTCTTTAGAGGCTCCTGGTGCCTGTTTTCTTTGGACATATCCTATTATTCTTTGAGAATTTTTTCTTTAACTTTTAGGCTCAGCAAGAAGTTCCAGGGTCCCCTTGTTCTTCCCCAACTCAGCCTTAGAGTCAGTCATTTCTCCAATGAGCTCTAGTTTCTTTTAGTAGAGAGTCATAATTAGAAAACAAGAATTGGGTGCCAAGTGTGCACCTTTGTTTTTAAGGTCCATCCACGTTGCCGTGTGTATGTCCAGCATGTTGATTCTAACTGCTGAGTAATACCTCGTGATAGTTAACCATCCCAGTGTTTCTTTTTCCCTTCTGTAATGAGGGCCTCCTGGACTGCCTCCAGCATGACTTTCACAAGTATTACTATGAGGAACATCCTTAGACGTTTCCTTTATGGGCATGTGTGGGCATGCTTATGTTGATTCGGGGGTGCCAGACACTGCTTCAGAATGGCTGCCCCAGTTTACATTTCTAGCAGCAGAACATGACAGGCTCTGTGTCTCCGTGAATAATCAGCATTAACCACCTTCCTATTTTTTCCAAACGAATAGATGTGCTGGGATAATTCTTTGTTTTAACTTGCTTTTCTCTGATTACTAATGAGCTGGAGCATTTCTTCATATGCTTGATGGTCTTTGGGATTCCTCTGTGGTAAATTGCTTATTCATTATTATCCTTTGCCTATTTTTTACTGGCGTTCTTATATTTTTCTTGATGATATGCAGGAATTCCTTATACGTTCTGGATATTAATCCCTTGCTGGTCTCAGGCATTGCAGATATCTTCTGAATCTGTTACTTATTTATTTACTATTTGGTTTTTAAGAGTTGGAGTTTTGCTCTGTCACCTGGACTGGAGTGCAGTGGTGTGATCAAGACCCATTGCAGCCTCACAATCCTGGGCTTAAGCCATCCTCCCACCTCAGCCTGCTGAGTAGTTGGGACTACAGGTGTGCACCACCAGACTTGGCTCATTTTATTTTATTTTTTAGAGATGGGAGTCTTAATATGTTGCTCAGGCCACTCTTGAACTCCTGGTCTCAAGCAATCCTTCCACCTCAGCCTCCTGCATCTGTGTTCACTTTGCTCATGCTGTATTTTGTTTGAACATAAAACTCTTTTTCCCACTGTTTTGTGCACTCTCTCATCAGCACTCTTCTTTTTCTGTAACTAAATTAATACCCTTTGTTCTTCCATATGTTAGGTATGCTGGTATAGCTGAACTGTGCCAACCCTCCTCAGCAAACAATCTGTTTTTATGACACCTTATCCTTTACTGAATTCTCTTTATTAAGATTGACTTGCGGGGCCCTGTGTGGTGGCTAACGCCTGTAATCCCAGCACTTTAGTAAGCCGAGGTGGGTGGATCACAAGGTCAGGAGATCGAGGCCATCCTGGCTAACATGGTAAAATCTCATCTCTACTAAAAATACAAAAAAATTAGCGGACGTGGTGGCACACGCCTGTAGTCCCAGCTAATTGGGATGCTGAGGCAGGAGAATTGCTTGAACTGAGGAGGTGGAGATTGCAGTGAGCCAAGAATGCACCACTGCACTCCAGCCTGGGTGACAGTGCAAGACTCCATCTCAAAAATAAAAAAGAATGAGTTGGCCGGACATGGGGGCTCGCACCTGTAATCCCAGCACTTTGGGAGGCCGAGATGTGCAGATCACCTGAGTTCAAGATTCAAGACCGGCCTGACCAACATGGTGAAACCCTATCTCTAGAAAAATACAAAAACTAGCCAGGCATGATGGCGGGTGCTTGTAATCCCAGCTGCTTGGGAAGCTGAGGCTGAGAATCGCTTGAACCTGGGAAGGGGAGATTGCAGTGAGCCAAGATAGCCTATTGCACTCTAGCCTGGATGACAGAGAGACTCCGTCTCAAGAAAAAAAAAAAAAAAAAAAAAAAAAAAAAAGAACGACTTATCTGCCTCTTAGAGTGTGAGGTCTGCATGCAAGTATTATTAATATATTTATTCAGCAAATGTGTGGCATAGGCCTATTGTGTGTTAGGAACTATGCTGTCACCAATGAAATTTAGAGAAGTTAACAAAACTTGCCTGTAGCTTTTTAGAGGTGGTGCAGTGATTCGAAACCTGGCCTATGATTCCTTCCTACTGTGTTGCCTTCGCTTGAAAATTGCATTTGGGGATCAGGCATAGTGGCTCTCATCTGTAATCCTAGCACTTTGGGAGGCTAAGGCGGGTGGATCACCTGAGGTCAGGAGTTCAAGACCAGCCTGGCCAACATGGCGAAACCCGTCTTTACTAAAAATACAAAAAGTAGCTTGGTGTGGTAGCACGTGCCTGTATGCCCAGCTACTCCGGAGGCTGAGGCAAGAGAATCACTTGAACCCAGGAGGTGGAGGTTGCAGTGAGCTGAGATTGCGCCACTGTACTGCAGCCTGGGTGACAGAGCCAGATTCTGTCTCAGAGAAAAAAAAAAAAAGAAAATTGCATTTAGTTTCTGTAGACTGTGTGTCATGTCTAAATCTCTTCTAACAAATGGCCTAAGGAGGTGCAGAGCAAAGCATCCTCACCAGCATCCTGACCTGGCAGTGAAGCATGGGACCCTGGAGGGAGTAGTGGTAAGTGTGACTCTGGAGTTCTCTCCAGTGGCAGGCCCTGGGCTACTTGTTAGGCCCTGGGCTACTTGTTAGTGACTAGCTCCAGGTTGAGAGGAGAGCCCGGAAGAGGCAGGTGGCTACCCCAGCCTGGAGGTGAAAGTCTTAAAATAAAATGCCAGATATCTATACCATTCTAATCCTTTCTGAGAAGCTAAAATCATCCCTTTGGGAAGTACGCTGGTTCTAAAAGGACAGATACACAGCAGGATCTTCCTGGGGCTAATATGGGGTTTGCAGGCTAGTAGGCCTTAGAGCCTTTTCCTGGTAGTGATAACTGTGGGCAGGCACAGTTACCAGAAATTCCAGTGGAGGGAGTAAGAAGGCGGAATCTGCCTTTGGATGAGGACCAAAGAAAGCAGAAATTCCTCTTGGGACTTTTTCCTCCAGAGGCCAAACACTTGGGAGCCTGTTTACTGGGCTTTAAAGAGTGACCTCTAGTCATTCTTTCTTGACCCCAAGGCCTTGCATTTCTGTGGTTTCCCCACTGGACAGAAGTGGAACTGTCATGCTGCCTGTTCTGGGGTCTCCCAGAGGTTTCCCCTTGTCCTCTCCTTGCTTATAGTGCCCCACAGAATTGTGGATCTGTGACCACATATGGTTTAGAAGTAATGCTTGAGAATGGTTTAGGTCGATGACGTCAAATAAGATTCACTTTTATGCCACCTCCATCAGTTAGAGGCCCCCTGGGCCCCTAAATTGGGAAAGATTCTGAGACACAATCCCCATGGGCATAGCGTAGGGAGAGTAGAGGCATGTGTGCTGTGATTTGCTATTCACTGTGTAGCTGCATCCAGGAAGATCAGAACTCTGGAAGATTAAGGGAAAGTTAGGACCGCTTTTTTGCCAATCCAAGAGTTTCCTTGAAGAAGTCTGTCAATCTCTGGCCTTCAGTTTCTTTCCTGTGTAACCATGGGGCCAACACATAATTACCAAGGTTCCTTTAGCCATGGTCTGCCAGGATTCTCTAGGGTCTGGTTTGAGGTGGATCCTGGCCCTTCAATGTGGCGGACTCTAATCATGGCATTACTTCCTTAGATTTAGGCCTCGATACCCTTGGTGACACCATCCTGGGCTAAGTGACCACCTGAGGTTTTTCTGGTGATTTTGTGACCCATGTAAGACTTTGAGCTTTGGGGTTATTCTCTTAGGGAAATAGTGGCATTTGGTGAAGAGCCTGTTTGGTGTGGCTATGTGAGGCTTACCTAAGAAAATGCAACATTTTTATTAGGAGGTTAGGCCATCCATTGCCACAGAGTGTCAAATGCTAGGCCTAGAGCCTGGAGAAAACTTATTTTAAAATTGATAAGGTGCTAGAAGGGGTGGGGTGGTGGTGGCTGGAGCTCATGAATCAGGTGCTAAACCTAGAAACAAAAGGCCTCATGAGCACAGATGAATGGAAAGCTGCCCAGTTGGTCCAGTTTCCCACTTGGCCACCGAGGTTTGCTGTGAAGACCTTGTCTGGCAGAAATGAGAGTGTTTTTGCCGCACCTTGATTGTAACTGTAATTTAGGACTAAAATCTTAGATTCTAAAACATCAAAGGCAAGATGGCTCCCAGCTCTGTGAGCTCAACTTCTCACTTCTTAGTTGAACAGGTGCTGTGTGGGTCAGCACACGATTGCTGCTCCTGCTGCCAGGAACTGTCCCAGGCATAGAAAGGAATGGGACACAACCCCTGCCCTCAAGATGTCTAAGGGAGGAAGCGGGCAGGTCAGCTGGTGCCTCATTGCTGCGGGGCTCCAGCCAAGATTTGTGAAGGGTGTTGCAGGCATATGGAGTGGGGACTGATTGGTCCCGAGAGGGTACTGGGGAAAGATTTGAAGAGGGGATGACATTTGGTTTGAACTTCAAAAAATTGTTGCTTTACCTCTTTTCAGAAGTTTTTGAGGTAGCTTATAAGAACACATACCAAATAAAGGACCAATATAAATTTAAAATCAGAAAAAGAGAAAATGGAACTTAGAAAATTAAGACTGAGGAAGAGTGAAAACGTAGATATTAAGCCAAGCTCGGTGGCTCATGCCTGTAATCCCAACACTTTGGGAGGCCGAGACAGGAGAATATCTTGAGACCAGGAGCTTGAGACCTGCCTGGCAACATCTCAAGTGAGACCTTATCTCTACAAAAAATTTAAAAATTAGCTGAGCTGCGTGGCTCATGCCTGTGATCCCAGCTACTCAGGAGGCTGAGACCACAGCCCAGGATGATTACCTGGGCCCAGTAGTTTGTGGCTTTAGTGAGCTGGCACCACTGCAATTCAGCCTGGGGTGCAGAGCAAGACCCGGTCTCCAAAAAAAAAAAAAATTAGATATTTGCCCCACCACGGGCAAACCATGGATCCCAGCATAGTTATTATACTTGACTGTTTGCAAAAGCTGAAAGCAAAACATGTTAATGTGTTATACCTTGTTAGAGAGGAAAATACACAGTAGTTCCTGAGTGTGAGTTGTTTTTCTTGACCTCACTCTTAAATAGTTTTATGGGGGTGGGAGGGAGGTGGTAGTTAATAAGTGAACCTGTAAACCAGCGTTTCTCAAAATGTAGTCCAGGGAATAGCATCAAAATTACGGTTACCTAGAGTGCTTGCTAAAATGCAAATTCCTGGGCCCCTCCCCCAGACTTATCAAATCAATCTGGTGAGTAGGACCTAAGAATCCACAAATTCACATACTTCCATAGATGATTCTTCTTGCACTCCACAGCGTGAATGCCACTGCAATAGATGGAAACCCACCAGCATTGTGAAAACAAGATTGAGTGCTTGGCCTTTGAAGGTTGAGTGGGACTTTAATGAGGGAGAGAGCAAGGCATGAAAAGTGGCAGCTCCACTGAGGTCAGTGGTTCATTGCTGACGAGGTCACTTTTAAGTTACATTTTAGAAGAACTATGAAGTGTGGCAGTTCAGGCATGTGGCAAGACTTTCTGAGCCCAGATGAATGGATGAACAACTAGCCCCACTGTGCCCAATTGGTCTGGCTTCCCACTTGGCCACGTAGGCTCTGCACTGTGGATCTCGTCTGGCAGGCTCCTTTATTTTTATTTATTATTATTATTTTTTCTTTTTGAGACAGAGTCTTGCTTTGTTGCTCAGGCTGGGGTGCAGTAGCGTGATCTTGGCTCACTGTAGCCTCTACCTCCCAGGTTCCAGTGATTCTCCTGCCTCAGCCTCACTGGTACCTGGGATTACAGGCAAGTGCCACTACGCCCAGCTAATTTTTGTATTTTTAATAGAGACAGGGTTTCACCATGTTGGTCAGGCTGGCCTTGAACTCCTGACATCATGTGATCCACCCACCTTGGCCTCCCTAAGTGCTGGGATTACAGGTGTAAGCTACCACACCTGGCCTATTTTTTTTAGCAAATTCTTTGTTTTTCTCTCTGTCTCCAAATTCAGGGTACTGAGACCACAGATGTGTTGTTTCCTGTTGAAAAAGTGTTTCTCACTTAGTTGGCTGTGGTGATGCGTGTTGTAGTCCCACTACTGGGGAGGCTGAGATGAGAGGATTGCTTGAGCCCAGGAGTTTGATGATCATGCCATTGCACTCCACCCTGGGTGACAGAGCAAGATACTGTCTCTTAAAAAAAAAAAAAAGAAAAAAGTGTTTCATTCCCTGGGACCTAATAGTGGCTTGGATGGTGAGTTGGCAGAAAGAACAGTGGGTATTGAACTTGTGTTTTGTGAGTGGTATGCCCAAGACACATGATGTCAGCATTAAAAATAGAACATTCCTGTTTGCTGGTCACTGGCTTCTATGTTGTGAAATCTTTATTTTGGAAAATACTACCTTATTAGGAATGGGACTAGGGAGGGGGTCACCTTTCCCATCTGTGGGTCATATTTTAAAACATTCATTGTTCAAGTTTAAATATATAACTGAAGATATAAAGAAAAGTACCACAAACATCTGATATAAGAAACAAATCATTTCAAAAAAAAAAAGAAAGAAACAAATCATTTCCTGTACCTTTGAAGACTTTATGAGTTAGATTTTGAAACTCAGAATTGCTTCACATGAGAGTTGAAAGTCCCTTCTGTTGGCTCTCCATCCCCCGTTTTTCTGTCAAGGTTTCTTATAGGTTTATGGAAACCTTTGTTACTTGTGCTGGCGGCAGAGAAGTGGAGAGGATAGCTGTGTGCCACCCACACAGCTAGGATTTGTTGGCATACTCCCATGTGCATACTCCCGTGGCAGCCAAGTAGACACAACTCTGTGATGAATCCTCCCAAGAGGACTGAGGGGCCCTGATGGAGTAACTGCTTCTTTGCAAGGCTTTCCTTGACTCTCTTCCCTGGCCCCTAGTTGATTCCCCTTCTCTGTGTCAGTTCAACTTGTCACCTGTCACACACACCAGTACTGTTTGTTGGCTTTGCTGGTCTCCTTGACTCCTGGGGGCAAAGACCTCTTCTTTTTTTTTGTTATTGTTAAGACAGAGTCTTGCTCTGTCACCCAGGCTGGAGTGCAACGTTGTGATCTTGGCTCACTCTGCCTCCTGGATTCAAGCAATTCTCCTCCCTCGGCCTCCCAAGTAGCTAGGATTACAGGTGCCCAGCACCACACATGGTTAATTTTTGTATTTTTAGTAGAGATGGGGTTTTACCATGTTGGCCAGGCTGGTTTCAAACTCCTGACTTCAAGGTGATCCAACTGTCTTCACCTCCCAAAGTGCTGTGATTACAGACATGAGCCACCACACCCAGCCTCAAAGACCTCTTCTTTACTTGCTCGCCCTGCCGTCCCACATGCCCTGTACCACCTGGCACATGATACATACTAACTGGGTACATGTTTGAATATGAATGGATGTGGTGCTGTGAATGCTTAGGGGATGTGGGTGAGGTGCTTAAGAACCAACCTTGAATGGTCTGAGAAGGCTTCCTAGGGGAGGTGATATTTGAGCTAAGGCCAGACAGCTGGTAGATTTGGTGATATTGACGTCCTTGGAGACTTAGAGAGCTTGCGCTCCTCCTAGAATGATGAATGAACCAGGTACAGTAAATGATGCTTCTCATTTCTAGTCTAGGGGGCCTTAAGGGGCACCGTGATTTCACGAGAATGCTGCAAGCACATCTTTTCTCAAGCTGGGGAATTTGGTGGTACGCACCTGGCCTTTGGAAGACTGGTACAGAGAGAAGCGGCCCACCCACCTGAGCCTGTGGAACAGCACTGGTGGGGGAGATGGTTTGTGAAGAGGGGCTGTGCAGTGTACTGTCAGGTCTGAGACCCGGGAAGAAATTCCACATCCCAACTTTCAGTATCACTGAGTTCTAGGCACTGCCAAGTTCCACGTGCTCTCAAATGTTTCCTGAATACTTGAATTTCCTGTCCAGGAAATTTTCAAAAGAAACTTAGAGGACTGACCCGTGGCTGCCAAGGAAGGATTTTTTAAAAAATTAAATTAAAAAAAAATCAATCCAGCATGAAAATCTATGATCATTTCATAAGAGAAAGGACATTTTAATATTCAAAGAATAAGGAGCACTTAATCTGGGAAGAAAGGGCATTCCTGTACATTGATTACCTTTAGTTTAATGAAAAACCACCTATGTGGTCTTTACTTTTATGATTTCATTCCCAGGCTGGTGAAACATTGTCACAATAAAGCATCAGGCCAAGTCTTCTTTCTACCTACTGGCCAATCAGTTGACAAGCAGTGACTAGATGTTTCAGCCTGTTTTGTTGAGTCTAAAGGATTGAACTAGTGCTTCAGCCAGCATGAAACCAGGCAGGAGTCCGTCCTGGTGTTGGCTTAGATTAGCAGGGCCTTTGATGGAAGGGCATGCATGTGTTTGGGTTTGCTGTGCCAGGCAGGGGAGTAGTGGAATTTGTCTGAGTTGAGCTCACACATTGAAGTTATTGAGCGATTTACATGCAAGGCCATGACCTGGACTCCCAGCCGAGAGGCCCACGTGGCGGGGCTTGAGCTAGGGGAGCCGAGGACAGCTTACATCTGCTCATCTGCTTACGTAACCCTGCCTCCCAGCTTCCAAGCCAAGAAAACACACAAGCCAGCCCAGCGGGACCGAGAGCCCGTGGTAGCACACGCCATGCGCCGCACAGCAAGGGTGCCTTGGCTCAGCCTGAGGACTGTCATGAAGCCCTCGGCCCTCTGCCTCCTCCCAGAACCTCTCTCTGCAGCTCCAGGGAATGGCTCTTAGACCTGGTAGCAGGTCTGCATGATTCTGAACAGAGCTAGTCGTTGCCCTCCTGGAGTCTGAACTCTCTGGAGTTTCTCACTGGGACAGAGCCACGTGTGTAGCAGAGCATGGCCCCTGCAGTGTGGCAGGAGGTGTGCAGGGCACTCTGGAAGCCTCTTGGCTGGCACTTGACCCAATTAGTCATTTAACTCCAGGTCTGGGGCTGCTGTCTGCTGTCCCATCTCAGAGGTGTGAGCTGCAAGAACCTCAGAGTTGTGGAGGCTTCAGAGAGAGAAGGTGGAGAAAAAATTGCCAGATTGGGCAAGAAGGGCAGGATTAGGGGTCAAGGTGTCTCAATGTGTTGGAAGCACGATGGGAGGCTGTACAAGGGGCAGAGAGTACAGAAGGGAGCAGGAGAATGAGAAGAGGCTGTTCAGTGAGAAAGCTCTGCGCAGAGCCATTGGAGGAGCAAGCTCCTTGGCCATCCTTAAGCCAGAGTAATTTTCATTTAGCTTCTGCCACATGTTCAGCAGGGAGCTCCTGGAAGGCAGGATCTGTCTAATCCATCCTCCCTCCCTGCCTCAACCCACTCCTCCTGGGGCTGGCACACAGTAGGTACCCAGAAAGTATCAAGGGAAACAAATAGAAAGTGACCTTGACACATATCACAGGGCGAATTTGCATTTAACAAACATTTCAGAATAATGACTCTCTTGTTTGGTCCTCCATCACCTTCTGTGGATTGTCCGCATGCTGTGGACGCCCCCTGCATGGGAGGGAGTGGGCGTGGGCATGTGTGTTTGTGGGGGTGAAAGAGCGTTAGTGTGTGTGTTGGGGTTGGGGAAGAGGAGGGGGAATAGAAGATGGACCACCTGGGTATCAGCTTCTACCCTAGGGAGACAGTGGTGTCAGTTGCTGAGGTAATCCTGAGGAGAGGTAGGTCTGGCTGCAGAAGGTGATGGTGGTGGGGTTGCATGAGAGTCCATTTGGGGCAGGTTGAGTTTAAGGTGTCCATGGCATACGGCTAGCCATGTCCTATTGGCTGTGAGCTCAGGAGAGAGCCGTGGGATGGAAACAGAGGTTTTGGAACTGTCACGTGCTTAAACCAAAGACCTGGGTGAGAGTAAGAAGGAAGAGTGTTTAGGGAGAGTGAGAGAAGGGGGCAAAGATGGACATCCAGGAAAGAGGCTGAGAAAGCCTGGGTAGCAAGGTAAGAAGAGACGTAGGTGAATGTGACACATGGTGAACAAGGCTTCTTTCTACCTCTCCTGTGCAGGACACCCACTTCTCCTGTCTGCTTGGACATTCATGCTGAGGGCAGGGAAGGTGAGAGCAAGGATTTGTCTAAGATCTTGCTTTGGATCCCTTTGCTCCTCCTGGTTTACCAAGTGTCACTGGGTGTGTCAGGACGTTCTGAGACCTTAGAGATCAACCAGTCCAATCCCTGCAGTTTACAAATGAGGAAACCAGTGCCTTGAGAGTGTCTATGCTCTCCACTCAGGATGCCAGAGATCATCTGGAAAGTCACTGGTGGAGCTGGGCCAGGGCCCAGGCATCTCTTCTCCTGAGCAGGGCTCTTGACTTTAGGACCACCTTTCTGAAACCCATGATGGGGCAACACCAGGACACTTTCCAGCTTGCAGGTGTCCGTCCCACGGAAGTGAGCCAGGCCACGTGTGAATTCCTGTTTTCTGGGTGGGTTTCAGAAGTTGTAAGCAAGTTGGCAGGATGACAGCCCAGGTGCTTCTTGGGTTCCCCAAAATGGGGTTATGTTTAGCAGCATCCTCAGAACCAAAGGTGGAGTGGGGGCTGCAGCTGTTGTGGGGGCCTCTGAAGTGAAAGAACCCAGTGACAGATCTTTTCTTCATGTTTTTCACAAGTTCACTGTGCAGCAGGGTCCCACAGGCGGCTTTGCCCAGGGTTGGGAGTTGGGCAGCCCAGGCCTAGCCAACCTTGTGGGGAAAGGTATAAATGGTGGCAATCCCCGAGGGCCCTCTTTGCCCGAAAGCCCTAAAGCTTGACATCAGAGATGCCCATCAGAGCCCTACTGCCCAGCTTGCCCAGTGAGAATCATCTGGGCTTCTTGTTAGGGTAGCCATTTAGGTCCTTCCCAAAATCCGCAGACTCTCTAAGGAAAGGGCCGAGATTCTGTATTTGTAGTCGATTCCTCAAGCAATTCTGGTGTTAGATTTGGGAAAAACTTGTCCAAGGTGACCACTGACTGAATCCTGGTCTTCTCTGAAGAGCACAGAGCCTGCTCACTTCAGGGCACCCTGGGAGGTAGGAGCTGGCTCAGCAGCCAGTCTTACAAGGGACTGAGCTTCAAGGCCTCTGTCCCTCCAGGAGGGAGGTGCGTGGCCAGGGAGGGAGCAGGGCTTCTGGATATCTGAGGATCTCCTTCCCTGCCCCCGAGGGTCTGCTGCCTGAGCTCTGTGATAGTGCAGAGAGCAAAAGGACCAAGCTTGACTGAGGCCTGTCTCAGTGCAAACGTTTGCTAGTTATGGGAAAAAGGTTGCTGGAGAATGGGAAGGGTATTTCTGGCAAAGAGAAAAGTGTGGACAGACATGGCTTAAGGGATGGGGAGGGAGATGAACAGAGCTGAGATTGAAGGGCCTATTGCCCAGCTATGGGCCTTGGCCTTCCCTGTGCAGGGCCACACAGCCTTGGAACTATTGGAGGTTTTAGTGGGAAAGTAATATGTTCAGGGCTGTGTCTCAGAAGAAAACAAACTAGTGGGAACAGGTCCTGTGATGGTGGACCTGGGTCAGCTACTAAGGGAGGGAAGGTGTAAGATGTGCACTGGGGAAGGGTATGGAAGTGGCAGCTATCTGGTGAGAGGAACCAGGCCCACAGGTTTTTTTCTCAGGCTCTTCAATTCAGAAGGGTGAGTGATTCTGGGACTAGGGGGTGCTTGGAGAACCATGCATTACTGCTAAACAGGGCAGGCTGAGGCCTGTTCGCTGGCCTTAGGTGGGTTCTCATCGGCATGTTTCAGGTTTTGATCTGCACTTGTGGTTGGTGTTCTCACCTGTTCTCTAGGTTCCTTCCTTTGTTCTTGTGGCTTGTTTGCTTCATAGGTGAAGCTGGTTACACTAGAGTAATAGCTCCCAAGGTGTGTTCCCTGGCAAAATGGCTCTGTAGCCAAATACGTTTGGGAAATGGTGGGTTAAATATAACGAAGGGGTTTTTTTTGGCCGCGCAACTTCTCAGAGCCTTTGGTGTGTCTTGTGACTTTGCAGAAGCAGGATTTAATATGCAGAATCCCCATTCTTAATCTGACCATGGGCGATGTTTTTCCGTTAAGCATCTTGCTGGGTCTAATGTTTTCTGGAACCCATTTTGAGGAAGTCTGGTCTGCAGGGAGTCTTGAACCCAGGCTCCCCATACTCTCTGCAGACCTTTGATTCCCTATGTTGCCTGGACTGCACCATATGTACCATATACCCTGTATATGACCTTTTCCTTGTCCCTCTTCCCACCTACCATTACCTCACAATCCACAATCTGCACCTCATCCATTTTTCTTCTGAGCCAAGCACTCTCTTACTAGCTTACTTCCCTCATCTGCATCCGTATTCTTCTAGGCCAGAAACTTGGGAGTCATCCCTGCTGTTTTGTGACTTCTTCCTCTTTGTTACTTTATCCCCTCTATTACTAAGCATTCTTCTGTGCTCTTTCCAGCTATGTCTTTTCTTTTCCCTCAGTTTCCTCTGGGGTCTCTTTGCCTCCATCCCTCCCAGAGCTTGGTTTTCACCTTCCATTGAGTCTCTTCCTGAGACATGATCATTCATGCCACTCCTGCTACCTTCCACTTTGAGGCTCACTCCCTCCACACCTGCGTCCTGAACGTGCATGTGCACATGTATGCACACACACACACACACACACTCACACTACACGCACACACCCTTTGCCAGTTAGGCTAGAATCAGAGAGCTGGTGGTGTCAGCCATTTGTCCAAGGCTACGCAGCTGGGAGGTGGCAGGGCTGTCTCAACCTCAGGAATTTTGAGAAACTGCTTTCTCATCCATAATCACTGATTTCTACAACAGCCTATCAGGAAATCTGAGTAGAAATTATTTCCATTTTACAGTGGAGTCTGGGCAGGGAGGGTCTTGGGCAGGCAAGTGCTTCATAGAGTGATCAACCATTTGGGTTTGCCCCAAGCTGAAGGGGGTTTCCGGGGATGGTTGGTCACCCTAGTGCTGGATGTGGTGCCTGATCTGGGCAGGAGGGCCCTCTCCGTGGCCATGCTGCCTCCCAGAAGGAGATGTCTCCTCTGCAGGTGCAGCCTGGCCGTCTGATGCAGCCTGCGGAGCGGTGGTGAGTCCTGTGGGCTGCTAACTTCTCCCTCCCTCCACCTCTCTAGTGGGCCCCATGCTGATCGAGTTTAACATGCCTGTGGACCTGGAGCTTGTGGCCAAGCAGAACCCAAATGTGAAGATGGGCGGCCGCTACACCCCCAAGGACTGCATCTCTCCTCACAAGGTGGCCATTATCATTCCATTCCGCAACCGGCAGGAGCATCTCAAGTACTGGCTGTATTACTTGCACCCAGTCCTGCAGCGCCAGCAGCTAAACTATGGCATCTATGTTATCAATCAGGTGAGGCCTGGGAAGGTGGAATGAGAGAGGGTGTGTATGTGTGCAGATGTGTGTATAATGAGGACAGGGGAAGGGGGGTGATTTCACAGACACCTGGCACTTAGCGCAAGGAACCAGCCCCCCTAATCACCACCAGTGCAGATGAGCTAAACACCAAACTGTGTGCTTGCCTATTGCTGTCAACTCTTTTAGCCAGGAAAAACTCTGGAGTGTTTTCATTGTTTTGTTTTGTTTTTGTTTTTTGGAAGTAGCCTTCCAGCAGAATTGGGAAAAAAGACAACCCTAATTTCCAAAGTAAACACAGATTGTTTCCTGGCTTTGTGTAGCTGTATATTTTCCTTTTAAAAATTAAACCACTATTTAGATGTCAGACTTTTAGGGAACTTCAAAGTTTATCCAGTCAGTCAGACTGTGTCTCCTGGGACACCTGGAGACAGTGCCCTCAGTTCAGGCTGCATGCCTACATGCGAGCCCCTGGTGAAATATCTGGGGAAGTCTGATTCGTGGGCCATCTGAGAGTCATGTGCACTAGGCCGAGTTGGAGAAAAAGTTTCTTACTGCTCATCTGATCCATGTATGTTGGCCTTTAGCCCTGCTGAGGAAAATAATGCTAAGGATAGGTCAGCTTTCATCGTTACCATGGCGTGGAGAATCAGATTGATCTAAGTGGCATCTTTATTGAAATAATTTTTTTAGTCCATTTGAGGTGCATTATTTTCCCAAGAGTATAACTTTGATATTTCAAGATTATCCCTAACACTTAAATTTATATATTTAGACTGAAACCTCCTAGGTGCTGTGACACATCTAACTTATCTAGGCACCAAATTTCATTGAAATTCATTTGAAGAATCTGAGTGTGCCCATTTCTACAAGGCCCAATGTCCACTGCATTTCAAGATAAACTCTGCTTTAAGTAGGAGGATCGTTGGCAGTTTATGCCTTCCATCGAAGTCAAGGGACTCTGTGCATCTTCTCTGGAACCCCAGGGGAAGCACTTGAGGACTGCTGTGGCATTGTGCTGCATCACTTGCTGCAGGAGATTCCGAAGATGTGTAAGGTCTCAGTCCTGGCCTGTCCCAAAGCCTCCAACCCACTTCTGGCAAGTGGTACCCTCCCAGAGATCAATTTGTTAACAGACCCAAATAACCTGTGATTGGATGGTGGCTGCCAAATGCTTTGGAAACTCACAGGAAGGAGAGAGCGCAATGGCCTGGAAGAATCAGGATATAAACTATGTTCCAAAGTCTGCAGGGAGATGGGTGTCTCAGCTGGGGCCAGTGATAGGGACCTCAAGGCAGAAAGGACCCTCGCATGTTCCCGGAAATTGAGATGTTCACTGGGGTATTAAAGCACCAGAAGCTCTGGGGCCAGGTGTCAGAGTGAAGCCTGTAAGGCAAGGGAGAGCAGAACAAGCCCTATTACAAGGAAACTGAACCAGGAGAGGAGCCGGTGGTGGGCAAAACCCTTGAAGCTGTTTGAATTCTTTGGCCAAGTGAGGTACAGACCAGGGCCCTGTGAACACCTGCAAGCAAGACAGCTATGCAGTTGTGGGTCACCTTGGAAGAATATTGGAGAATGTAAGAACAGGTAAATGTCCTGCTAAGTACAGGTCACTTTAACCCAGCAAGTATTCGTTTAAGGAAAGCCCTGTGATCGAGAAACATTTGTCTGATGCCAGTGAGCACATACCGATGACGGCAAGATTCAGGATCCTGTTATTAAAGCAGTGGCGGCAAGCACCTGGAAGAGGCGGCCACCATCACCAGAAGCCAGCAGGGATGACCAAGAACAAGCTGTGCCAGCTGCATCTCGTTTCTGTCTTGACGGTTACTATGCTTGTAGATGAGGGATGCATTGTAGATCCAGTGCTGTCAGAGCTTACTCAGCAGGGCATCTGACGGCATCCCACAAATCTGCCTGAGTAGAAGACAGACAGCCATGGTCTGGATGCCATATAGGTAGATTAAAATATATACAATATATACTTGGGGGCTGGATGCAGTGGCTCACGCCTGTAATCCCAGCACTTTGGGAAGGCAAGGTGGGCGAATCACTTGAAGTCAGGAGTTCGAGACTAGCCTGATCAACATAGTAAAACCCCATTTCTACTAAAAATACAAAAATTATCTGGGCATAGTGACAGGTACCTGTAGTCCCAGCTACTCGGGAGGCTGACGCAGGAGAATCGCTTGAACCCAGGAGAATCGCTTGAACCCAGGAGGCGGAGGTTGCAGTGAGCTGAGTTTGTGCCAGAGCACTACAGCCTGGACAACAGAGTGAGACTCCGTCTCAAAATAAAATAAAATAGAATAAAATCTTGGGTAAAGAGGGTAAAAGAGAGTTAGTGATGATGCTGAATTTTTGAACTGAGGTAGCTGTTCTAGAGGAAGCCTGGAGGGTGGGATGCTATGTCTAGATATGTTGCAGTTTTGGTGAATGTGAGACTTCCCTGTTTTGAAGTCCAAACAAATATTGGACCAGTGAAATCTAGCCATCAGCTTAAATTCCTGTGATACAATTTACATACTACCCAGGCTCAGCATAGCAGATTTCTTAATAATTTTTTTTTTTTTTTTTTTTTTGAGGCAGAGTTTCACTCTTGTTACCCAGGCTGGAATGCAATGGCGCGATCTCGGCTCACCGCAACCTCCGCCTCCTGGGTTCAGGCAATTCTCCTGCCTCAGCCTCCTGAGTAGCTGGGATTACAGGCACGCACCACCACGCCCAGCTAATTTTTTGTATTTTTAGTAGAGACGGGGTTTCACCATGTTGGCCAGGATGGTCTCGATCTCTTGACCTCGTGATCCACCCGCCTCGGCCTCCCAAAGTGCTGGGATTACAGGCTTGAGCCACCGCGCCCGGCCAGCATAGCAGATTTCTGAATGTCCTCTACCAGCTGCATGCTCCTGTCCACCTCAATCCAAGTAGGCAGAACAGCTAACCATGCCAGCTCAGACCGGTGGCACAGCTGTGCTGGCTAACACTGGGCACCGCCTGGGATAGTGCTTCTCCCAAATATGCTTGAGGAATGCTGGGTTGAACCATGTCAAGCAGGTCTCGTTCCTGCAGAGCCTTCGGTACCCCGGTGTATACTGTAACTCCAGAAGTGTTTCCTGAGCTTGCCTGACTGGGGAACTTTTCCCCAAGAACCGTCTCAAGTGATGAGTGTTTTGTGAGTCGCACTCTGGGGCAAGCTGGCCTGAGTTAACGTTTCCTCCTGACTGCCTACCTGCTTTCCCTGGAACACTGGGAACTGCCCATCCTCCCTCCCTCCCTCCTCTTCCCACTTCATAGCTTAGCATCAGGAATATTTTAGTTTCGGTTTTTCAAACATATATAATTCCTTTTTTCTTATCTTGTCAGTATCATCTCTTTTTTTCTTTTTCTTATACTTTTTTTTCTCTTCATCCTTTCCTTCTCCTCTAAGGGTTGACTTTCCGCCTTAAGACAATCTTTTCCTCTTTTTCTCCCTCTTTCCCGGCTACTCTCCTATCTTGTGCTCCAGTCTCACCGTAATTGATCATTTTGGGAAAATAAGGTCAGAGTCCAAATAACTAAGTCAAGAAAGGCTTAAAGTCTGCCCTGCCTTTCCAGTAAAGAATATTACCTAATAAATAATAAAATGGTAATGGGAAACCTGAACCCTGAAAAAAAGAGGTGGAAGGAGAAGCATTAGGAACTTCCTGTGTTATCTGTTTTATGGTTATATTCTAGAATAAGAAGAAAGGGATTTTGTAGCACCTGGTTTTGACCTTTGTGTACTGTTTGTTGAGCAAATAAACCTTATGGGCTGTTAGCCCTCTTTATAGCCTCTCAGGGGCTCCCTGGTCCAGACACCCTGCTGTCATTTTGACTGTTCATTCACACACACACACACACACACACACACACACACACACACACCCATTTAAGATTAGATAGAAAGAATGCTCAAAATAAGAGTGGCTTCTGAGACATTTGGTCATTTGGTCCAGGGCTTCCCACACAGGCTTTTCAGTATCGAATTTCTTTCTGCCCCACTGAAATGCTGCACACCCTCCACTACAGTAGGTCATAAGGGTTTCATTCTACTTGAAGTAGGGGCCATGTCCCATCTCCACCTCCTTAGCTTCCCATTCAGTCTTTGCTAGGATTTGCCCAGACCCCTGAGGCTAGACAATGTGGAAACTTCTGTTCCATGTCACAGGTGAGGAAACAGGTTTAGAGAGGGACAGGCTCCAAAAGCCACATAGACAACAGCAGGGCTACAGCTCAAACCCCAGCTCTTGACTCCAGGTTTAGTGCCTTCTCAAGCCATCAGTGACACTCCTCGCGACCAGGGTGCCCCTAGTGTTGCTCACAGCCTGGTATCCAGGGCTGAGAGTGTGCTGTGTGCTCAGACTGCTTAGGTTCAGTCCCGGCACTGCCACTTTCCAGTCACTGACCTCAGGCAGGCTACTTAAGCTCTGCAGGCCTCCATTTCCTCCTTGGCGGGGAGGGCTGTGAGGCATCTGGCACATGGTAAACCCTGAGTTAATATCAGCCGTTACTGGATATCCATTCCTGCCCCTGCACTCTCCATTAGTTCTGCCTATTTCTCTGCCTGCTTCTGTGGTGGTGAATTCTTCATGGCTCCCACTGCCTCCTGCTGCACTCCCACTCAGCCCATATCAGGATCCTTCCTCCTATTGGTTTGGACTCCTTGGAGTCAGAGGATAATGGATAATGGATAATGGAATGAGCCAGGTGGTGGAATCTCAGAGGACTCTGAGGACTTGCTGGGCCTATAAGCCTCTTCAGAGTGGGGCTGTGTGTCAAGCTCCACACACAGGAGTGAACTTTCACAGGTTTTTATGGCTCATACTTCTGTCTGTAGTAAGCTGTTAAGCACTCCCATTTAGCTTGGGCCTCTGTAATCACCGTAATAATTTATATCTCAAGGATATTGAAGGAATGAACGGAGAGGGGCTTTCTAGTAGAGACAGAGAAGAGTAAGAGTTGCTCTTTGTCCTCAAGGTCTCTTCCCCCCACACCCACACCTTAGCTCACCAGCATGAGAGAATCCTATTTGGCTCCTTGGACTCGGAGACGTGGATGTCAAGATATAGAATTCTGATGTCAATGGCCGCAAGAAAAGAAGAAGAAGATATCATAGCAAACAGGGATGCATGCTGCATTTCCTCATACTCAAATCCGGAAAGGAGACTGTAAAGCCACTCTAGGTGAAGGGAGGGCAGGTTGCCACCTGGCAGCATTAGCCATAAATTAAGGAATACAGGATGTTTGTGGGATTACCCAACATAAAAGTTACAAAATGAGTGAGAAATGCAGGCACAGCTGGCCAGGTGGGTTTGTCATCACCATGGCAGCCCTTTGCCCCACAGCCAGTACCCGGGACCGGTCTCTCCAGTTCCAATTGCATATCTTCTGGTACCTTTGTTCTTCTCCCTCAGCTGCCCAAGATTTTTCTGGTTTTGACCATGTTACTTCCTCTTTTTAAACCTGTTAGCATTTCCCGACTGCCCACAGGCAAGGGTCTAAATGGTTGGAAGGCCCAAGCTTAGTATCTGAGACCCTGACCTACCTCCAGCCACTTCCTCCTCCTCCCTCCTTCACTGGATTCCCCATTTACACCCAGAAATCCTTGTCCTCCCCTCCTTGTGCCTTTGCTTATGCTGTCCCCTCTGTTCCTAGTGTGTCTCTGGCCATCTTTTGAGCTTCTGTCCCCAACCTCATTAGCTCTGTGGAGTGCCTGGAGTAGAGCTGACTTCTCCCTCCCTGCTGTTCCCAGACTGCTCAGAACTTCCTGGAAAGAGATGATTATCTGAGTTCTGGCCTCACCCCAGCCCCCAGACTCCCAGTCCCTCATGTTTGCCTCCCTTCTTTCTACCTGACCACACAGCTGGTGCATAGTCAGTATCGATGCGGTGAGTGAAGCATGGGGCTTCTCCCCAGGACTCTTGCCCCTTTGTTTATACCTAGTCTCAGGACACCCTGCTCCTGGTCTTCTGCCTAGATCTGTGCCTCTTGGAAGTGAAGCCTCCATTCCCAGTAAGGCCAGGTTATGACACTTGGGAACTTGCAGGGCCCCTCCCCTGGGCCTCTCCCCAAAGCTTCCGGCTCGTTGCTGAGCAGAGCACAGGCTGCCTGTGACATAGTCCTTGGGGTGACCTCCTATAAATATCTTAGTCTTGTGATTGTTAATGATTGTAAGACTCCTTTAGGGTCCTTTGGACTTAGCACCTTTATGGTCTCTCTTTGAATTCTGACCAGTGAGGCAAATTGTCTTCCGATTGTTCCTGTGGAGGGAAGGCTCCAAAGGTAAGCACATGGTAGCCACATAATGGCTGGGAAGCAGAGCTGGAGTTTGGACAGAGGTGACCTAGAGCCTGAGGAATGTGTCACCCTGCCAACATTATTCCCAGAATGCTCCACGTACACTTGCCAACACTGTGAGTCTCACTGGGTCCTGTGAGGAAGTACAGCAGCTTTTGAGGACAGCCCCAGAGCCCCCTGGGAGGCTTGCTCCATTGTTAGTCCAGTCCCTGAACCCTGCCTCAAAGGAGAAATGGAGGGAGGGCACAGCCAGCTGCCCTTAGGACTCTGTCTGGCTTTGAAGTTTTCTCCTGTTTTCTTTTCTTCTGTGTACTGTTTTAGGATGATGGGGTGATAGTTCCAGGCTGGTTAAGGATGGATTTGGAGACAGTCCTTTGTACCCTCAGTGAGCAAGAGCATCTGTCACCCTACCTGAGCAATTGTCTCTGTCACTGGTCCAAGCAGCTGGTTCCTATACAAGAGCAAGATCAACTGGGGAAAAACAGACTCCTGGGTCTGTCCCATTAGCAAGGACAGCTGCCTGGGCTTATGGCCCCATTGGTTTGGTTTCTATCTTGATCATCTCTACCCTCCCCCCATCCCTGCCTTCCATTTTCTCCCTGAGCTGTCAGTGCACAGATTGATGTGTATGGGAACAGGGCTTGGGAGGAGTGGGGTAGGGCTGGTCCTGTCCTGCAGCCTCCCTTCCTTCAGGCAGGAGGAAGGACCCTTTGGAGCCTGCCAGGGGTGGGGAGTGAGAGTGGGAAGGCCAGGGAAAGTCTCTACACCATCACTGTTTGAGTGTTGCCCCTTTGCTGTGTGCCCCTCCTGGTCCATGTCTCTCTCTGTTCTCCTGGGGACTTGATTTGCTGGTAAATTGCTTCCGTGGATGTTGTTCCGGGAAACACCATTTTTTTTGTGCTCACCGGTGACTCTGTGACAGGGAAAGACAGCTTATTATGAATTTGCCTTTGCATTGAAACAGTGGTCGTCAGAATGGGCCCCTTTTCCCTTGCAGCTTTGACGTTTGCCTCTCTTCCTCACTTCTCTCCCTTGCATCTACCCTTTTCTCTTTTTCTTCTTTTTTGTTTTCCTTCTAGCAGGGGCCTTTTGCCTTTACTTGTTAATCCTGTTTGTAGCAAAGCAAGTGGAAGGAGAAGTTCCTCTCTGATCTGCTTCTTATTCTCCACCTACCTTCTCTTCTGTACTCTCCGCCTCCTAGAGAGAGAGGAATGCCGACCTAACTGCTGCTGCCACTGCTGCTGCCACCACCGCTGCCACCACCACCCTGGTAATGTTCATATGCCCTCAAATCAACCCAGAGCCAGGGCCCTGCTGGTCAGGGGGAGGCTGTGTAAATAACCCCGTGAGTGTGCCATCCTCAGGCCCTGGGGTCTCCCAGGCAAGGCCAGGGCCTCTGTGGGCTCTCTTGGAAATGCCAAAGTTGCTGGAAGCCAGCCTGTTGTACAGAGTCTGAGAGTTTAGCTTCTTTTAAATTAAACCACAGTTGAGCTCATGCTGTATGTACCCTGCTTTTTCCTTAAATTCTTTATCATCGGCATCTTCCCATGTTATTTCATGATCTTCATCATCATCACTTTACATGCCTTCATAGTAGTTGATCATAGAATTTCATCATAATTAACTTGTCTTTTCTCTCTTAGAAGGCCTTTAGATAATGTCTAATTTTCCATGAGCATAAATAATACCATAATGAACATCTTGCAGACTGAAGTTTATTCTGTGTTGGTTTGTTCCACATTTAGGATCATTTCCCCAGGCTAGACTTCCAGATGTGGGATTATGTGTTCAGAAATGGTTTACACATTTTTATAGTTCTTAATATAGATGGCCAAATGGCTTTCTGAAAGAGAAGCTTTACTTTCCTCAAGTATTTTTCTCCAACTTGTATCTGAATGTGCTTAGCACCACTGTCTTGATGTATCTGCAGAAAGCCATGTCGTCACTTCTCAGTGTGCCAGGCCTTGGGAGAGGCAGGCATCCTACGCTGGCTCCTTGGAGCTGGGTTTAAAACAGTGTCCTCTGTGCTCACTTCACCCAGAAGCCCTGCTGGGCTGTTTTAGGAGCTGAGTTCTCTCTGAGGGCAACTTTATAACCTCTGTCCAGTCTGTGTTCCTGTGTGGCAGGGGTCAAGGTTGTGCTCACTCTTGAGAGTGGTGACTTGGGTTGGCTGAAAACCACTCCTTTAGCCTGATCTCTAACCCTTGAAGGTCCATTTCTGTCACTCACTGGGGTGAAACGTTTAAATCTCAGATCCGAGTTTTGTTGAGAGCTCTGAGTTACCATATTATTATGGTTAACAACTAGATCCCAGCAGAGCATGGTGGTGTGTGCTGACAGTCCCAGCTTCTCAAGAGGCTGAGGTGAGAAGATTGCTGGAGCCCAAGAGCTCGAGGCCAGTCTGGGCAACATAGCGAGACCCTGTCTCCCTACCCCAAAACCCAACAACAACAGAAGCAAAACTAGAGCCCAACTGCTGTGAACTCATGGGTGAGAAGATATTATTAGCTCTCCACAAACTCAGCATTTGTATAATCCCAGGCTCTTTCCAGTAATTCTCTGGGATCACCTCCTAGCCTGTCCACTGTTCCAGGATCCACACTTAGGCCTGTAGGAGTGCCCAGTCAGACCTTCTGCTGCCGCTGATCTGTTACTATTTCATGCAACCCACTCGGCCTAGTTCCTTCCTCTTACTGTCTTAGTGGGCACAGAAAAGCATACAGAGGGTGTTTCAGCAAACATTGCCACTGGCTATAGACCTGCCCCCGGATCTGTGGTGTTGAGAGCTTAGTGGTAGCTTCATGTATGGTGGGGAGGGGTGTAGCTCTGTGATGAGCCAGGGCATGTATATGGGAGCAACAGTGTCTCTCATCATGTAGAAATTCTGACTCATTGAGAGTCTTGGCTTTCAGTTGATGGTTTTAACCACATTGCTGCTGTGTCTTTTGGTGCAGGAGAGGCTGGATGCAGTTGGTCCCTAAGCCATTATGGACAAGGGATGTGTCTGCTGATGTACACACATGGACCTGACATCGAAGGAACGCAGGGTGGTTGGACAGAACAGTTCTCTAGAATAGTTGGGACTTGGACAAGAGGGGCCTGTTGCTTTCTATAGTTGGTCATCTGTCCCGTGTTGCAGTGAGGGGAAGGCCACTCTTGCCTTCCTTAACCACAGTTAGGCTTTTCTCGGAATTAGGCCAGACTCTGGGCACCTGTCCTGAGCCTCTCGCTTGCAAGTGTAGTGCACATGCGCAGGGAGCAGGGGATGTGTGAAAGGGGAAGTGGATCCCCTGCCTTTAGCCCTTGGGAGAGACACTGTCTGCTTACCTACCGCTGTTGCCTCACAGGAATCATACAACAACTCCCTAACTGATCTCCTTGCCTTCAATTGGATTGGGACACAAATCCCTCCTTGACATATAAACCATGGTTTAAGGCTCCCTGTGGCCTAAATAAAGATAAAGCTTAAGTGTCTTAGCAAGCACCTAACCCTCCTCCCCGGCCTCTGTGATTTGGCCCATCTCTGCCTTCATGTCTCATTCTGGCTTCACTCATTCAGAATGTCTTGTAGTTCGTTGACTGTTCCCTTTTCCTCACAGCCTTTACAGATGTTCTCACCACGCATGCTTTTCTCTGCTTCTACCGTTGCCTTCTCTCCCACCACCACCTCCAGAGTCGATGTCTGGTCGATTCTGTCTGCTGTCTCCAGTCCCCTTCTGCAGCAGTCTCTGCTCATTTGTTTGGAGATTTTATATGTTTTCTGGCCTTTTTTTAGAGGGTCCGTCTTATCCCTCTAAAAGCAGCAGTTGCCTTAGAAGGAAGCGATAACCGTAACTCTTGTCTGCCAACATAAGATTAGGCCCACCCTTCATAAGCTGGGTCTTTCAACGGGACACCTGCACCCAGCATGCTGGCTCCTCTTTACCGCGACTTCCTATGCATTTCACAGGCCTCCAGAGGTCCTCCTGACTCTCTTCTGCTGTGAGAAACTCTGATCATGTAAGCCACAGCCTAAATCCCTTGAGCCTTAAATGTTTTTGGTAATTCCCCTCTTCATCAGAGAAGCAGGATTTGGGAGGAATCTTGAAGCAAACACTACAGAAGGTAGAGTCTCCAGGTAGGATATCTAAGAGACATTTGGAATGGTCAGACTGTTCAAGATGGGTGAGAAAGCCTCTTCCTGTCATAACAATAGTAGTCCACATTTATTGCCAGGCAGTGTGCTGAGGTCTTAGCCAGTGGGGCAGCCA
Organism: Cebus imitator; assembly: GCF_001604975.1. Lineage (NCBI taxonomy): Eukaryota > Metazoa > Chordata > Mammalia > Primates > Cebidae > Cebus > Cebus imitator. Next base: position 1,116,787 of record NW_016107521.1, on the reverse strand, counting down.
CAGGCCCCATTTTTGAGATGGAATCTCACTGTATTGCCCAGGCTGGAGTGTGGTGGTGATGTCTCGGCTCACTGCAACCTCCGCCTCCCGGGTTCAGGCAATTCTCCTGCCTCAGCCTCCTCAGTAGCTGGGATTACAGGCACGCACCACCATGCCCAGCTAATTTTTTGCATTTTTAATAGAGACGGGGTTTCACCATGTTGACCAGGATGGTCTCGATCTCTTGACCTCGTGATCCACCCGCCTCGGCCTCCCAAAGTGCTGGGATTACAGGCTTGAGCCACCGCGCCCGGCCTGGTAGGCCTAATCTTATGTTGATAGACAACATTGCCTACCACCCGTGTCTCATTTAATACAATGTGCATGCTATCCCCATGACACAAAAGAGGAAACAGGGGCCTGGAGGTGTGATGTGCCCCAAGTCACACAGCTAATAAGTAAAGAAGCCAGCATTCCTGAGATTAAAAATGCATGTGTCTGTTACAGTGGTGTATTTGGTGCTTGATCAACGGTTACTTGAGCGAATGGAGCAGCAGATGCACCGGATTAGTGTGCTCAGTGAGGAAGGCAGGAGTGAGCCTGGGTGTCTTCCCACCTCCTGCGAGTGGTGGGGCTTGGCAAGCTTGCCGAGGCCTGTCTTTCTTATCAAAGAAGGTGCATGCCCCAGTGTTATAGCATTTCACCCAAAGAAGCCTAGAAAATGCTTGACTTTTCTCTCATTCTGGGGGAGGACACTTTCTTTTTCCACCATTCTGCTGGCCTGGTGTTCCCAGGGCCCCCATAGGTGAGAGCACCTGCTAAAGTGCACCATGTGCTTCTGTCTCCCTGCATCCCACAGATGAGGCCTGGCTGGGAGGAGGGAGAGAGGGAGGGATATGTAGTTTAGGTTATTTTGGAAAACTGCCTGACCACCAGTTTTAAGTCTGTGCTGAACACTGGGGCATCTCACCATGCTGAAAGGGCCATGGCACCCCTCACAGTGAAAGGGGGTAGAACCAGGTCTGCTTCTTGGGCTTCTCCAGAGTGCTGTTGCTCATGGGCTTTGGCTCTAGAGGTGCTCATTCATGGTTCCAAAATTCCAATTCCTGGGAAAGGAACAACGCTTAGTTCAGTCTCAGTCAGGAATCTGCTTAGATCAAATAGGCAAGGCCAGTAGGCCCAAGCCTGTGGTAGAGACATGACCTCAAAAAGCCCTCTGCCCCAGTTATTGGGGAGTGTACAAGAGAAGGGAGCATGGTACTGAGCTGGGCAGCCAGCCCTGGGGGTCTAGTGCACAGATGTAGAAAGACTCAGTTGGCATACCTCCCTTTGCTGGTTGGAAAAGTGCTCAATGGGGCTGAATTATGTTTGACAGTGTAATTTAGGTTGGGGTGAGGGTTGTTACAAGATTGTCAAGATGATTAAATGAAATGCCATTTAAAACACTTAGCCATGGCTTGTGTACGGTATCCCCTCCCCAGTGAATAGTCTCACTGTATTATAATAATTCCAACAACTTCATAATTTTTATATCCAATTTCTAAAGTGTGTTTTTCTTTCTTTTTTTTTTTTTTTTTGAGACAGAGTTTCACTCTCTTGCCCAGGCTGGAGTGCAATGGCACAATCTCGGCTCACTGCAACCTCCGCCTCCCAGCTTCAAGCAATTCTGTTGCCTCAGCCTCTCAAGTAGCTGGGATTATAAGCTCCCGCCACCATGCTTGGTTAATTTTGTATTTTTGGTAGAGACAGGGTTTCACTATGTTGGCCAGGCTGGTCTTGAACTCCTGACCTTGGGTGATCCATCCACCTTGGCCTCCCAAAATGTTGGGATTACAGGCGTGAGCCAGAGTCTTGCTCTGTTGCCCAGGCTAGAGTTCAATGGTATGATCTTGGCTTACTGCAACCTCTACCTTCCAGGTTCAAATGATTCTCCTACCTCAGCCTTCTGAGTAGCTGGGATTATAGGCACTCACCATCATGCCTGGCTGATTTTTGTGGAGATGGGGTTTCACCATATTTGTCAGGCTAAACTCCTGACCTCCGGTGATCTGCTCATCCCAGCTTCCCAAAGTGCTGGTATTATAGGAGTGAGCCCCCACACCCGACATTTTTTTGTATTTTTAGTAAAGTTGGGGTTTCACCATGTTGGCCAGGCTGGTCTCGAACTCCTGACCTCAAGTGATCCACCCACCTCAGCCTCCCTAAGTGTTGGGATTATAGGCGTTAGCCACCACGCCCAGCCTAAACTTTGAAATTCTTTGAACCTATGACTTACACAGAATTAGCTGAACGCAGAATTCCAAATCAACTCAGCCTGTGGGGTAGCCAAAGAAAACAGTATGCCTTTGGGCTCCTTCTTCACTCACCATGTGGGGTTAGAAAACTTTGTCAGGGACTTCAAAAAACGAGCTCTTGTGTGTAAAATGTTTCCTTGATGATCTTCCTGGTGCCTTTCCCTAAGTGGTTTGCTTCCCTGAGTTCCCCACCTGAGGCTGGGTGGCTGTGGCACACCTGTGCATTTTGTACGTACGTAGGCAGCCTTGTGGAGTACAGTTTATAGGTCTTGTGGGTTTTTTTGTTTTGTTTTGTTGTTTTCAGATGGGGATCTCACTCTGCCACCCAGGCTGGAGCGCAGTGGTGCTGTCATGGCTCACTGCAATCTCAACCTTCCTGGGATCAGGTGATCCTCCTACCTCAGCCTTTAGAGTAGCAGGGACTACAGGTATGCACCACCATGCCTGGCTAATTTTTGTAATTTTTTGTAGAGACAGGATCTCACCATGTTGCTCAGGCTGGTCTTGAACTCCTGAACTCCTGTGATCTGCCCACCTTGGCCTCCCAAGTGCTAGGATTACAGGTGTGAACCACCATGCCCAACCCAGGTCATCTTTTGAGGGCATGGAGAGAAGACTTTGAGCATGCCACTTTTGAGATTGTGTACCAATCCCAAGCCCCTGTGACGCACTATTTCCCCAAAGTAGAGGGCTCTGATTGTGTTGAACCCAAGAGAGATGGCAAAGACCACTGAATGAGGATTCCAAAGTATTGGGCCTTAGCTTGTTTCCTCGTGTTGGTGTTGTGAGGATTCTGGTTAGGATGACAGCATGTGTGCAGGAGGCTTTGTGAACTGCTAAGAGTGAGGGGTGGCAATGTCAGTGCTGGGTCTGTCCTTACTAACCTGGGGCCACGGGAGGTGGTAAAACCAGATTCTTAACTCCACCCTGTAATGTGATTCCTGTGGTGACCCCTCACATGCCTCTTTGGTTGAGCTTCCCAGAAGGAATTACCATCTGCCATTGTATGTTGAACCCCATTTGTTCATTCATTCATTCATTCATTCAGCCAACCAGCAACTATTTATTGAGCTCTTATTGTGTGACAGGCAGTATTCAAGGAACTGAGTGAATAAAGAACAAAAAAATCTCAGCCTTCATTGAGCTTACATTCTTACTGAAAGTAAACAAATAAAACATGTAGTGTGGCCGGGCGCAGTAGCTCATGTCTGTAATCCCAGCACTTTGGGAGGCCGAGGTGGGTGGATCACTTGAGGGCAGGAATTCGAAACCAGCCTGGCCAACGTGAAACCTCATCTCTACTAAAAAAAAAAAAATTGGGGCCGGGTGTGGTGGCTCACGCCTGTTATCCAAGCACTTTGGAGGCCAAGGTGGGTGGATCACCTGAGGTCGGGAGTTCAAGACCAGCCTGACCAACATGGTGAAACCCCGTCCTAAAAAAAAAAAAATTAACCAGCATGGTAGCGTATGCCTGTAATCCCAGCTACTTGGGAGGCTAAGGCAGGAGAAAAAAAATAGGCTGGGCATGGTGGCTCATGCCTGTAATCCCAGCTACATGGGAGGCTGAGGCAGGAGAATCATTGGAACCTGGGAGGTGGAGGTTGAAGTGAGCCAAGACCGTGCCATTGCACTCCAATCTGGGTGACATGAGCAAAATTCCATCTCAAAAAAATATATAAAAATACTCAGTGCCTTTGCACCAGCAGACTTGGTGCCTTGGGACCTCATGGGTTGGCACCCTGAAGCAGGTGTCCCTCTTCTGTCTTGTGCACCTTGCTTTTATCAATGTGGTCATCAAACCACGGTCAACCATATAAGGAAGGTAGAAGTGAAAACACTCGTAGGTACTCAACCAATGTCACCGGTTTCCTAGAGTTTATATATAGTATGTATAAATAAATAATGCATGTGTTTAAATGCCTTTTTTCACCTTTCCTTTTAGAGCTGCCTCTTTTTAACACTTCCATTCCATTGTATGGATATACTATGATTTATTGAACCAGTTCTCTACTGATTCTTAAATTTTTTGCAATCTTTTGCCGTGATGAACATTCCACAGTGACAGTGTTGTTCCTACTCATTCACACACATGCAAATCCTTCTGCAGGATCTAGAGGGGAATTGCTGACTCAGAGGTCTGGTTACTCTGTACTGATTGTAGAGTGAGGGCAGAAAAGTGAGGCCCAGGAGTTTACTAGTGACCATGTGTTGTAGTGGACAAGTCACCCGTCCCTGTGAGTGCTCTTCCCAAAGGCTTTAAGGCATTTGATATCACTGTTTTTGTTTCTGTACCAGGCCGGAGACACTATGTTCAATCGTGCTAAGCTGCTCAACGTTGGGTTTCGAGAAGCCTTGAAGGACTATGACTACACCTGCTTTGTGTTTAGTGACGTGGACCTCATTCCAATGGATGACCATAATGCCTACAGGTGTTTTTCACAGCCACGGCACATTTCCGTTGCAATGGATAAATTTGGATTCAGGTAAGAGATATTCAGTCAGTCTGTATTAGACATGTTTCTCTCTCATGTGTTGACTAGGAAATGCAGTCCTTGTAGCTCAGGAGTGCCTCTTTAAGCTCTGGAGCAGAATGCCTTCTCCTCTGAGAAATGGATGCTTTGTATTAGTTGAGATGGAAAGAGAAGACCAGAAATGCCAGTAGTCTCTGCACATCCAGACAAGAACAGGTTTTCTCTTTTTTTTGGAGACAGAGTCTGGCTCTATCACCCAGGCTGGAGTGCAGTGGCATGATTCTGGCTCACTGCAACCTCTGCCTCCTGGATTCAAGCCATCCTCCCACCTCAGCCTTCTGAGTAGCTGGGACTACAGTCACATGCCACCATGCCCAGCTAATTTTTGTATATTTTGTAGAGGTGGGGTTTTGCTATATTGCCCAGTCTGGTCTTGAACTTCTGTGCTCAAGCAATCTATCCGCCTCGACCTCTCGAAGTGCCGAATTATAGGTGTATGCCACCATGCCTGGCCTAAGAACATTTTTTAGCATTTGGGATGGCTCTCATCTTTAGGCTCCAAACAGATACTGTATTTTCTTGCTTTTCTCTTTCTCTTGCCCCACAAGTTTTGGAAAGCAAACTGGAATAGTTTTTCCCCACTGAATTATTTAGCTTGTATACCTCAGTAGATGTTCCTTGGCCTGTTTTGTTTTGTTTTTGAGATAGGGTATTGCTCTGTCACCCAGACTGGAATGAAGTGACACAATCATGGCTCACTGCAGCCGACTGCCTGGGATCAAGCCATCCTGCAGCCTCAGCCTCCTGAGTAGCTGGGACTACAGGCATGAACCACCATATCCAGCTAATTTTTTATTTTTAGTAGAGATGAGGTCTGGCTATGTTTGGCCTTGAACTCCTGTGCCCAAGCGATCCTCCCACCTCAGCCTCCCAAAGCGTTGGGATTACGGGTGTGAACCACTGCTCCTGCCCTTGGCCCTTGAAGAAGGAGCATGATTCTGTTTTCCAGCAGGGCACAAACTTCTGCTTAAATACACAGCCCAAATTTTCCCACCAAAATGCCCCTAGTGAAGAGGCCAGCCCAGATGCCCGACTAGGGTATAGTCCATTGTTTTGTCTTAAAAATAAGTATATAGGCCGGGCGTGGTGGCTCACACCTGTAATCCCAGCAGTTTGGGAGGCCGAGGCAGGTGGATCACTTGAGGTCAGGAGTTCGAAACCAGCTTGTCCAACATGGTGAAACCCCGTCTCTACTAAAAATACAAAATTAGCTGGGCATGGTGGTACATGCCTGTAATCCCAGCTACTTGGGAGGCTGAGGCAGGAGAATCGCTTGAACCTGGGAGGCAGAGGTTGTAGTGAGCCAAGATCATGCCACTGCACTGCAGCCTGGGTAACAAGAGCAAAAATCCATCATCTCAAAAAAAAAAAAGTATATAAATAAGTTTGCATATTGTTTCCTAATTTGTCCATGTTTATCTTAACATAAAAGCTTTAAATTATTTATCAGTGGTTGAGCCTGGTGGCTCACGCCTGTAATCCTATGGCAAGGCAGGCAGATCACCTGAGGCCAAGGCAGGCAGATCACCTGAGGTCAGGAGTTCGAGACCAGCCTGGCCAGCATGGAGAAATCCTGTCTCTACTAAAAATACAAAAATTAGCTGGACATGGTGGCAGGCACCTGGAATCCCAGCTACTTGGGAAGCTGGCACAGGAGAATCTCTTGAACCCGGGAGGCAGAGGTTGCAGTGTGCCAAGATCACACCATTGTACTCTAGCCTGGGTGACAGAATGAGACTCTGTGTAAAAATAAATAAATAAGTAAGTAAGTAAGTAAGTAAATAAATAAATAAATAAATAAAATTACCTATCAATTGAATAGCATAACCTTTTTCTTCCTTGCTTTAAGTAAATTTGAATATCCAGCAGCTGTGCTGCAGGTACCCTATGTTTTGGGTGCCCCTGGTTTAGGCTGACTGGTACAGTGTGGTTGGTCCATGTATACAGCAGGCCCTTTATGTAAATACAACTTCTTTTCTTTTTTTTGAGACAGAGTCTTACTTGTCACCCAGGCTGGAGTGCAGTGGTGTGATCATGCTCACTGTGGCCTTAAACTCCCTGGCTCAAGCAGTCCTCTCACCTCAGCTTTCCTAGTAGCTGGGACCACAGGCGTGGGCCAGTACCTCTGGCTGATTAAAAACAAAAAAATTTTTTAGAAATGTCTCACTATGTTGCCCAGGCTGATCTTGAACTCCTGGCGGCTCAAGCTATCCTCCTGCCTTGACCTCCCAAAGTGCTGGGATTAGAGGCATGAGCTACTGCGCCTGCTGAGATGCAGCAGCTTTCTGTCAGACTCATTTGATTCTCATCATTTCTTCCTATCCTCCCTTGCTGGGGGTATGAGGGCTGTGATGGGAATATAGGAATGTATGAAGTCCTTCTCCCAGATCAAAGACCCTAACTTATTGTCTTAAAGGGAGAAAAATTTGAATGTAACCTTACTTTTAGACTCTTCAGAAATCATTCTATGCCCTTCCATCCCACTTCCACCCTTCCTCCCTCTCTATGTGTGTATCTTCTTCTCTTGAAACACACAGGTTTATACCCTGACCCCTCTTGATTCCTCCCTTGAAGCATGGTTGTGAACCAGAAAGGGGCCTATGATGCCCTAATTCTTTGCCGCAGCACCATGTTTGTTTCACGAGGAGCCAGGCAGGTTTGGGCTCAGGGCACATAGGTAAGAGAAAGCAGCAGACACAGCAAAACCAAATCATATCAGACTGGTATGTACTTCTCCTTGAAATAGCTAAGAAACTATTTCTGTAAAAGCACTGATTATCAAAAAACTTTATTGGCCTGGCCACCTCTGATTCAAACCCTCTCATTAATAGTATGAACAATAGTGTGAGGCATGCCAAAGGTGGATGACTCGGCACCTAAGTGATGACACCTAATTATGAATAGGTTCATTAAAGCAGATCCCCCAGGGACCTTTGCCTGAGGATCCTTTCAGTCAGAATTCCTGAATATATTTGAAAATAATAATTGCATCTTTATTTTCATATGTTCTTACATGGTCTGGCTGACTTTCCCATCAAAGTCTGAGTTAGAGTTTTCCTTAATTTATGTGATGGGTTTGGTCTTTTTGGATTCCAGAAATAGCCTGGGTGTGGTTTGGAGCTGCACTCAGAGTCGACACAAAACCACAGCTTTTAGAGAACCCACAGGAAGGCTTTGGGGCACATCCTGATTCTTGATATGTCTCATCAGTGCTGACTTTGTATCCCTTAGGGGTTCACAACTCATAACCCCTGAAATATTAAAATACAAAAAGTTTTGGAAGGATGAGAGCCCAGATGCTCTACTACTTGAAAATATGTTAAAACATAAGTTCATCATTATACATTTTGCTAAATCAGGATAAAGTCCGAAGTTTCAAAGAATTTTTATTTTAACAAATTTCCGGAAACACTGCCTCGACCGTCAAGGTTGGTGTTCTAGTCAGTATGCCTTTGGAAGCATGAAAGCTAGATTGGTCAATAGGAGGAGGGTGGAAGCGGGGCTATGACTGAGTGGGTACAGAGAGACTCTAAAATAATCTCAGATTCCAGGAGCTCCTGGATAAGGACTTCATGGGCAGAAGCAGAGCACAGGGGAAGCAGATTCCTGAGCCATTCAGGAAGAAGTGGGCTTAGGCCTGCTCTTGTCACTGACTGGCTTTCTACATAACCACAGAAACAGCTGTTGTGTTGTGGAAAGAGGAAGATCATACTTTTTGATACGTGTGTCTAACCTAAGGTCATCTGAGACCTGATACAAAAACAAACAAAACCCTTATAACTGCTCCTTCTCACCCCACCTACCATCAAAAAAGCTCTAGAGAGACTGAGCACCATGGATCACCTGAGGTGAGGAGTTCGAGACCAGCCTGATCAATATGGTGAAACTCCATCTCTACCAAAAGTACAAAAATTAGCCAGTGATGGCATGTACCTGTAGTCCCAGCTACTTGGGAGGTTGAGGAAGGATAATTGCTTGAACCTAGGAGGTAGAGGTTGCAGTGAGCCAAGATTGCACCATTGCACTCCAGCCTGGGCTACAGAGTGAGATTCTCTCTCTGGAAAAAAAA
>NW_016107521.1:1096836-1107608 GCF_001604975.1 Cebus imitator | reverse complement strand
TAGAGAAGAAAAAAGAATAACTTTAAAAGTGTTCATGTTCTCAGCAAGCTTTCTTTTGGGGATGTCAGAACTTAACTAACCACTACTCCTTCTGTATGTATGTTTTTCCCCCAGCCTACCTTATGTTCAGTATTTTGGAGGTGTCTCTGCTCTAAGTAAACAACAGTTTCTCACCATCAATGGATTTCCTAATAATTACTGGGGCTGGGGAGGAGAAGATGATGACATTTTTAACAGGTAATGGTCATAGCTTAGATACCTTTCTCCTCTGTCAACCTTCACTTCCAGTTTTTGAGTCAATGCTTGATTGTTCTGCAAGGACTGACCCTCAGATGGGATGCAGTCCTCACTCAGCCCAAATTCTTAGGTGTGGCTTCCTACAGGTCCTGTAGGTACTGAACAGGATCTGTAGGAAAATGAGTTGCTGAGATTTTTGGATCAGCCTGGAAAAATGTCAAATGGGAACTGAGTGACAGGGCAAATTTACTTTGACTTGCCACATGCCGTTTTGTACTCAAGGAGTGAAAAAATGTCCTTTGTAAAGATCCCTCATCTCATTGTGGTCCGCTTTCACTGTGAAACAAGATTCCTTGAGCAGAATTCTAACTTTCTTCACAGAAGCTTTGTGTTATATTTTTATTTTGGAGTATTTTTCATATATACAAAAGAGGATACTGTGGTATAAAAAACCTTTGAGGACCCATTCATCCCCAGCAACCATTATGCCATAGTCAATTCTGTCCCATCCACATCCTGGGCTCTTTTTAAGCTGGTCCTTTATGATGTGGGTTGTCATTTACAGTGGTAAAAACATCTATCAGTAGCATTTGAAAGAACATTCTGCTCAGTCATCTGGCTGTAGAGGCTTCAACCCCACAGGCCACCAATGAGCACTTTCTCCCTCCAGGGGCCAGTGTGAACTCATTACTGAGTTTAATATCAGACTACACCCTGGTGCAGCCCTTCTGAATTGGAGTACCAGTAAACAGAAGGTGTCTGTCAGAGCAACACCCAAGTCATTCAAGTTACCATCGTGCGCAAACTTAACAGAGACCCACGTCTTTAATATAAGCCTTGAAGAAAACTTGAGTTTAGAGTGTGTGGATGGGGTATCAAGCGTGTGCATGTTGAGCATCTGCTGCCTACAGAGCACTGTGCCGGGCAGGCCCCAGACACTGAAAACCTGGACATAGGGTCCAGACAGAAGCAAGCCTGCTTCCACAGAGGCACTGCTGGCCAGACACTGGACCAATATGACAGTGTGTAGGGCTGACAGGATAGCACAGGTCTGAATGGTCAGAACAGCTCGGGAGGGAGGGAGCATCCACAGGCATCTAGTCCCATGCTAAGGCGGTGGCACTAGAAGGATGGGTAGTTTGTGGAGCAAACCACCTTAAGGACCTAAAAATATGAAAATTAAGATAAAGGACCTAACTTGTTATAAACCTACTTATTGTGTGCCTGGCAAGGCCCAAAGTGTTTAGCGGTCTCAGATCAGCCGGTTCTGCCTCTTAAATAACTTTGGTGTTCCTGCTCTCCAGGCTTTCATTTTGGTCCTTATTCCTTTTCCTTAGACCAACACAGAATCCTTCACCCTGTTCTGGCTGCCTCTATTCTTGTTCTCAGCCCTCCATTCGTTTTTGTTTGTTTTTTTCCTGCCTTTTCCCACACGTTCTGAAGTCCTCCATTTTTTATTTTTATTTATTTATTTATATTTTGAGACAGAGTCTTGCTCTGTCACCCAGGCTGGACTGCAATGGCGTGATCTTGGCTCACTGCAACCTCCGCCTCCCAGGTTCAAGTGATTCTCCTGCCTCAGCCTCCTGAGAAGCTGGGATTACAGGTGCATGCCACCATGCCCAGCTAATTTTTGTATTTTTAGTAGAGACGGGGTTTCACCATGTTGGTCAGGCTGGTCTCAAACTCCTGACCTTGTGATCCGCTTGCCTTGGCCTCCCAAAGTGCTGGGATTACAGGCATGAGCCACCACGCCCAGCCCCTGCATTCTTATACTACTTCCAGAGAGACTACCCCATGGCTAAAAACATTTTGGAAATATTATATATTAGGCCCCTTTCAGATACTGGCAACTGTTTGTGGGATGCTCTGAGAAGGCCTCTGTGATTTAGCCTTGCTCTTTTCAGCTGCCCACAGCCTACCCCAGACCCTTGTCACCAGTCCCCAGGAGCTTATGTTGCTCCCTGAGAGCACTAGGCTTGCTCTCACTTCCATGCTTTTACCTGTGCCGTCCTGGCTGCCCAAAATGCCCTGGCAGACACCTGTTCATCTTCAACTGGGCTCTGCCCAGGCTTATCCTGGCAGAGTTAACAAACTCTGTGCTTCTTCCTCTGTGTCTACAACCTCATCGTCCTCTTCTCACCTCCATCTGGCCCTGAAGGCCCTATGTTTGAAGCATCCACACTGTATGTTCTGTGGGGCAGACTCCCCCAGTGTCTCGCACATGATAGTCAATACCACAAACTGCAGAGCCAGTTGTAAAAGGACATGGAGTAGGAATGTGAGTTTTAACCAGGGTCATGCTGGGTTGGGTTCTGGCATGATGCTGGGTTGTGGGCTGAGTGAGAACAGCAAGCAAGATGGTGGATGGGGCAACAGTCTTACCACCGGGGCTGTCAGGCCAAGTGTATGGCAGCTCTGTGATAATGACTTTCCCCTTACTCTTTGCAGGTTAGTTTTTAAAGGGATGTCCATATCTCGTCCAAATGCTGTGGTCGGGAGGTGTCGCATGATCCGCCACTCAAGAGACAAGAAAAATGAACCCAATCCTCAGAGGTGCATTCTTTGTTTATTTATATTCTCTCCCCCTTTAGGATGGGGTAGGCTGCAGGTCCAAGGCTCTGCTGAGGGCTCTGGGCATAGAGGGAAATAGAGGTGGGCAAATTATAGTGGAGAGGGAAGAGGAAATACATTTAATGGTTTCTTCTTAAGATTTTTGTTTTGACACAATCTCCTTGCCGTGTTTTCCTTGTAGGTTTGACCGAATTGCACACACAAAGGAGACAATGCTCTCTGATGGTTTGAACTCACTCACCTACCAGGTGCTGGATGTACAGAGATACCCATTGTATACCCAAATCACAGTGGACATCGGGACACCAAGCTAGCGTTTTGGTACGCGAATAAGAGACCTGAAAATAGCCAGGGACCTCTGCTGTGTGTCTCTGCCAATCTGCTGGGCTGGTCCCTCTCCTTTTTACCAGTCTGAATGACAGGTCCCCTTCGCTGATCATTCAGATGCCTTTCCAGATGACCAGGACAAGTGGGATATTTTGCCCCCAACTTGGCTCAGCATGTGACTTCTTAGCTCTGCAATGTGTTTGTGCCTCTGGGGGTTTCTTGAGTGTTTGCAGCGTCACCCAGAATCAGGACTGTACGCATCCCAAAATTTGGTGGCCGTGGAGCACATTCCTGGTGATAGAACTGCTAATAGTTGGGAAATAGGTTAGACTTTTTCTTTAAGTTATGGTGTTCTTATTACTTCATGAAAAATTGGAGAATGCTGCTAAAATTGGATTGGTGTGATCTTTTTTAGTAGTTGCAATTTAACAGAAAAACACAAAATTTCAACCATTTTCTTATGTTGTGTCCTCCCTCCACCCCCTTCTTTCCATGGCATGCAACTATTATAATCACTGTGCATATGTCTTTTCTTAGCAAAAGGATTTTAAAACTTGAGCCTTGGACCTTTTGTCCAGCTAATGTGTGGATGCCAAGGCAACTCTAGCATCAGAGCAAAAGCCTTGGGTGTTCTCACATTCAGTTGCCTGTCTCCAGATTGTCTGATTTCTGAATGTAAAGTTTTTTTAATAGCAGTTTGTAGTATTTTAAAGAAAGAACAGATCGAGTTCTAATTGTGATCTAGCTTCATTTTGTGTTGATCCAAATTTGCATAGCTGTTTAATGTTAAGTCATGACAATTTATTTTTCTTGGCATGCTATGTAAACTTGAATTTCCTATGTATTTTTATTGTGGTGTTTTAAATATGGGGAGGGGATTGAACATTTTTTAGGGAAAAAAAAATGTATGCTGTAGTGGCCACACGTAGGCCTATGATTTAGCTGGCAGGCCAGGTTTTCTCAAAAGCAAAATCACCTTCTGACCCCTTGGCAGGCAAGGCCTCCCGGTCAGCATTATCCTGCCAGACCTTGGGGCAGACACCTGGGAGACAGAAGCCTCTGCTCCTACTGTGCAGAACTCCTCACTTCCCCACCCCTCCCCAGGTGGGCAGGGCAGAGGGAGCCTCAACCTCCTTAGACTGACCCCTCAGGGCCCTAGGCTGGGGACTTGTAAATAACAGCAGTCAGGTTGTTTACCAGCCCTTTGCACCTGCCCAGTCAGAAGGAGCCTCTGTTCTGGTGGGAGCCACCTCCCTCAGAGGCTCTGCTAGCCACACTCCCTGGCCTACCCTGTGTTACCAGTTCTCCTTCTTCCTCTTTCCTCTTTTCCCCTGCCTTTCTCCTTCCTTCCTTCCTTTCCCTTTTTGTTCCTTTGCCTCTTGCCTGTCCCCTAAAACTTGACTATGGCACTCAGGGTCAAATAGACTATCCATTCCCCAGCATGAATGTGCCTTTTAATTAGTGATCTAGAAAGAAGTTCAGCTGAACCCACATCCCAGTGCCCTCCCACAAACTCTGGTGCCTAACCTCCTGTTCCACCTCAGGTTTTCAGCAGGTGCTCCCACCCCAGTTGAGGCTCCCACACACAGGAGTGTGTCACAAACCCACCTCTGCTGGGAGCTGTTGAGCTGCCTGGGATGAGATGGCGCAAGGCACATCCTACCACTGAGCGCCTCTGCCAGGTCCAGCCTGGGCTCAGGTCCCAAGACTCAGCTGCCTAATCCCAGGGTTGAGCCTTGTGCTTGTGGCAGACCCCAAACCACTGCCCTCCTGGGTACCAGCCCTCAGTGTGGAGGCTGAGCTGGTACCTGGTCCCAATCTTATCTGTGCCTTTACTGCTTTGAGCATCTCAGATGCTAACTTGGTTCTTTTTCCAGAAGCTTTTGTATTGGTTAAAAATTATTTTCCATTGCAGAAGCAGCTGGACTATGCAAAAAGTATTCCTCTGTCAATTCCCCACTCTATACCAAGGATATTATTAAAACTAGAAATGACTGCATTGAGAGGGAGTTTTGGGAAATAGAAAGAACGAAAGCCTCTCTTTCTGTCAGCAGATCCTGACTTTTCCAAAGTGCCTTAAAAGAAAGGAAACAAATGCCCTGAGTGGTAACTTCTCTGTTATCTGTCACTTAATTGTTAAAACCAAACTCTACTTTTTCTTCTTTTTTCGTGGGGAGGGTACATTCTCATTCATGTCAAGTATGTGATTCATTCTCAGAACCAAGGGAAATACCGCTCCCCCTACTTGCTGAACTAGTCCTCTCATGGAAGGCACAGCCAAGGCACAGTTAGGCCTGGACACTTGCCTGGTCCGTGAGATGCCGTGGGTCGTGTTTCCTTACTGGGAATTCCAGGGCTGGGGATTCAGTGAGGATTTCCTTCTCCTGGGAGTTATGAACGTGAAGTTGTCATGTGCCATGCCCTTCTCTGTTTCTGTGCATCCTATTGCTGGTGACCCTGTGTGAACTGGCCTTTGGGAAAGATCAGAGAGGGCAAAGGTGGCACAGGAGGGTAAAGGAGATGCTGTGCTGGCCCTCAGCCCAGACAGGGTCTCTGCCGACTGCCAGGCTGGGGGCAGGGGGCTCCGCATAGCCAGGATAACGGCTTTCATGTCCCAGAAACCTATTGTGCTGTGTATTTTAATTTCCTGTGTATGCAAATGTGTGTATTTACCATTGTGTGGGGGCTGTGTCTGACCTTGGTTTTCAAAACAGACAGAACTGTATTTTTGCCTTTAAAATTCAATAATATAACGTGAATAAATGACCCTATCTTTGTAACTGCAGGTGGTTTCTGTCTTCCTCGTCATGGTTGTGGGACAGGGTGGGGTCAGGGTCATTTCCCCATCTGAACCTCATTCTCTTATCTGTTAAAATGGGAATAATAACACATAGGGACTTTTTTGAGCCTTAAAAGAGACGATATGTCTAAAACAATGACTGATGCCTCACAAGTACCACTACATAGTAGCTAGTGCCATTTCAAAGTAGAATTTTTTTCCCCAAGCAGTTCTCTGGCCACATTCTGCTGTTTTCAACAGATAGCAAGATCGTTCAGATGTAGATCTCAGGGACAGGTGCTCACATTGTAACTTGAATGAAATTATCCAAAATGAGGTTTCTTGTCAGTCTCAGGAAATGTAACCAGAAGCTTTAAAGGGTCTTAGTTGTTACCTAGGTGCTTGAGACAGTAAATGCCCCAGATACCTCCCCCTTGGTGACCCTGGGTCGGGCTGGTTGGATTGAATCAGCACTTGTGAAGAAGGGGGCCACAGGAAACTAGCGTGCAGGAGAGCCACCCCTGCCCTCCAGGGTGAGGGAGTTGCAGGCCCTGCCAGGACAAAGCTGTGAAGGTGGGGCATCAGCTGGGGAACAGGAGCAAGAAGAGCAGCCTCTCCTAGCCACTCCAGGGTCATCTTGCTGTCTCCATCTATCCATGTCACTGCTGGAGGGATCCCTGGTGACCTCTGCTGTGCAAGGTGGCCTGGGGTTCAGATCTGGCCTTCAAACATGATGACTCTGGTCCTTTGGATAAAACGCTGCCTTAAAGGATCTGACAAAATTTAAAAACAAAAAACTTTTTTCCTTTTCACTCACACACTCAACACTTCACTTCTGACTCCAGATATGTGGGGATTTCTCCCCAGCAACAAGCAGTTTTCCAGTGGACACTAGCTGGTGTCCTACAATTTGACTTAATTCTGACACTGTCTGCCTGGCATCAGATACCACAGGTTGAGGGCTCAGTCTTGCGAGACTGCCTCCACTGCAGATGCCAGTCATAAGTAGTTGGTTGTGGCCTGTACTTAAATTTCTTTGGCTGGGGGATACAGGGCCTTGTTGTGTCTCCCAGGCTGGCCTCAAACTCCTGGGCTTGAGCAATCCTTCTGCCACAGCTTCCCAAGTATACGTAACTGGGCTACAGGCTTATATCACTCACCCAGCTATAGTTGTGACCTATAGTTCTGACCAACCAGCTATAAATGGGGTTCCCATGAGCCCCTTCTTGGGTTTGATTAATTTGCTAGGACAGCTTACAGAACTCAGTGTTAAGTGTAACACTTTTCCTGGTCTTATTATAAGTGATACTAGGATACAGATGAGAACTGGATGGAGAGATGCATAGGGCAAGACATGGGGGAGGGGAGAGAAGCTTCTGTGCCCTCTCCAGGGGCTCCACCCTCCAGACACCTCCACGTGTACAGCTACCTGGAAACTCATCTGGACTCTCTCCTTTTGGTTTTTATGGAAGCTTCATCACATAGACCTGATGGATTACATCACTGGTCATTGCCAGTCAGCTCAACCTTCAGCCCCTCTCCCCTTCCTGGAGGATGGGAGTGGGGCTGAAAGTGCCAAGCTGCTCATCATGGCTTGGTCCTTCTGGTGACCAATCCCCATCCAGGAGCTCACCAAGAGTCATTTCATTAGAACAAAAGACATTCCTGTCACCCAGGAAATTCCAAGGGAATATATATATTTGGCCTCTGCCTATTCCAGGGCCTATTTCACTGGTGTGCTCCACTTCACCGAGACACATATCCACACAGACACACACAAATAGGTTCACAGAGGCACACACATCTACCCAGACATACACATCCACCCAGACACATGCCTCCACACATGCATACACGCTAACATGGATAACACACCTGATGTGCTTATGAGAAGTCAAAATTCAAATCCTGCCACTACCTCTTACTAATTCTACAACTTTGAGCAAATGACTTGGCCTTGCTGTGCCTCAGTTTTTATTTTTTATTTTTTGTCACAAAATGCCTTTCAGAAATTTTTCTTTGTTTAGAGACAGAGTTTCATTATGTTGACCAGGCTGGTCTTGAACTCCCGGCCTCAAGCAATCCTCTTGCTTCAGTTTCCCTAAATACTGAGACTGCAGGTGTGAGCCACTGCACCTGGCCCCTAGTTTTTCTATTTTTTAGAGACAGGGGTCTCACTATGTTGCCCAGGCCGGATTCAAACTCCTAGGCTTTAAAAGATCCTCTTGCCTCAGTTTCTTGATCTGTGTAATAGAAGTTATAACAGAACCTATTTCATAGGGCTGTTAGGAAGATTAAGTGAGTTAATACCATACTTATGAAGCATTTAGAACATGCCTGGCTCATAATAAGCATGAAAAGTGTGAATGCTTATTTCATTGTTTAAAATGTACATGGGCACATGTGTTGACATATACATACAGAATGCCATGCACATGTTGCACAGATACACATATGCACACTCTCAGGTGCTGGGGATCTTCCCTTTTCCTCTTCTAGGACACATGCCTTGAACTTTGCTATGTGGCAGCTGGGTGGGTAAACCTCAGAGCTCCTATTCTGGAGACACCCAGACACCTCACCAACAGTGTTTCCCCCATCCTTCCATGCCACACCTGAGTGAAGGTGTTCAGGATGGCAGCCTTGGGGAGGGAAAGAGGTTGACCCCCCTCCCCATGGGCTCCAAGGGACCAGGGAGGGAGGGAGGAGGAGGAAGGAAACCAAGGACAGGCTCCTGAGCTTGGCCATTTCCTTGAGAAATGCTGTTTCTAGTTTCACACAGGACCCGGAACAACCAAATCTAAGCATAGCAGAGCCCGTAGTCATGAGAATAATCACCAGATCCCCCACATACCACCTCTTTTCCATGGGAGAATGTGGCCCGGTGCCAAATCACCAGCCTACAGCTGTTCTTTGGAGGCAGGGCCAAGGGACCCAACGAGGTGCCTGCCCATGGGGGTGAATGAATGGAGCTTCCCCAGGCTGGACGTGTTTGCTGCTCTCGGCAGAGGCCAGCTGTGTGGAGGTGTTGGGGAAGAGGGGAGGGGATAAGGATGACCACATTAACCACATTCTGGGGGTTACCAAGTTTCTGCCACATATCCAGACTCCTCCCCTCTTGTTTCTTCCAGGTGGTGGGATTTCAGACATTCCTAGGGGCTGATTTCTTTTTAGAACTGGAACTTCTTACCATGTCAGAAAGGAAATGAGGTTTGTCTGGCTGAGCCAGTCATGGCAGGCAAGCTTCATTTCCGTCTTTGGCAATGTCCCTGGGCAGGGAACGTGGCTACTGCCTTTGTCTAGGCTTCATGATCTGTACCCAGGGTGTGAGGCAAAGGAACCCCAAGTGCAAGGGACGGTTGTTATGAGTGTTAGGGTCAATAGACCGGAAACTAGAGGAATGTGGCACTCCAAGGACATTTGCCCTGCAGCAAGATGTGTGCCAGGGTCACCAAGAGTAGAGATGGTGCAGTGAGGTCACGGTGTATTTGGAGACAGTAAGTGCCTGGTCACCAGGCAGGGAGCCTGGAAAGACAAACCAGGAAGAAGCCATACAATGACCCTTCTGTCTGGCTGTCTCTGACTCACCACTTGCTGTGTGACTCTAGGCAAATTGGTTCCCCTCTCTGGGTCTCTGTTTGCTCTTTGTTTTATGACTTGCTCTCAGAATCCACCCTTGGTCTCCCCATAGTTCTGCTCTTCCTCCAGTTGGAAGTGCCCTGATCTTGGCTTTCCCTCTTGCCCTGAGACTAACCTTCTCTGTCTTCTTGAGGGAAGTCCATTTATCTATTTCCAGGTCATCATTTGTAAAAACAGCAGGTTCACCCCTCCCTGCTCTCCTCCCTCTTTTCCTCCTTCCCTCCCAGGGCTTCCTGGAGCATCCCGGCGTAAGCTGTTAAAGTTCTACCTGGTGAGGGAGAGCTGGCATAGCGTTGGAGACTTCTCCCTCTTCTGCCCAATGCCCTCCACACTCCATTGCTGTCCCCCAGAAGCGCTTCTTTGTCTCCATCCTTCCTCTCACCTGCTCTTCCTTAAGTTTCCAAAACTCAGGCTTCTTGATCATCCCCTACCAAGCTCAGCAGGCTCAAGAGTACACAAGAACCTGAGGGAGAAGCGAAGGGTTGTGGATGGGGCGGCCGAGTGTCTGCTCAGCTCTGGGGAGTAAGGGATAGGGTTAAGAGGAGTGTTGGAGCCACCTCCCTACCCAGGTTCCTTTCAGCTGGGCCATCTGTCCTTTGACAAGGAGATCTAGGATTTCCTGACCATAAAAAGGCTCCCTATTGGAAATGCTAATAAAAACCACAAAGAGATACACCCATTTGGATGGTTATTATTTTAAAAACCACAAACACAAAATAAGTGTTGGCAAAGATATGCAGAAATTGGAATGTTAGCCATTGTTGATTCAGGATAAAAGGAAAAAAAAAAAGAAATTGAAATACTTGTGCATTGCTGGTAGGAATGTAAAATGGTGTAACCCCTATGGAAAATGGTGTGGCAATTTCTCAAAAAATTAAACCTAGAGTTACCATAGAATCCAACAAGTCCGTTTTTAATTGTATACCCAAAAGAAATGAAAACAGGAACCTGAGCACATACTAGTTCCTATCCCTAATATTCACAGTAGCCACAAGTAAACAACCCACGGCCGGGCGCAGTGGCTCACGCCTATAATCCCAGCACTTTGGGAGGCCAAGGCTGGTGGAGGCTAAGGCTGGTGGATCACGAGGTCAAGAGATTGAGACCATCCTGGTCAACAGGGTGAAACCCCGTCTCTACTAAAAATACAAAAATTAGCTGGGCATGGTGGCGCGCGCCTGTAGTCCCAGCTACTCGGGAGGCTGAGGCAGGAGAA
>NW_016107521.1:1091752-1095928 GCF_001604975.1 Cebus imitator | reverse complement strand
CACTTTGGGAGGCCAAGGCAGGCAGGTCACTTGAGGGTAGGAGTCTGAGACCAGCCTGGCCAACATAGTAAAACCCCATCTTTATTAAAAATACAAAAATTAGCTGGGCGTGGTGGTGCATACCTTCAATACCAGCCACTTGGCAGGAAGGAGAATCGCTTGAACCCGTGAGGTGGAAGTTGCAGTGAGTAAACTGAGATCACACCACTGTACTCCAGCCTGGGCAACAGAGTGAGACTGTGTCTCAAAAAAAAAAAAAACCAACAACAACAAAAAAAGCAATGGTTAAAATGATGGATTTTATGTTATGTGTAGTTTAACACAGTTTGAAAAAATAAGAAGGCTCCCTGTGGTAAAGGCTTCGGCCAGTCTTTTGTACTCCAGAGGTGGCAGAGCATGGTGGTTAGTCCCAGCATCATCCTGGAGATTTGAGTGTGTGACATGCTGGCCGTGCCACCTGAGGAGGATTGGCCAGTCATGGGGACTCAGCCTGGTTGCTGAATCCAGCTGGGGACACTTCCCCCAGTGACTGGCTTTTCGGTGGCAATCTGCTCCCAAGACAAATGGTGTCCTCCCCTAGGGAGCCTAGGCAAAGCTATGACATAGGTACATTCATCCCTTTTTCAGGTGGGGCTTAGGTGGAGAAGTTGAAGCTGGACTCAGTCAAGATCTCAGGACTGAGAGCAAGGAGCCCCTTACTCCCACGGTGCCCACTTGGTTCCCCCTGATTGTTGGTGGAAACTAGGGGCTGATATGAAGTCTTTTTAAAGGAAGAAATGACAAGCTGGGGACTGGATTATCCCTGGGGATGGAAACAGAGTCAGCTAGATAGGTTATGTCTAGAGGGAGAGAAGGGTCCTCTGGTGTCAGGAAGGAGGGCCTGAACTCCATGTTAGACCCTGGATTGGAGGGTGGGCAGGACACTCGGGAGAGACAGGACTTGGTACTGGTGAGGTACTACCACACCCTTTCTGGGAGGGGACTATAGAGAAATAAATCTTAAAAGTGGACCTATCTTTTCACCTCACAAGTCAGCTTTTAGGAATTTATCCTAAGAAAACAGTCACACTCCAAGATGTATGTATATGCAGCAATATTTGCCCTAGTGTTCCTTGTAGCCCTGGAAAATGAGAAGCCACCATCAACAGAGGTCTGTGCTAAGTACAATGAAGTACATCCAAACAAGCAAGTACTGTGCCACCATTGAGAGTGATGAAGTGGATCTATATTTATCGATTTAGAAGAGGTCTAAGGAAAAAAAGGAAACTACAGAATGGTCTTTCCATACAAGCCAGGGAAATGTATGAATAATTTAGTGCAGAAATTACTCTGTAATTGTTTGTGGGAGCAGATGCACGAGCAAAAAATTAAAGAAGATTTTCCTTTTTTACACAGCCTGGGGCCAGGCCTCTGTTCTGTGCATCCTCACCCCACCCTGGGTTGAGGCCTTTGTTCAGAGTGTTGGCCCTGTTGAGAGGACATGCTGGGTTGTCCTCTGGGAGGAGTTGCATCTCCCACAAGTCCCCCAGCCTTGGAAGGGAGGTGGTGGATTCCTCCCTTGGGGGAATGGTGGAGGCCTGAACCCTGTTCATAGGTGGTGGGATATGGCATGGCTGCAGGAAGGTCTGAGAAGGCAGAACAGGAGCTCAACACAGGCTGGGGGTGTGGGGACTTCTGGCAATTCTCTCAGGTTTAGAAAAATAGTTACATTTCTTGCCACTCTTTTGTGAGTGCAGTAACTGTCATGCCTCTTACACTTATATACTAAAGACACTAAAGAACAGGAAGAATGAGGTAGGAGAGGAACGCTGTGCCCTGGCTCTGGAGGGGTAAGATTGGCCTCAGGCACCTGATCAGGGCCCTATGGGAAGCCCAGGAGGACATGAAGGAGACCCCTTTTCTAGTAGATCTTTGACTCCAGAATCCAGGAACGCTGTTGCAGAGGGAGGCCCTGACATCTGGATTTTGACACAGACCTGAGCCTGGAGCTGTTGGAGACTCATATCCGGGACAGATGGGGAATGCTGGACAATCAAGAACCGCTGGGGCCTTTGGAGTGCTCCCTTCCTGTGAAGGTGTCCTGTTGTGATGGCTGCAGTGACTTTGGTCTCCCCTGATGACAGAAGCACAGCAGACAGGCCAGCTCCACAACCCAGCTCTTAGTTCCCACCTTCCCCCACGATGGGCCTGTGGGGCAGGGAGGGTGCAGGTGGACTCGTGAACCCCTCACCCGCATTCACCCCCCATGAGTACACTCAGTGCTTTCCCACGTACTGTGTGTTGCTCCTTACAATAATCCCAGCATGGGAAACTTAGGCTCAGGGAGCTCACATGACGTGCACAAGGTCACACAGAGTAGTCCCAGGCCAGGGCTCTGGCCACTGGACCATGACCCAGCTCCTCATCCACGCAGTGGGAGAGCCGGGGAATGGAGGCTGCGAGGTGCCTTGGCCCAGCCAGGGAACGGTGGTCTTAGCTTCTGCTTTGAGAAGTACAGCCTGGATCCAGGGCTGGACCCAAGAGCACCTCTAGGATGAGATTGTGTTTTGTTTTGTTTTCCCTTTATTGTTTTAGAGAACTTAGGAACCCAGTAAACTTGACAGCGACAGTTCTGGATACCAGGGACATTGGTGTTGCCACCGTCTGGGAGACATATGGGAATGGTTAACACTGAAATGATCCATGGGGATGCAAGGAGGCCTGAGGCATGGGGAAGAGGAAGGATGGGAGACCCTGGGGGCTGGGGATGCAAGTGGACCTGAAGGCATGGGGCTTTCTGCCTCTGAAGCATCACTCAGGCAGCAACAACCAGGTCCTGGTTCATAGATAACATAGCTTCTTAATCCTCCTGGACCTGCTCTGCCTGGGCAACACCTGGTGCTCAGGAAGGCTGAGCACAGTATCTGTCTCAAGAGTGCAGGGACCCAGAAGTCCAGGTGGAGAGATAGGATTCCCTGATAAGGCCTAGATACCTGCTTAGTTCTCCCTTTCCCTTTGGGGCAACTTTCCTCCCTGACTGTACACCCTCTTCCCAAAGGAAGGCAATTGCCACACCATTCCAAGACCCCCTGTAAGTTCTCAGCCAAAGGCATTTTCCTAAGCAAAGCCAGGGGCTATGGTTTGCTTGGATGACTCGTGATTTTTAGACAAGCTGAATCAAGAGTGCTAAAAAGCAGGCTGTTGGGTTTTAACTTCATCAACTCCAAACCTCAGTGATTTGTTTCATGTGGTTTGCTCTGGATAGATGCTGACCTAGCGACAATGAGACTATGGAATGGGGAGAGAATTGCATGCTGAGGACAGGAGAAATCTCCCCCATGACCAATTTGTCTGTTAAGCAAGACATCTCAGATGCCAGCTTGGGCCATTCCTATCAGCTCAGAATGCTCTGTGTCTGACTCAGATGCTGTGTGTCCCTTAAGGGCACTGGACTTGGTGGTCTCTGTGAGTTTGGCTGGTGGAGCTTGGCCCTGCTTGCTCCCAGGGTCGAAGGGCACTCTTCCTGTCTTGGGTCTACCCTATCATGCAGGTTCACTGCCCACAACCTCCAGGAGACTGTTCCAAGGCTTTTCTTCATGGGAGACAAGGCCTGCCAGGCCTTTCCCTGGCCCCTTTCCAACCCTGAAGTTAGTACACATCCTAGCATACTGCTGGGAATGCCTCAATGTGGGGGAATGCAATTAGTTGAGGGAACCAAGGAAGTGCTGGACTGGGAGACTAGGGTTGACTCCTGGGTGATCAAGGCCAGAATGTCAGAGGCGTTTGAACCAGAGTGACTCCATCTTGAATTGGGACTGAGTAAAATAAAGCTGAAACCTACTGGGATGCATTCCCAGGAGGTTAGGCATTCTTAGTCACAGGATGAGATTGAAGGTTGGCAGAAGATACAGGTCACAGGCCAGGCGTGATGGCTCACATCTATAATCCCAGCACTTTGGGAGGCCGAGGGGGGCAGATTGTCTGAGATCAGGAATTTGAGACCAGCCTGGCCAACATGGTGAACCCCTGTCTCTACTAAAAATACAAAAATTAGCCAGGTGTGGTGGCGGGTGCCTGTAATCCCAGCTACTCGGGAGGCTGAGACAGGAGAATCACTTGAACCTGGGAAGTGGAGGTTGCAGCGAGCCGAGATTATGCCATGGCACTCCAGCCTGGGCAACAAGAGTGAAACTGTCT
>NW_016107521.1:1073085-1090872 GCF_001604975.1 Cebus imitator | reverse complement strand
CTTTCTTGGGTCTGGATTGGGATCCCTTTCCGGTAACAAGATCATCACTCTACTCCCCATCTGGAAATGGGGTCAGGAGGCTGTGAGGGCCCTTCAAAGCTGCCATTTTGTATTTCTCAGAAAACTCTTCAGCCTAATTTAGGTTGCTGCTAGAGTGCCAATGACAGGACTCCCATCCTCCCCGACAGTGGCAAAGCCAGAAACAAAAAAAGGTCTACTTTGTCAATCCAGGAAACCAGTGAAGGGAGGGAGGAAGAAGAGCAGGCCCTGGCAGTCCCCAGGGACCCCCCCAGGGCTTGGCCCAGAGGCCAAAGGGAACTAGGCCTGGGGCACAAGTTTTCCTGGAAGGCTCGACTGCTTTTCCTTCCTTAGCTGGCCTCAACCCCTGGACCTAAGCCACAAAAACAAAGTTCAGCTTAAAAAGTGAAACACAAAACTTATCCCAAGGGTCTCTGGTGACCTAGTTCTGGCTTCCTCTCAAACATGGCCTGAGGCAGACCCCGAAGGAACCTCAGAGGATCAACCTTTCACAGCACCCTGAGGGTGTTCAGTCCTGAGCACCATGGCTATAAGGCCAGCCCCCTGCTCAAGTCCCCCTGCCCAGAGTCAACCAGAGGGCCACTCTTTTTCAAGGGTACTTGATGCTCAGACATCAAGTCCTCCTTTATCAGAGAGGAGGAGGACGAGCAGGAGCTTTAGGGCTTTGGGCCAAGGCGACCCTACTTACCTGGAAGGCAGTAATTATCTTTTCCGAAGATATTCACAGCATTTTCTGGGTCACAAAACACCTCCATAACTGGGGAGGCCTGTTGCTCATGACAGCTTTGGGAGGTGACAAGGTGGTTGGCAGAATGTAGAGAGTATGGATTTTAGAGCCAGTTACATTTGGGTTTTAAGACTTGGCTTCAGGCTGGGCATGATGGCTCATGATCGTAATCCCAGCAATTTGGGAGGACGAGGCAGGCAGATCACTTGAGGTGAAGTTCAAGACCAGCCTTGCCAACATGATGAAACCCTGTCTCTACTAAAAATATAAAAATTAGCTGAGCGTGAAGGCTTCTGCCTGTAATCCCAACTACTCAGGAGGCTGAGGCAGGACTATCATTTCAACTCAGGAAGCGGAGGTTACAGTGAGCCAAGATTGCGCCGCGGCACACCATCCTCGGCGACAGAGCAAGACTCTGTCTCAAGACAGATAAAAAAATAGAAAAAAAAATAAAGACTTGGCTTTACCACATAGCCATTGGGGAACTGCAGGCAAATTGTTTTTTTGTGGACAGATATCCAATTATCCCACTGCTGTTTATTGAAAAGCTGTTGTCCTTTCCCCACTGTACTATAATGCCACCTTGGTCATAAAGCAAGTGTCCATTCCTGTGAGGGTCTGTCCCTGGACTCTATTCTAGTTCATTGCTTCCTTTATCTGTCCTTGTGCCACTACCATACTGTATTAATTAGTATACCTTTTTCATGAATCTTGTTCTAAGTGTCTTGGCTCTTGCATTTTCATATGAACTTTCTAATCATCCTGTCAAGAGCCACCAAAAAACCCCACCATAATCACCCACCCCACTTTTTGAGATATTGATTGAAATGCTGGTGAGTCTATGGATCACTCTGAGAGAGCTGATCTCTTTAAAACATTGAGCGTTCAATCTATAAACAAGATAGAATCCTTTTTTGTTTTAGGTCTTCTTTCATTTTTTCACAGAGATCTTATATATTTTTATTATTTTTTCCTAGATAATATATTTTTACTATTTTCTATTTTTTGAGACAGAGTCTTGCTCTGTCGTCCAGTGGGGAGTGCAGCGGCACCATCTTGGCTCACAACAACCTCCACCTCCCAGGTGCAAGTGATTCTTCCACCTCAGCCTCCTGAGTAGCCGGGACTGCAGGCACATGCAGCCATACTATATTCTTCTATTTTCTGTGGAGACAGGGTTTCACCATGTTGCCCAGGCTGGTCTAGAACTCTTGGGCTTAAGTGATCCACCTGCCTTAGCCTCCCGAAGTGCTGGAATTATAGGCATGAGTGATTGTGCACAGCATATTTTTACTATTTTTTTCTTTCTTTCTTTCTTTTTTTTTTTTTTGAGACAGAGTTTCACTCATGTTACCCAGGCTGGAGTGCAATGGCACGATCTCGGCTCACCGCAACCTCCGCCTCCTGGGTTCAGGCAATTCTCCTGCCTCAACCTCCTGAGTAGCTGGGATTACAGGCACGCACCACCATGCCCAGCTAATTTTTTGTATTTTTAGTAGAGATGGGGTTTCACCATGTTGACCAGGATGGTCTCTATCTCTTGACCTCGTGATCCACCCGCCTTGGCCTCCCAAAGTGCTGGGATTACAGGCTTGAGCCACCGTGCCTGGCCTCTATTTTTTTCTTTCTTTCTTTCTTTCTTTCTTTCTTTCTTTCGTCCCCTACCCCTTACTATTTTAAAATAAATAACAGGTTCTTGAAATATATTTTTCGGGCCAAGCTCAGTGGCTCTCACCTGTAATCCCAGCACTTTGGGAAGCCAAGGCGGGTGGATCATGAGGTCTGGAGTTCAAGACCAGCCTGGCCAACGTGGTAAAACCTTTTCTCTACTAAAAATACAAAAAAATTAGCCAGGCTTGGTGGTGGGCTCCTGTAATCCCAGCTACTCTGGAGGCTGATGGAGGAGAATTACTTGAACCTGGTAGGTGGAGGTTGCAGTGAGCCGAGATAGTGCCACTGCACTCCAGCCTGCATGACAGAGTGCGACTCTGTCTCAAAATATATATATATATATATTTTTTCTTTTGTTGCTTGTATATGTAAACAAAAGTTTCTTATATTGATGTTGTATTCTGTAACCTTGATAATAATTAATCCTAATAATTTTCTCCACATTCATCTGGATTTTCTAAGTATCTTCTATGAAGATTTCCTGTCATTTAAAAATGATGTTTCTTCCTTTCCAATCTCAAAGCTTTTATTTCTTACCTTCCTGTGCTGTCTGGGACTTCCATTACAATGTTCAATAGTAGTAGTAGAGAGAGGTATTTTCATTTATTCTAAATCAAGATCTCTAAAGAAAAACTAAAGTTTCACCATTAAGAATGATATTTGGAAAATAATAAAATAATAATAATAATAAAAAAGAATGATATTTGGGGCCGGGCACGGTGGCTCACGCCTATAATCCCAGCACTTTGGGAGGCCGAGGTGGGTGGATCACGAGGTCAAGAGATCGAGACCATCCTGGTCAACAAGGTGAAACCCCGTCTCTACTAAAAATACAAAAATTAGCTGGGCATGGTGGTGCGCACCTGTAGTCCCAGCTACTCGGGGGGCTGAGGCAGGAGAATTGCTTGAACCCAGGAGGCGGAGGTTGCAGTGAGCCGAGATCGTGCCATTGCACTCCAGTGTGGGTAACAACAGCGAAACTCCATCTCAAAAAAAAAAGAATGATATTTGGGCCGGCGCAGTGGTTCATGCCTGTAATCCCAGCACTTTGAGAGGCAGAGGCGGGTGGATCAGGAGGTCAGGAGTTCAAGACCAGCCTAGTCAAGATGGTGAACCCTGGCCCCCAACTCCTGCCCCCCACCCCGTGTCTCTACTAAAAATACAAAAATTAGCAAGGCGTGGTGGCAGGTGCCTGTAATCCCAGCTACTCCAGAGGCTGAGGCAGGAGAACTGCTTGAACCTGGGTGGCAGAGGTTGCAGTGAGCCAAGATTGTACCACTGCACTCCAGCCTGGGTGACAGAGTGAGACTCTATCAAAAAAATAAAATAAAAGAATGATATTTGATATGGTTTTATGTAGACCTTCTTACTATACTATTTCTTGTTTGCTAATAATTGAGTTTTTTGTTTTGCATTGTTTTGTTGTAATCATGAATGGGTGATGATTTTATTAAATGCTTTTTGGCATCTATTAAAATGATCATATGATTTTTCTCCCTTATTCTTTTAATGGGGTAAATTTCTTGGATTGGTTTTCAAGTGTTAAGCCAAACTTGCATTCCTAGAATAGAAACAATTTACTCATTATGTATAGCAAGATTTGGCTGGCTAATCTGCTATTTAGGATTTTTAAAATTTTTATTTTTGAGACAGAGTCTCACTCTGTGGCCTAGGCTGGTGTGCAGTGGCGCGACCTCAGCTCACCGCAACCTCTGCCCCCTGGGTTCAAGCTATTCTCCTGCCTTAGCCTCCTGAGTAGCTGGGACTACAGGCATGTGCCACCACACTCGGCTAATTTTTTGTATTTTTAGTAGAGACAGCATTTCACCATCTTAGCCAGGATGGTCTTGATCTCCTGACCTCGAGATCTGCCCACCTCGCCCTCCCAAAGTGCTGGATTACAGGCATGAGCCACTATGCCCGGCCAAGGATTTTTACATCTATGTGCATGAATGAAATTAGTAGGTAATTTTCCTTACTCATAATATCCTTCTTAGATTTTTGTATCTCTGAAGGAGGCTTCTTCCTTTTTATTTCAATCTCATAAGTCTGTTCAAAGAAAAAAGTTTTGTTGCCAAGCACACTGGCTCATGTCTATAATCCCAGCACTTTGGGAGGCTGAGGCAGGAGGATTATTTGAGCCCAGGAATTTGAGGCTGCAATGAGCCATGATCACATCACTGCACTCCAGCCCAGGTGACAGAATGAGAAGGCCCTGTCTAAAAACAACAACAGAAAGGTCTGGCATGGTGGCTCAGGCCTGTAATTCCAGCACTTTGGGAGGCCAAGGTGAGCCTATCACTTGTGGTCAGGAGTTCAGACGAGCCTGGCCAACACGGTGAAACTCCATCTCTACTAAAATTACCTCTCTCAAATACTATGCTCATCTATTTTCAGATTGCAGTTGACCATGGGTTAATGAAACCATGGAAAAGGAGACTGTGGATAAGAGGGGGACTACTGTAGTCAGAATTTTAGGGGACAGTGTTCTGTGTATCCCTCTTAGGTCAAAGTTGTTAATTGTATTGTTCAAATTTCTATTATCTTAATGAATTTTGAAAATCAAATCTTCTATACCCATTATCTCTCTCTTCGGTCTTACTGGAACTTGAATTATACTTGTGTTAGAACTTCTCATCACACTCTTTATGAATCATCTCCTCTCTTCTGTATTTTCCATACTTTTGTCTCTTCACACATACTTCTGTTGTTTTTGTCTGATTTATTTTCTAACTCATAAATTCTCGCTTTAGTTTGTCGGATCAACTGGTAAACTTATCCATAATTACTTATTATTGATGATTATACATGTATACCTTGGAGAGATTGTGGGTTCAGTTCAAGACCATCACAATAAAGTGAATACTGCAATAAAGTGAATCAAATAAATGTTCTGGTTTCTGAGTGTATATACTAGTTTATGTTTGCACTGGAGTCATTAAGTATCCAATAACATTATGTCTAAAAACTAATGTTTTGATTTTAAAATGCCTTGATTTTAAAATATTTTATTGCAGCACAAGGTGGCTTATGCCTGTACTCCCAGCTACTTAGGAGACTGAGGTGGGAGGACTGCTTGAGCCCAGGATTTTGAGGCTGCACTGAGCGGTGATTGTGCGACTGCACTCCAGCCTGGATGACAGAGCAAGACCTTGTCTCTAAAAAGAAGAAGGAAGAGGAGAGGGAGAGAGGAAAAAGGAGAAGTAGGAGAAGGGGGGAAGAAGGAGGAGAAGAAGGAGGAGGAGGAGGAGGAGAAGAAGAGGGAGAAGAAGAAGAGGAAGAAGAAGAAGAAGAAAGAAGAAGAAGAAAAACATTGCTGAAAAAGGCTGTCACTTTGTGAGATAGAGACACAAGTGAGCAAATGCTATTGGAAAAATGGCCTTGAGAGATTGGTCCAGACAGAGTTGCCACAAACCTTCAATTTGTAAAAACTGCAATTCCACAAATAAAATAAAGTGGGGCACAATAAAACAAAACATACATGTATTTTTAGTTCTTGAATTTCCATTTATATCCTTTTTTATTATTCCCAGTCCTCTGCTAAAATTCTCAAATGTGCCTCTGAATATGGTAAGCACAATTACTTTAAAGTTGGATTGTTATGCCAACATTTGGAGCTCTGTGGAGTTATTTCTATTGTCTACTGGTTTTGCTGGTTTTCATTCATGCTGTATTATCTTTTCATGGGCCAGAAACCGTATGTGCAAAATACAATGCAAAAAATTGCTTATAGCAATAACTTGAGGTCTGTGATGTCTTCCTCCAGAAAGGCATTAATTCTGCTTCTGCCAGATTTCTTCAGAGTCACTGGCATTTCCCCCAGTTGCAGGGATTAAGATGATTTGAAGCTGATTCCAATTTGTCTACTTCTAATTCACCCTTACTTCCAAGGTTCAGCTGTTCCACATGTCAACTTGAGAAGGTTCATTAGGGCCGCTCTTTAAATTTTTTGAGACGGAGTTTTGTTCTTGTAGCCCAGGCTGGAGTGCAATGGTGTGATCTTGACTCACTGCAACCTCCACCTCCTGGGTTCAAGTGATTCTCCTGCCTCAGCCTTCTGAGTAGCTGGGATTACAGGCACTTGCCATGATGCCTGGCTAATTTTGTATTTTTTTTAGTAGAGACTGGGTTTCTTCATGTTGTCCAGGCTGGTCTCAAACTCCAGACCTCAGGTGATCCACCCACCTTGGCCTCCCAAAGTGCTGGGATTATAGGCATGAGGCACCACTCCTGGCCAGGGCTTCTTATTTTGGCTATCCCTAAACTTCAATCACTGCCCTCCTGTTTAAAAAAATTCAGGGAAAAAGTAGTCCCAAACACCAATTTATTATCTCTTCTATAGCTATAAGCAAATTTGTTTTATTTCCAGTTGTCTTCATGAAGGGGCTGGACCAAATCGCAAGAATGAAACTCTACTTAACCTTCTGAGCCTCAATTTTCTCTAGATGAAGATCTAGGTATGCCTGTTGGATTTGGCAACAGGAAAATCATTAGCGACTTTGACATGAGAAGTCTTTGTGGAATGGTAGAGATGAAAGTCATATTGGAATAGGGTGGGAGTGAACAGAGTGAGGCAGTAAAAACAGCATTTTTGGGGCAGCTCTTTCAAGAAGTTTGGCTATGGAGGAAAGCAGATAAATGAGGTGGAGTAAGAAGAGAAATGATATAGGTCGAGGAAGAATTTTAAGAGTGAGAGATACCAGAGTATGTTTGTTTGCTGATGAGAACGCCTATGCTGATGTGTACATTTCCCATCCTCACAACAGGTATATTTCTCACAGTAAATTAACAAGTTGGCTTCTCTGTCTGTGTTAGTACTGTTTTAATTAGCATGAGTCAGAGCCCAGGGGCTCAGCTCTAACCAGCTTTTTTTTTTTTTTTTTTTTTGCAACGGATTCCCACTGTTGCCCAGGCTGGAGTGTAGTGGCATGATCTCGGCTTGCTGCATCCTCTGCCTCCTGGGTTCAAGCAATTCTCCACCCTCAGCCTTCTGAGTATCTGGGATTACAAGTGTCTGCCACCACACCAGGCTGATTTTTGTATTTTTAGTAGAGATGGGATTTCATTATGTTGGCCAGGCTGGTCTCAAACTCCTGATCGCAGGTGATCCACCCACCTTGGCCTCCCAAAGTGCTGGGATTACAGATGTAAACCACTGCACCTGGTCTGACCAGCCTTTCTTATCACATCCACAGTCACTGCCATTTCTTTCTCTTTTCACTCCTATATCATCCTTAAACATGTCACCCTCCACTTAGTAACGCCTCTTCCCCCTCAAGCTCCATTTTCCAACCTGTCTCTCCAACCTCACCCTCCTCACCCTTGGTTTCACCCCCTACAGCAGGCTGCTACATGAGGTAAGGCTGGCCTGTCTGGGAAAGAGATGCTTTGGTTGCAGGCGGTGGGGGCTCTAAGCATCAGAGCTTGAATGTTTGGTCTGGGCCAGCTGTCCCAGTGGGACTCAGTGCCTGGGAAGGCTCTGTTTTCCTTGGCTGAGATCCCCTGGGGCAGCATTTGAGCCAGAACTACAGTTCCAGGGAGACGAAGGTAGGACAGACATCCTGGACTGGTGAGCCAGGGCTGGGCTGTGCCAGGGCCTTTGTTTCTAACTTGGGAGAGGCTTCATGTTTCTGCCCTTTTTCTAAGAACTGTGGATGTGCCACGTGGGCACCACAGTGACCAAGTCAACAAGAAAAACAATACCCGGGGGAAAATCTTACTCCTTAAGTCACAGGACTGTGTGTGTGTGTGTCTTTGTGTGTGTGTATGTCAAAGTTTCCATGTCTATCACATTATTTTATGTGTTTCTGTATATGCATTTCTTACCTGTGTATGTACCTATATGTGTATTTCTTACCTGTTTCTGTGTGTGTATCTCTAGTGATCCCAGGATGGTGTCACCAACAGCCACATCTTATCAAAGTACTTCCCCTCCCACTATACATGATAGGAAGGAAGAAAGGGGAATTGTGAGCTTGCCAGACACCCCAAAATCTGTCCATTGCAATTAGAGAATAGGGAATCCCAGGCTGCTCCAAGGGTAGGAATAATATGGGGAATGAGACTAGAACCCTCCCCTTTGTCTAATGAAAGAAAGACCAAGCATCCCAGGCATACAAGTTTAGGATTTATTCTGTGCCCTAGAGTCCCTGGAAAGTAGAAAAGCAGTCTGGATAAGGAGATGAGAGATGCCATTTTAAAAAAAGGACAACAGTGGGAAAGTACTTTCCCTGGAAGCTGCTGGGGCTCTTGTGGCCTGGCCCTGTGGATTCTGTCTGTACAGATCCCAGATCAAAGGTGTGCTAAGGGAAGCCTCTAGAACCACAAGTGCTAACAAGTCATGATGTGGGAAACAGGCCTCCCATTTGAGCTCCAGCCTTGAGGGAAGAACCCTTTCTGTGTAAATAAAGGAGGTGCTCGCTACACACTCCATTGTGGCTTTGTGTCACAGAGGCTGAGCTGCCCAGTGAGACACAAACAGGGATTTCAGAGGTCAAGACAAAGTGGACTGCTGGAGACCAGCCAGCTTCCAGCTGGTGGAGCATGAGCAGGGTACAAGCCCATCTGTGAGAGCAGTATCGCACTAAAGAATTCCTCATTCCAAAACGGACCAATTTTAGACTTTATTTTGACTTATTTATTTTCTTATTGTGGTAAGAAAGATAAATAATAGAAGGGCTTTGACATCTTAATATATAATAATAGGCCAGGCACAATGGCTCACACCTGTAATCCCAGCACTTTGGGAAGCCCAGGAGGGAGGATAGCTTGAGGCCAGAAGTTCAAGACCAGCCTGGGCAACATAGCAAGACGACATCTCTACAACAACAACAACAACAATGACAACCACCATCTCTTACTCAGTGCTCACTACATGCCAGGCACTGTTGTGTTTTGTACGTATTAACTCATTTAA
Organism: Cebus imitator; assembly: GCF_001604975.1. Classification (NCBI taxonomy): domain Eukaryota; kingdom Metazoa; phylum Chordata; class Mammalia; order Primates; family Cebidae; genus Cebus; species Cebus imitator. Next base: position 1,081,519 of record NW_016107521.1, on the reverse strand, counting down.
CCCTCATAACTTATAACTCATGTTCTGCAAAAAGCAGACAGAATTATGTGATTTTTTTCTCGACTTTGCCTTGTTATATCATGTTAGATAAAACTGGTCTAGTTTAATAGGAAATAATGCCAACCTTTTGTCCCATTTTGGCACTCAAATATTGACTTTCCCTTCTACAGTACAGGACCAAGAATCTCTCTCCCTCCCACCTCGTTTCCTTAATCACCAGTCAGACGTTTGGAGGCCAAGTTTACAATGGTAGTTTTTCCTGTGGCTGTCCTGCCCTCTGCTGGATTCAAGAGATAGATTGCAGGTACGTGGGTTTACAGGAGGGGGTCTATTTACCGGAAAGCGGGGCGGATCACGAGACCGGATTTCCCTTTGGGTTACTTTTGTTCACTAGAAATCTGGTCTGGGAGGTTGTGATCCAGCCTCTGACTATGCAGTAAAGATTCTTGGCGAATACAATTGCCTAGTTTAGAGTTTAGAAGTTGTCTCTGTGTGTGCCTGCTTGTTTATTTATATATGGATGGAGAGATGTGAGAGACCTCATTTATCTAGGGTTTAAAACAAAATTTCCTATGCAAATTTATCTTTAGGAATTGGCAAAATTTATCAACTTATGAACAAGAGATCAGCAACATGAAGAAAACTATACTTTTGGGTATGGAAAAGGCATGGAAATGGATGGATTATTGGAATACTTACATAAGTAGCCAATTCAGGGAAGGGAAACTAGGTATAGATTGTATTTTCATTATACATAGTAACAAAAATGTCATACTCCACTTTCTTATTACAGAATAAACATGAATGAGGAGGGTTTGCGATGCCAGGAGCATTGACTGTCAATCAGGGGTTAAAAATCCAATATATCGAAGAAGCAAAGGATAGATATACATCTGTGGCTGCTTGCTAGTCATGACAAAGTTTCATTTCTCAAGAATGGTGCCCATAATCACATTGACATGCATGTATAAACTACAGGCAAAGCAGCAAATAAATTCTGACTTGAAACAGGCCACTTGGCACCAGGGATTATCTCAAGCAGCATGTGATGCAGACAGAGTGTAATTCACACTCCCTACCCTCCGCTGCCCCACCTTTTCTTTTTTCCTTCTTAGTTTTTTTCAAAAAAATTAAATTTCCTTTTTCTTTCTTTTTTTTTTTTTTTTTTTTTTTGGATTCTCACTCTGTCGCCCAGGCTGGAAGTGCAGTGGTGCGATCTCGGCTCACCGCAACCTCCGCCTCCTGGGTTCAAGCGATTCTCCTGTTTCCGCCTCCCGAGTAGCTGGAATTACAAGCGTGTGCCACCATGCCCGGCTAATTTTTGTATTTTTAGTAGAGAAGGGGTTTCACCATGTTGGCCAGGCTGGTCTCCGACTCCTGACCTTAGGTAAACCACCCGCCTCGACCTCCCAAAGCGCTGGAAGTACAGTTGTGAGCCACCGCGCCCAGCCCCAGTGCTTTTGTTTTTCACTGCATTTGTGAGCTGTATGGCGCCCAGTGCTTTTAAACAGTCTTTCTCTTGGAGCTTATTTCTCTAGGGCAGGGGCATAAACTCCACCCTCTGACAGTCCCTCAAGGCCCCGCCCTTGCGCGCACCGCGCCCCTCTTTTTGTTCATTTCGTCTGAAGGGCAGGCGCCGGACTCTGCTTGCCGACACAAGCGGAAGTGACGTAAGGCGACCGCCGGATGTGTCGTTGCTGTGTTGCGCGACTGGCCTTGAGGGAGAACTGGGGTCTGCTCCCTGAGAGATACAGCTATGTCGATCGAAATCGAATCCTCGGAGTGAGTCCTGCGGTGGGGATGTTCCCGCCTTGCGGGGCACCCGGAGGTTAAGGGTGTGGGGCGGAGGGTATTCGGGAGAAGGCATTGGAGAGGCTAGGGAGTGGAGGGCCATTTCCTTTGGCCCAAAGAAGCATCTTGGATCTGGCTACCTCGGAGGTGGGCCGGCAAGAAGGTAGCCACTCTCAGACGTGAAGCCCAAAGTCTCAAGGGAGGTGGCATGGGGTGGGGAAAACACCTTGCAGACCTGAGTTCTGTCCTTGGCCGACTGTGCTGTGATTGACCAAATTAAGGATCCACTCTGGCCTCCAGTCTAATTATCGCATAGGACACTTGTTCTCTTTAAGCCTTGCTTCTCTGCCTGCCCAACTTATGTGAAGTGATTCGTTTCTTCCTCTGTGCTTACACGGTCTCTTTGCTTTCCTCCGCCTAGCGTTTATCACTCAATATTGTCATTGTTTGATAACCTCACCCCAAACTAGCTTTGACGGTGCCTAGGGGCTCGTTTTCCTTGTGGTCTCAGTGTTTAGCATACTTTAGAGGAAGAGTTAATTGCTTTTGGAATGAATGAACAACTAGCTATTTTATCAGGCCCTGAATTTTGTTTTGTCTGTGAGCTCTCTGTAGCCGTAAAGGAGAGACAGTCTCTGGAGACTGGGCTAGAAAGAAGAATTTTCAGGGAATGGGGGTGAGAAGTAGTGACTGAAGACCTTTAGTGTGCTTTTCCAGAACCCCATCCTCCACCTGTCCTTGACAACACTTAATAATGATTAGATTAATAAATATAATTGTGAGAGAGGACCTTTTTTGGAGACTTTTTTTTTTGTGTGTGTATGAGACGGAGTCTCACTCTGTCACCCAGGCTGGAGTGCAGTGGCGCGATATCAGCTCACTGCAACCTCCGCCTCCCGGGTTCATGCATTTCTCCTGCCTCAGCCTCCCAAGTGGCTGAAACTACAGCCGCCCGCCACCATGCCCGGCTACTTTTTTGGTGTATTTTTAGTAGAGGGGGTTTCACTATGTTGGCCAGGCTGGTCTCGAACTCCTGACCTCTTGATCCTCCCACTTCAGCCTCCCAAAGTGCTGGGATTACAGTTGTGAGCCACTGCACCTGGCCCTTTTTTGGAGACTTTTCATAAGAGGAAGGGAAGTTTATGCCTTCTGCAAATACTGAAATCTATATGTTGTTATAGACGCTGGAAATACAGTAGTGAACAAAACAGACAAAAATCCTTCCTCTCATAGAACATACATTGTGACTGGGGAAGGCAAGCAATAGACAAAAACGATAAATAAAATATGAAATGTAACAGATGGTGGTAAATGCTTTGGACAAAAATGAAACAAAGAAGAATGATAGGGAGTGCTGGAGATTACAACCACTAGGTCAAGAAGGAGTTGGAAAGGATTCCATGCTTTGGGGCCTGAGTGGTACCTGTAATGACCATTCTCCCGGTCTTGACCTCGGCTGTAGAGTAATGGCTACTGCATGTTTTGTTTTGTTTTGTTTTGTTTTTTGAGACGGAGTTTCGCTCTTGTTACCCAGGCTGGAGTGCAATGGCGCGATCTCGGCTCACCGCAACCTCCGCCTCCTGGGTTCAGGCAATTCTCCTGCCTCAGCCTCCTGAGTAGCTGGGATTACAGGCACACGCCACCATGCCCAGCTAATTTTTTGTATTTTTAGTAGAGACGGGGTTTCACCATGTTGACCAGGATGGTCTCGATCTCTTGACCTCGTGATCCACCAGCCTCGGCCTCCCACAGTGCTGGGATTACAGGCTTGAGCCACCGTACCCGGCCTTGTTTTGTTTTTAATTAATAATAGTTACTATTGGGCCGGGTGTGGAAGCTCATACCTGTAATCCCAGCACTTTTGGAGGCTGTGGGGGACAGATCACAAAGTCAGGAGTTTGAAAACAGCCTGGCCAACATGGTGAAACCCTGTCTCTACTAAAAATTCAAATTTAGCCTGGCATGGTGGTGATCACCTGTAATCCCAGCTACTCCAGAGGCTGAGGCGGAAGAACTGCTTGAACCCCGGAGGCAGAGGTTGCAGTGAGCCAAGATTGCGCCATTGCACTCCAACCTGCGCAACAGAATGAGACTCAAAATAATAATAATAGCAGTTAGTATATACTAAGTACTTTCTGTGCTAAGTATGCTGTAAGTAGTATAATCAACCTTTTTATCAACCCTACAGGATAGGTATTTTTCTTAACAGATAAGGAAGCAGGCACAGAGATGTTAACTGACTTGTCCCAGGTCACATAATTTTGATTCAAATCCCAGATTGTCTTCAAAGCTTTTAGCTCTTTATTTATTCGTTTGTGTTTGAAGGTAGAGAAATTGATTTTGGCTATGTCAAATGTGAGGTGTTTGAGGAGAGAAATGTCTTATTTTGGGAGTGCAAAATGAAAGTCACTGGAAATGTGCTAAGGAGGATAGTACCATACCAGAATAGTAGGGGTCTAAGCTTGGATACCTGCATACCTCAGAAAGGGGCCATGAGAGAAAAAGGCTACTGCAAGTAGCAGCAATCAGTTCTCTTTTATAGTTGTTTTTAAGAAGATGGGCCAGACATTGTGGCTCACACCTATAATCCCAGTGCTTTGGGAAACTAAGGTGGATGGATCACTTGAGCTCAGGAGTTTGAGACCAGTCTGGTCAACATGGCAAAACCCCGTCTCTACAAAAAACACAAAAATTAGCTGGTGTGATGGTGCATACTTGTGGTCTCAGCTACTCAGGAGGCTGAGGTGAGAGGATCGCCTGATCCAAGGAAGTTGAGGCTGCAAAGAGCTGTGAGCACAACACTATTCTCCAGCCTGAGCGACGGGAGTGAGAACCTGTCTTTAAAAAAAAAAAAAGAAAAGAAAAGAAAAAAAGAAGAGAGTGTTTGCTTTCTCCTCAGGAATATATGTTCAAGAGCTACACTGCCAGTTTGAGTCCTGATTTTTCTACTTATTATCTCTATTATTTGGTCTCATCCTCTGTAATTTGGGGATAATAGTAAACTTTAAAAAAAATTTTTTTAACAGGACGACCACTATCAGATAATAGTAAACTTACCTCATAGATTTTATTTTATTTATTATTTTGAGACAGGCTCTTGCTGTCTTTCCCAGGCTGGAGTGCAGTGGCATGATGATGGCTCACTGCAGCCTCAACCTTAAGGGGCAAAAGCAGTCCTTCCACCCCAGCTTCCCAAGTAGCTGGGACCACAAGCACACACTACCATGCCTAGCTAATTTTTTTTTTTTTTTTGGTAGAGAAGGGGTCTCTTTATGTTGCCCATGCTGGTCTTGAGCTCTTGGGCTCAAAGGATCCTCCTAAATCAGCATAGCAAGTAGCTGGGACTACAGGCATGTGCCACCATGTTTGGCTAATTTTTAAAAATTTTTGTAGAGATGGGGTCTCATAGCTGCCTGGTCTGGCCTCAAACTCCTGGTTTCCAGCAGTCCTCCTGCCTCAGCCTCCCAAAGTGCTGAGATTACAGTCATGAGCCAACGTGCCCAGCCTCATTGAGATTATTTTGTATCAATGACTAGACTAGTCATTTAAAGTATTTCAATGAAGTGTCCTATAATATAATCATAAGAATAAACAAGAAACTAGGCTCTAGATTAGGAAATAAGATAATCACCTTGATACCAACTCCCTTTCTAACTGGCTGAGACATTAGACAAATGATTTCCCTTCACTGAACCCCAGTTCTGTCTCTAGGGTGGGGAGGTCCCCTTGTAATTTAGATTTTGTGACTTTGGAAAGTTTTACTCACATGATAAAGAAATGGTGGTGAAAGGAAATGACGAGTAGGAGCTGGGTAGGCTTTATTTTTGGCCTCTGGCGAGTGGGAATCCCTGAACTGAATGATTTGTTTTCTTTCAGTGTGATCCGCCTTATCATGCAGTACTTGAAGGAGAACAGTTTACATCGGGCATTAGCCACCTTGCAGGAGGAGACTACTGTGTCTCTGAATACTGTGGACAGCATTGAGAGTTTTGTGGCTGATATTAACAGTGGCCATTGGGATACTGTGTTGCAGGCTATACAGTCTCTGAAATTGCCAGACAAAACCCTCATTGACCTCTATGAACAGGTAAGAGTGGTCGTGATGCTGATCCCCATGGGTTGGTTTGTTGTGGGCCAGCTCCCTGACTGGAAAGCATCAGTGAGCTTCCCTTTAAGCACTGTAGGGCTGCATCAGCCCATAAAACTTACACTGGTTTGCTTTTGATTGAAAAAAGAAAAACAAAATTAAAATAAAAAACAAAAACTTACACTGGCAAGGTTGACATTATTATTTTTTCTCCCTTCTTGCAAATCCAAGATTTCCCAAATTCTTCCTTTTTTTTTTTTTTTTTTTTGACCGGGTCTTGTTCTGTTACCCACTGTGGAGTGCAGTGGCAAGATCATAGCTTGCTGCATCCTCCATTTCTAGGATCAATCCTTCCTCCTGCCTCACCCTCCTGAGTAGCTAGGACCACAGGCATGTGCCACCATGCCTGCCTAATTTTTGCAGTTTTTGTAGAGACAGGGTCTCACCGTAATACTCAGGGTGATCTCAAACTCCTGGGCTCAAGCAGTTCGCCAGCCTTGACCTTACAAAGTGCTGGCATTATATAGGCATGAGAGAGCATCAACTTTCTAATCACACAGTTAGTCTTTCTGTAACTAGCTCCTACCTATCCTGAACATCTCCTTTGCACAAATCCAGGTGTGCTTCAAGGGGCCCAGGAGTAACAAAGATACTTGTATCACTGGTCAAATTCCAAGGGTTTTAGAAGCTCCAAGTCAAAAACCTAGGACAAAGATCAGACAAATTACTCATTATAAAACAACACAGTAGGCTTTCTGGAAATAAGATTGTAATTTGAAGTAAAAGTGGTGCGATCTCTGCTTACTGCAACCTCCGCCACCCAGGTTCAAGCGATTCTTCTGCCTCGGCCTCCTCGGTAGCTGGGATTACAGGTGTGCACCACCATGCCTGGCTAATTTTTGTATTTTTAGTAGAGATGGGGTTTCACCACATTGGACAGGCTGGTCTCAAACTCCTGACCTCAAGTGATCCACCTACTTTGGCCTCCCAAAGTGCTGGGATTACAGGTGTGGACTGCTGCTCCGGGGCAGTTTGTTTCTTTACATCCATATGAGTGCAATAATTCCCAAATTTTGGTAACTGGAGAAAGGTTTCTCTGGAGCCCATGGGGATATTCCCATCTTTAGCTTTCTTTAACATCTATATTCTGAGCAAGAAGCCTGAGAGGAGGGGAGATTGGTAGTTAAAAATGAAGGATGGAGTTTGAAGGATTGAAGTTATTATTTGTTTATTTTTTGAGAAAGAGTCTCTCTGTTGCCCAGGCTTGAGTGCAGTGGTGTGATCTTGGCTCACTGCAACCTTTGCCTCCTGGGTTCAAGCAGTTCCCCTGCCTCAGCCTTCTAGGTAGCTGGAATTACAGATGTGCCACCACGCCCCGCAAATTTTTTTGTATCTTTAGTAAAGAGTGAGTTTCACCACATTGGCCAGGCTGGTTTCGAACTCCTGACCTCAATTGGTCCGCCCATCTTGGCCTCCCAAAGTGCTAGGACTACAGGCATGAGCCACTGTGGCTGGCCAAAGTTATTATTTATGATTACTTTAGTTGTCCACCTGAAATTGCTAGTGAAAAGGGAAAGGGGCACTTCCTGGTATTGGAAATCACTTTGACAGGCCATATCTGTGTTAGATATTTTACTGAAAAATATTAACGAGAATTTATTGAAACATCTAATTTTTTTTAAATTATCCAGGTTGTTCTGGAATTGATAGAGCTCCGTGAATTGGGTGCTGCCAGGTCACTTTTGAGACAGACTGATCCCATGATAATGTTAAAACAAACACAGCCAGAGCGATATATTCATCTGGAGAACCTCTTGGCCAGGTCTTACTTTGATCCTCGTGAGGTATGACTGTGGTAATGAAAAGAAACTTTTTGTTAACTTTGGAAATGCAATAACATGATTTTTTTTTTTTTAATTTTTTTTACCATTTTATTGGATACTTTTTGTGATTTTGATTTAATTTTTGAGAATGATGCTTCTCTATTTATATATGTTGGCTGAAATTTGCATATGATAAGGACAATAATTTTGTTCAGTGTTCTGATTATTTGAGTCTTCTACATACCTCATTTTAGAGGATTGTGTGTTGATTAGTAAAAAAAGAAAATTTTATTCTGATGTCATTTCCACATTAGCCCTCCCTGAAATGCTGCCTGACGGCTGGTATGTTCACTGATCATTCCTGTCTCTTGCCCCTAGCAGTTGCAGCTTCCTTCCAGCCTTTTTAGTCCCTGGAAGCTTATGCTTTTGTTTCTTAGCTGATTATGCTTACTAGTAGAGCATGATGATGGATGGTCTTTTATTCTTCCAAAACTTTATTATCTGTATAGTTTCATTTTTCCTGCCTACCTCCCCAGCCTTTCACTAGAGGTTTGTCAAAATAGGAGGAAAAAGAATTAAAAAAAATTTTTTTTATGGGTACGTAGTAAGTATATATATTTATGGGGTACCTGAGATATTTTGATATAGGCATGCAATGCATAATGGGGGTAATTGGGATATCACTCCAAGCATTTATCCTTTGTGTTACAAACAATTCAGTTCTTTTTTTTTT
>NW_016107521.1:1064614-1072165 GCF_001604975.1 Cebus imitator | reverse complement strand
GATCTCTTGACCTCGTGATCCACCCACCTCGACCTCCCAAAGTGCTGGGATTACAGGCTTGAGCCACCGCGCCAGGCCAAAAAATTTTTTTTTTTAATTAATTTTTTTAAAGGCTTAGTCAAGTGAAGCAGTGGGAGTGGAGAAGGAACAAAGAAATCTGTAACTGGTTGTGATCAATTAGTTGTAAACACCACTGCACTTAGACCAGCGTAAATACTGTTTCTTATTCATTCATTCTTTATGTCTTTTGTATCCATTAACTATCAACGCTTTCCTTCTTGCCCCTCCACCTCTACCCTTCCCAGCCTCTGGTAACCATCCTTCTACTTTTCTATCTCCATGTTTTAGTTTTTAGCTCCCACAAATAAATGCGAAGTTTGTCTTTCTGTGCCTGGCTTATTTCACTTACCATAATGACTCCACTTCCATCCATGTTGTTGCAAATGACTGGATCGAATTCCTTTTTATGGCTAAATGGTACTCCATTGTGTGTATGTACCACATTTTCTTTATCCATTTATCTGTTAATGGTCACTTACGTTGCTTCCCAATCTTGGTTATTGTGAACACTGCTGTAGTAAACATGGGAGTGCAGATGTCTCTCTGATATACTGATTTCCTTTTGGGTGAATACCTAGCAGTGGGATTGCTGGATCATATGGTACCTTCATTTTTAGTTTTTTGAGCAACCTCCAAACTGTTCTCCATAGTGGTTATGCTTATTTACCTTCCCACCAAGTGTACAAGGGTTCTTTTTTCTCCATTTACTTACCAGCATTTGTTATTTGTTATTTTCTGTCTTTTTGTATAAAAGCCATTTTAACTGGAGTGAGATGATATTTCATTATAGTTTGATTTGGATTTCTCTAATGATCAGTTGTGCTGCACACCTTTAAATAAACCTGTTTGCCTTGTGTATGTCTTTTTTTGAGAAATGTCTATTCAGATCCTTTGCCCATTTTAAAAATTGGATTATCAGATTTTTTTCCTATAGAGTTGTTTGAGCTCCTTATGTATTGTTTTTTGTTGTTGTTATTTGTTTGTTTGTTTTGAGACAGAGTCTCTCACTCTGTTACCCAGGCTGGAGTGCAGTGCTGTGATCTTGGCTTACTGCAACGTCCGCCTCCTGGGTTCAAGTGATGCTCATGCTTCAGCCACCGAGTAGCAGGGATTACAGGTGTGTGCCACCACATTCAGCTAATTTTTATATTTTCACCATGTTGGCCAAGTTGGTCTTGAACTACTGGCCTCAAGTGATCCACCTGCCTTGGCCTCCCAAAGTGCTGAGATTACAGGCGTGAGCCACCACACCTGGCTCTGTATTCTGGTTATTTATTTATTTATTTGAGATGGAGTCTTGCTGTTGATGCCCAGGCTGGAGTGTAATGGCGTGATCTTGGCTCACTGCAACCTTCGCCTACTGGTTTCCAAGAATTCTCCTGCCTCAGTCTCCTGAGTAGCTGAGATTACAGGCACCCACCACCATGCCCGGTAATTTTTGTATTTTTAGTAGAGACGAGGTTTCACCGTGTTGGCCAGACTGGTCCCAAACTCCTGACCTCAGGTGATCCACCCGCCTTGGCCTCCCAAAGTGCTGGGGTTATAGACATGAGCCACTGTGCCCAGTCATATTGTGGTTATTAATCCCTTCTCAGGTGGGTAGTTTGCAAATATTTTCTCATGAGGAAAAAGAACTTAGTAGGCACTGGATAGTAGAATGTTAAAGTAAATATACAAAAATTATGATGATAAAGGAAAGGAATTTAGATTACCAGGATAGGATTTAAGTTAGAGGTGGTGAAGCACTTCTGTGCTGGGAGTTATTTAAGAAATTACTGAAGAATATACTTCTCCACTCCCACTGCTTCACTTGACTAGCCTTAAAAAAAAAAAAAAAAAAAAGAATATAAAATAATTCTTGGTTCTGCAAATTTTTTGAAAACTGGAAAAACAACTCTGGCTTTAATATGGTTTACTTGGACTCTTTTCAGAAAAATAGCAGTGTGTCCTTTGCCCAGGAACTCACTGAAAAAACAATATTAATATGGCTTGGCTGACCTTAGTTTTCTCCCAACTCATGCTTTTGAAATGCAAGTGGGCAGAATTGGGAAGTCATTTTCAAAAACTAAATTGTTTTAACTAATCCCCTCTTTAAATGGATAATTTCTTTTCACACTTTCCTCTGTGTATGCTTCTGCTTGTTTTAAATAAGCACATTCATATCTTATTGCTTCTTGAAAATGATGCTACATCTTCTCATTTTTCAGGCATACCCAGATGGAAGTAGCAAAGAAAAGAGAAGAGCAGCAATTGCGCAGGCCTTAGCTGGTGAAGTCAGTGTGGTGCCTCCATCTCGTCTCATGGCATTGCTGGGACAGGTAATTACATTCCTCTAGAGGTCAGGTGTGGTGGCTCACACCTGTCATCCTTACACTTTGAGAGGCTGAGTCAGGAGGATCACTTGAGCGTAGAAGTTTGAGACCAGTCTGGGCATCTCTACAAAAAGTAAAAGTTAGTGGGATATGATGGTGTGTGCCTGTGGTCTCAGTTGCTTGGGAGGCTGAGGTGGGAGGATCACTGGAGCCCAGAAGGTTGAGATTGACAGTGAGCTATGATCATGCCATTGTGCTCCAGCTCGGGCAACACAGTGAGACCCTGCCTCCAAAAAGATAAACAGTGAACTCCTGGTACAATTTCCTAATTTCCCATACATAAACTATGTCTTAGCTGAAGAAATTGTATACTCTAAGAATTGGGGACTACCTACAGAGTTGCTTATACCAATAACTGCTGTTCCACTCTCCCTCTTTCCTGGGAGAGGCAACATAGATTAGTGGTTAAGAGCATAAGCTCTGGGGTCAGTTAGAATTAGGGTTACTGTAGAATTTATCATTCTGTCTGGGATGTCATTGAGAGTACGTTAATCACTATGCCAGGACACCAAGTACAAATATTAACTGTCCTGCAAAGGTTGAAACAAATACCCACCCTAGTTAGAATCCATGCTCTCTCATTTACCAGCTATATAGTCTTGGCAAATTGCTTTTCTGGTACCATTTACTCATCATGGTATTGATGAGTAAGGATTAAGAGAAATAATGTCCGTAAGCACTTTATGCATTTCTTGGTACCTTGTAAATAGTAAATGGTAGCTGCTGGTAATGATTTTTTAAAAATTACTAATAGTGGCCAGGCGTGGTAGCTCACGCCTGTAATCCAAGCACTTTGGAGGCCAAGGCAGGCGGATCACCTGAGGTCGGGAGTTCGTGATCAGCCTGACCAACATGGTGAAACCCCTTCTTTAAAAAAAAAAAATTACTAATAGTGTTGCTAGCATTGTTATTATCATAAAGCTACCTAGAGTAACAGATATTTTATAAACCATAAAGGGCATAAGTAATTAATAGGGATGTTAATAGCCTTTTTGCACTAAATCTGCATTTAGAAAAGAACCAAAAAGCTATTTGTTGCAGGCCTGCAGTGATTCTGAGATTCAAAAATAAGCTGCTTTTAAAATTTTTTTTTTTTTTTTGAGATGGAGTCTTGCTTTGTCACCAGGCTGCAGTGCAGTGGCGCAATCTCAGCTCACTGCAACTTCCACCTCCTGGGTTCAAGCGATTCTTCTGCCTCAGCCTCCTGAGTAGCTGGGACCTCAGGTGCGTGCCACCATGCCCAGCTAATTTTTGTATTTTTAGTAGAAATGGGGTTTCACCATGTTGGCCAGAATGGTCTCGTCTCTTGACCTCGTGATCTGCCCGCCTCGACCTCCCAAAGTGCTGGGATTACAGGCGTGAGCCACCGCGCCCGGCCTGCTTTTTAATTTTTTAATCAAACAGATAGATGATAGGCATAGTTTAAGTAGTACTTCAGGGCTTACAGTGAAAGATAATCCCAGGTTCCCTTCTCCACCTCTGATTCTTAACTTTCCTGACCTATCACCTCCATAGCTGAATACCATGTTTATACTGTTATTAATAGACTTCTTTTTTTTTTAGTCTTTAGCAACTAACTTTCTTCACTGAAAAATTATTTATCTCATACCCAATCTCCACAACACAAATTTATTCTTCTTTCAGATTTTCAGTAGAGTTACATTATAAATTTTGGTTCAGTCTTATTCAATGTTTATGTAATTATTTTTACATAGATATTGTTCACAGCTAAAAAATAATTACATGTGATGTCTTACATAAATTTTTATGATTTATTTTTTTATTGCTTTATTTTTTCTTTTGCCTAGTTTTCTATGCACTTCTACTAGTCACACCTGAATCTTTCTGGTAGAATTGTCAAAAGTCCTTTTTTTCTCCTTGCCGATATCTTTTCTGAGGCCTTTCTCTTTGTTCTCATCAGGACTAGTTCTCTTATAGTGCTGTACAATTAGGACTTCTCTCATCTTCATAACAGGAATTTTTTGCCTCATGTTTTTTGTAGGTCTTATTTATAGATTCCTCATTTTTCTTTCTTTCATAGTTAAACCTCATTTTTTTAAAAATAGAGAACAGGGCCTTGCTGTGTTGCCCAGGCTGGTCTTGAACTCCTTTTCTCAGGCTATCCTGCCTCTGCCTCCCTAAGTGCTAGGATTACAGGTATGAGCCACTGAGCCCAGCCTAGACCCTCATTTTGTGGGAGTACTAAGCCCAGTAACTTCCTGAGAAAGGATGCATATGAATACATTTTTGAGATGTTACTTGTGTTTGTAATGTCTTGTATCTGTCTTTCTCTCTAAATTCTTAAAGTTATATTTTCCTCCCTGCATTATTCCCGTAATTGTTCCTATTTTTTCTTTTTCTCTGAGTTCTCCCCTTCCCAGTTTGTTTTGCTGACCATATGTGGGAGTTTTCCTCAGATATTTGGAGATACTGGCTATTTTTTGTATTTAAAAATACTAGACATTAGAGTGAAACACTAAATAACTGGGAAATATATGTCAGGTTGGGTGGTTGGAAGAAGGAGTTTGAGAACTGATAGAATTCATCCTGGGATGATAGGGTCGGGATCTTCATTTGTCATTCTCTGCAGAAATATTCTCTTGGAGTGGTCAGTTTTTCCAGAGAGTAGTTCCTGCCTGGAGAGTAGTTCCTGCCTGGAGAGTAGTTCCTGCCTAAACCATCTCTTGGGAGCCAGAGCTGAGAGGATGCAGGTTGGAATGGAAGATAGAGAAATCTCTTTCTTCAGCATACCAGTGTAAACTGAACCCTCCAGTTTTCATTATGGCTTCTCGCCTCACCCTGTCCTCAGCTCTACTGAGATTTCCACAGCACAGGACTTCAACCTTTCCAGAGTATACATCACCTGATTTCTCTTGAGGCTAAGGTGAGGTAGTTGCACAGGGTTGGGAGAAATTGTAGTAGCTAAATACTCTTTAAACAGACTTTAATATTGCCCCTGTTTTCTGACTGCATCATGCCTTATCCTTCAAGGGCATATGATTCCTCCAGTTCCTAAGCCTTTTTGGAGTTTTGCAAGGTAGTTTGGCTTGCTTCTTGTGACTTCCCCTTTTTTGCCTTGTACAATTAGGTTTCAGTTTTTCTGTTCTTCTTGGTTCCCACTAGTCCATTCACTTTTCACCTGATGAAATTTAACTAACATTTTTTCTTGCTGTTCTCTTCTTTCATTCTGTTTGTCTTTTGGGGCATGTACCTTTTTTATTCCTTAATTACCATCACTTTAGTGGATTTTCTAGAGAGAGTGAAAATAAACTCATGTGTTCTACATTTAATTGGGTTAGATGTGAAGAGCAAGTGAGGCTTTAGTTTTAGGTTTCCCTTTAGTTTCTGGCTTGAGTGACTTGTTAGAAAATATAAGAAGGACAGATTTGTTGGGGGCTGGGGCTGGAAACTAGGAATAGGGCAAATGATCCGTTTTTAGACATGTTAATTTTGAAGTTCCTGTGGGACATACAACTGGAAACTTTCAGTATAGGCACTTGGATCTGTGAATCTGGACTTTAACCTAGAGGTTTTGGCTAAAATAATAGATTTGGGAATTGTAGTAGTATTTGAAGCTGTAAATGTAATTATCCAGGGAAAGCATGTAGACTAAGAAAATTAAAAATTTGGCTGGGTGTGGTGATTCACGCCTGTAATCCCAGCACTTTGGGATGCCGAGGCAGGTGGATCACCTGAAGTCAGGGGTTTGAGACCAATCTGGCCAACATGATAAAACCCTGTCTCTACTAAAAATACAAAAAAAAAAAAAAATTAGCGGAGTCAGTGGCTTGCCCTTATAATCCCATCTACTCAGGAGGCTGAGGCAGGAGAATAGCTTGAACTTGGGAGGTGGAAGTTTCAATGAGCTGAGATGGTGCCATTGCACTCCAGCCTGACAAGAACAAAACTCTGTCTCCAAAAAAAAAGTAAAGTAAAAATTTGAGAAGGAAATTATAAGAAACACTTAAAGTCAACAGAGCAAACAGAGAAAAGAACCTCCAGACAGATAAAAAGGAAACTCAAGAGAATGGATTTAGAGAAGCCAAGAGAGAATTTGAAGGAGAAGAGTGGTCATTAAGGTCAAGAGCAACAGAGAACATGATGAGGGTCAGAAAGGAGTCTAGTTTGACTGTTGGGATATTTGAGATGCACTGCCAGTGGAATGGTGGGGACAGAGTGGTACTGCAGTGAGTTAAGGAATGAATTTAACTGAGAAGTAAAGGTAGTGAATGTAGAAGGCTCCTGAACCTTTGTGGTTAAGGCAAGGAGATGAAGGTGGTGAGGAGGACAACAGCAGCTGAAAAGAACACAGAGCAAGACAAGGTTTTTTTTTTTTTTTTTTTTTTTTAATATGGAAATGATTAGAAACTGTTAGAAGCCAGTAGAGAGTACAAATTGATTGGAGAGAGGTCCAAGGAGACACAGTTCCCTCTGGTCATTGCAGGAAAACATGAAAAGTAAGATTTTGGAAAGAAATAAATTAATATATTTAGAAACATAAATATTTCAACTATAGTAATCTTAGAATTAATTTAAAAGTTTGGAAAGTTGCTAGATACAAAATATATAAGTTGACTGCACTTCTGTTTATCAGCAGCAGCCAGTTAGAAAATTCAGTGGAAAAGTGTTCTGTTTATAGCATAAATATGCAATACAAAACCTATGGGAAATAGATGATTTCCATATTTAAAAAGGCAAAAAAAAAATCCTTCAAAACTTAGAAGACTTGAGTAAATGGTGAAACTGATTTTCTTGGATAATACTTACATTTGATGTCAGTTCTCAGGTTTAAAGCAATTATAATGAAGATTACAATAGGATTAGAACTACTTTATAAAGGAATTGAACATTCATTTGGAATAATAAATTTGAAAATATCAGGCTGGGTGTGGTCGTTCATGCCTGTAATCCCAGCACTTTGGGAGGCCAAGGCAGGTGGATCATTTGAGGTCAGGAGTTTGAGACCAGCCTGGCCAACATAGCAAAACCTTGTCTCTACTAAAAATACAAAAATTAGCTGGCCGTCATGGCATGCACCTGTAACCTCAGCTACTCAGGAGGTTGGGGTAGGAGAATTGCTTGAACCCGGGAGGTGGAGGTTACAATGAGCTGAGATCAC
>NW_016107521.1:1063335-1064540 GCF_001604975.1 Cebus imitator | reverse complement strand
AAAAAAAAAAAAAAAAGGAAAAAAAAAATATTTAGCAAAGAAACTTTGGAAAGGAAGAATGTTGAAAACATACTAGGCTTAGAAATATTGCATTTAATAAAGACCCATCATTTGCATCATTTTGGTAGTGGGCACAAGAATATCTGTTGCAACCAGTGCAACAAAAGTGGAAAAACCCAATCCTGTTATTTATAATAATTTAATAGATGACTATGAAGAATACCATAAAAACTAGAAATAACAGAAAAATATATTTAGTATATGAATTGGGACACTGAGTTTAGAATTGGTGGGGAGAGGTCAGATCAGAGCCTGCTCTCATTTTATGCAGCATAATTTAAGATAGAAAGTTAGATATTTTGGGCCAGGCAAGGTGGCTCACGCCCGTAATCCCAGCACTTTGGGAGGTTGAGGCAGGTGGATCACAAGGTCAGGAGTTCGAGACCAGCCTGTCCAACATGGTGAAACCCCGTCTCTACTAAAAACTATCAAAATTAGCTGGGCATGGTGGCAGGTGCCTGTAATCCCAGCTACTCAGTAGACCAAGGCAGGAGAATCACTTGAACCTGGGAGGCAGAGGTTGCAGTGAGCCAAGACTGTGCCATTGCATGCCAGCCTGGGTAACAGAGCGAGACTCCATCTCAAAAAAAGTTAGATATTTTAAGAAAATAGAAAAAAACACTGGGAGATAATATAATCTATCAAACCTATAGTCTTCCCAAATTTAGAGATTAAACACCAAGAAAAAGATCAGTAGATTTTATCACTTGAGAATGGGACTTAAGATGAAAAGAAACCTATAAAGCTATAACCAAGAATAGACATAGTCCCAGCTACTTGGAAGGCCGAAGTAGAAGAATTGCTTGAGCCCAGGAGCTCGAGGCTGCAGTGAGTCATCATCATGCCACTGGACTTCCAACCGGACAGAGTGAGAACCCTTCTTTAAAAAAAAAAAAAAAATTGGTAAAAGAATTCTTTGCAGCAAACATAGACAACAAATACCTTTAACACATTAAAAGCTCACTAATTGCTAAGAATGGTAGAGTATGATTGATAAGTGAGCAAATAATATGAGTAAACAGTTAACAAAAGAGGAAATATGTCTAGTTAATACAGAGAAAAGTTTAAACTTATTAGAGAACTGACTAAAGTAGGGTATTATATATCTACTTTTTTTTTTTTTTTTGAGACGGAGTTTCACTCAT
>NW_016107521.1:1042933-1058385 GCF_001604975.1 Cebus imitator | reverse complement strand
TCACCATGTTGACCAGGATGGTCTCGATCTCTTGACCTCGTGATCCACCCGCCTCGGCCTCCCAAAGTGCTGGGATTACAGGCTTGAGCCACCGCACCCGGCCTATTTCTACTTATTTTTAAATCAGTGGTCCCCAACCTTTTTGGCACCAGAAACTGGTTTCGTGGAAGACAGTTTTTCCACACATGGTGATGGGGGTGTCAGGGTCGTGGGTTTCAGGATGAAACTGTTCCACCTGAGATCATCAGGCATTAGATTATCATAATAAGTATGCATCCTAGGTCCCTTGCATGCGCAGTTCACAATAAGGTTCATGCTCCTATAAGAATCTGATGCTGTGCAGATCTGACAGGAGGTGGAGCTCAGACCATAATACTCTGGCTCCCTGGCTGCTTACCTCCTGCTGTACAGCTGTGTTCCTAACAGGCCATGGACCGGTACCGGTCCACAGTTCAGGGGTTAGGGACCTATTTTAAATGATATCCAAAAATTACTGAGTTTTCTTGTTATAACAAAAGGAAAAGGGAATAAACATTGACTTTGGGTTATTATGTGAACATGTGCCTATTATATAGGCTTTACATATATTATTTTGTTTTATCCTCTAGGAATTAGGCTTTTTTTCCTGACTTTTTCGGTTGGCAAAACTGGGAGTCAAAATGACATAGCTGATGAATAATTTAGCCTAGAACTATCTGTCTCCAAAGTTAGTTGTGAACATTGTTGCAACTGTAACATTTTTTGGAAAGCAGCCCTTTTGGAAAGGAGTTTGGCAGTATATATCAAATATATCAAGAACCTTAACCATTCACGTTCTTTTTTGGATTTAGTAATTTCTCTTCCAGGAGTATACCCTAACAGGGGAATATCCCCAAAATAGAAAAAGCCTTATATCCAGAGATGTTTATTGAAGCTTTATTTAGGTGATTGAAAAATTGGAAGCAGTGTAAATAAATGTCCACTAATATATTGATTAAGTTAACTGTGAGACATCTAATCGATGGCATATATTTTACAGCCATTAAAATGATAGCTGTGACTAGTTTGATCTATTGATAGGTGAAAAGAGGAGAAAATAAAATTTTACATATAATTACAGCTACGTTAATGAAACACATATGTAGGGGGGAAAAGATTGGAAGGTAGCATATAAAATGTTAAAAGTGGGTGTGTTTGAGTGTTAGAACTATGGGAGATTTCTGTTTTCCAAATTTTGTTTATAACAAAAGAGCCACACCTGTAAGAAAATAGGTGAATGAGGCTGGGCGCGGTGGCTCAAGCCTGTAATCCCAGCACTTTGGGAGGCCGAGGCTGGTGGATCACGAGGTCAAGAGATTGAGACCATCCTGGTCAAAATGGTGAAACCCCGTCTCTACTAAAAATACAAAAAATTAGCTGGGCATGGTGGCGCGTGCCTGTAATCCCAGCGACTCAGGAGGGTGAGGCAGGAGAATTGCCTGAACCCGGGAGGCGGAGGTTGCGGTGAGCCGAGATCGCGCCATTGCACTCCAGCCTGGGTAACAAGAGCGAAACTCCATCCCCAAAAAAAAAAAAAAAAAAAAAAAAAAAAAAAAAAAAAAAAAAAAAAAAAAAAAAAAAAAAAAAAAAAAAAAGAAAATAGGTGAATGATAGACTTGTTGGCTCTCAGAGTCCCCGTCCACCCTGAGTTCTTGGACACATAGAGGAGCACAGACTATGTTGTGTTTGTTGTTTGGATGGCCAAAAATTGTTGGGGTCCTGATGGCTCACAGCTTTTCCTGAACCTCATCTTTTCAGGCTTGGTTTCTGAGCACTTATGACCAGATCTTAAAAGCACCTGAACAGATTGCTATATCCTTGTACTTTATTTTTTCTTCATAGGCACTGAAGTGGCAGCAGCATCAGGGATTGCTTCCTCCTGGTATGACTATAGATTTGTTTAGAGGCAAAGCAGCTGTCAAAGATGTGGAAGAAGAAAAGTTTCCTACACAACTGAGCAGGCATATTAAGGTAGGAACCTAAGACAGTCAACCAGTCAGTAATCATTTGTTGAGGACTTGTCATGGGCTCCGCTAGGCCCTATGCCAGGAGCTTGGATATTAGATGGGGAGAACTCCTTCTCTAGCTCTGACAGTATTCAAGGTTGCTGCAGGTGTCCACTGGGATACTGCTGTGGCCTGGCAGTGGTACAACTCAGATTTGTAATCTAATGGATGAACATCTAGCTTGACATCTAGCCCATCATCTGCCCTTGCATTTCCTCCCAAGAAACCTGCATTTGGAAGAATGGTTAGTTCTTTGGTTAAGTCGGGGACTAACTGTGAACTTTCTGTGTACTTCTCCTGTTCAACATTTTTGCTTTGCCTGCTATGTGTCAGGCAGAGTGCCAGTCAGGGATTACAAAGTGGACTTATGTGATGTTTGAGGAAAATGATTTTATTATCTTATATTTTTTTAAAATCTGAGTTTCCTAGGACAAAGTTTTCTAGGTAATTCTCAGAACTACAAGTATATTTGCTACTTTAGCATCTCTATATTATAGTTTCTCTGGATTTGTGCTCTAAATTCCTGGATTTTAAACTATTTCATATTCCTCAAATCTTTGACTTTGGCTTAACATTTTGAATTTGCCTTTTCTGGATTATATATTCTAACTTGCAGATAAAGATATTTTTGAGCAGCACCTTCATTTACTCTGCCTGAAACCTTGAGACAAATAGAAATCCATCATTATTATGCTGCTGGGCTAAAATTTTCTGTTATAAACACTTTCCTTTGTTGGCATTTAAAGTGAAATCCACATTAGAGCTTTTCTCTCTTCTTTTTCCACCTAATTTTCTATCGTTTTCATCTGTTACCGAGATTGTCATCACTAGCAAATGCTCAGGATGCGTATACCAGACAGTATATTAGCTTTAATTAGTTCTAAGTTTGGTCAATTATACATTATCACTTGATTATATGAAGGTTGTGAAACACTGATAGAAAGTTTATTTACAAAATAGTATAGGGAGGCATATATTTACTTTGAAAAAATGAGTTCTTCCCCCCTGAGATACATAACAAGAACATATTAGGACATATTGAGTATGAAAGTCATGCTAACAGTGTCTGTTTCTAGCAAAACATTATACTCTGAGCTAACAGGATTATTGATTCTAAGTCTCATGTGCTTTTCTTTGGAAATATCAATCTCACATCCAAAAAACTAGCTTCAACTTAGTGCCCAGATGTAAAACTAGTCAGAGAAAATACATCTACCAGGTCCCTGTGTCCATGTACAGAAATATTCCTCTAATACTCTATAATATGGGCCAGCTATGACTTTATGCTAGGGCAGGGATTCTCAAAAGGTTAAAATAGAAATTGTTTTAAGTATACTAGATAAAAATGTATCTGTTTCATTATTTCATTTGAAACAGTTTGGTCAAAAATCACATGTGGAGTGTGCTCGATTTTCTCCAGATGGTCAATATTTGGTCACTGGGTCTGTTGATGGATTCATTGAAGTATGGAACTTTACTACTGGAAAAATCAGAAAGGTAAAGTATTTTAAATATATTAACCTTCCTAGTGTGAAAATTACTGACTTTGAATTACTTATCTATGCCCTTAACTCTAAGTCAGATTAGTTGAAAAAGGATCTATACCAGGCCGGGCGCGGTGGCTCACGCCTGTAATCCCAGCACTTTGGGAGGCCGAGACGGGTGGATCATGAGGTCAAGAGATCGAGACCATCCTGGTCAACATGGTGAAACCCCGTCTCTACTAAAAATACAAAAATTAGCTGGGCATGGTGGCGCACGCCTGTAGTCCCAGCTACTTGGGAGGGTGAGGCAGGAGAATTGCTTAAACCTAGGAGGCGGAGGTTGCGGTGAGCCAAGATCGCGCCATTGCACTCCAACCTGGGTAACAAGAGCGAAACTCCGTCTCAAAAAAAAAAAAAAAAAAAAAAAAAAAAGAAAAAGGATCTATATATAATGAACGTGTATTACTTTAAAAACTCATTTAAGGCCAGGCACAGTGGTGCACACGCATAGTCCTAACTACTCAGGAGGCTGAGGCAGGAGGATTACTTAGTTGAAAACCCAGTAGCTCAACCCAGCCTGGACAGCATAGTGAGACCATGTCTCTACAAAAAAAATTTTTTTTAAAAATTAACCATGCATGCTTGTGTGCACCTATAGTTTTAGCTGCCTGGGAGGCTGAAGTGGGAGGATCCCTGAAGCCCAGGAGTTTGAGGTTGCAGTCAGCCATGATTGTGCTACTGCACTCCAACCTGAAAAAAAAAAACGTCTCCAAAAAAAAAAAAAAAGCTAATTTAAAATTATTTTTAATTAAATTCTAATTTTATTATTAACCAAGGGAGGACCTTTATCATCTATAGTTGTTTTATTATCTATTGTTTTTACAAGTAAAAAAATTTTTTTCAGGCCAGGCATGGTGGCTCACACCTGTAATCCCAGCACTTTAGGAGGCTGAGGCAGGTAGATCACATGAGGTCAGGAGTTCAAGACCAGCCTGGCCAACATGGTGAAACTCCATCTCTACTAAAAATACCCCAAAAAAAAATAGCTAGGTGTGGGGGCAGGCATCTGTAACCCCAGCTACTCAGGAGGCTGAGGCAGGAGAATTGTTTGAACCCAGGAGGCGGAAGTTGCAGTGAGCCGAGATCCTGCCACTGCAGTCCAGCCTGGGCTACAGAGCAAGACAACTCCTCAGAGAAAGAAAAAAAATTTTTTTTAGACAGTTTCACTCTTGTTACCCAGGCTGGAATGCAGTAGCAGGATCTCGGCTCACTACAACCTCTGCCTCCTGGGTTCAAACAATTCTCCTGCCTCAGCCTTTGGAGTAGCTGGGATTACAGGCACGAGTAGCTGGGATTACAGGCATGCCAAAAAAATTTTTTTCTTTGAGCGGGTTATATGTACAACTGATACAACATTCAAAAAACAAAAAGTTACTCAAGTAGCATTTTGCTCCTACACTTGTACCTCAGCTAGTCAGTTGCCTTCCTTGGGCCAGCCAGGATTACTAGTTTCTTATGGAACTTTCCTGGAATATCCTGTGTGTGTATTACTTATATATATTACTCAAAATTTTTTAATATAGATGATAGCATACTATATACCCTGTTAAATTCTTGCTTTTCTCTTTATAGCATATTTTGGAGATTATTGCTGTATTATATTACATTGGATGGATTGAACCATAATGTATTTAACCAGCCATTTTATTTAAGATCATTTCCAGTCTAACTTAATTGTAGTACTAGTTACATTTTTCTTATGAATGAAGTTAAAACATCTTTTTATATGTGAAAAGCCACCAATATTTTTTTTTATTTTAATGAAGCCACTAATATTTCTTATTATGAGGTCTGTTAATATCGTTTGCCCATTTTTCTGTTGAATTATTCTTTATTGATTTGTAGGA
Organism: Cebus imitator; assembly: GCF_001604975.1. NCBI lineage: Eukaryota > Metazoa > Chordata > Mammalia > Primates > Cebidae > Cebus > Cebus imitator. The sequence goes on along the minus strand of NW_016107521.1, from coordinate 1,052,970 downwards.
GCTCTTTATATTTTAAGGAAATGAAGTTTTATAATATACATTACAAATATTTTTAAAGTTTGACTTTTATCTTTTAATTTTGTTTCTTTTGAAACGTTTTACAGACTTAAATTTTTCTATATCATCAAATTATTCATCTTCTACAATTTCTTTTAGTATTTTAATCTTTTATGTTTAATTTTTGACCCTTTTAGAATTTGTTTAGGGGAATAAAGTTGGTATAGATCCAACTTAGTTTTTTCCTCAAATGGCTATTTACTAACTTTATCCACTGATTTAAAATGTTATTTTTGGCTGGGCGCATGGCTCATGCCTGTAATCCCAGCACTTTGGGAGGCTGAAGTGGGTAGATCACTTGAGATCAGGAGTTCAAAGCCAGACTGGCTAACGTGGTGGTCTCTACTGAAAATAAAAAAAATTAGCTGGATGTGGTGGTGCACGCCTGTAATCCCAGCTACTTGGGAGACTGATGCAGGAGAATTTCTTGAACCCAGAAGACAGAGGTTGCAGTGAGCCAAGATCATGTTATTGCACTGTAGCCTGGGCAACAGAGCAAGACTGTGTCTTAAAATAAATAAATAAATAAAATAAATAAAATGTAATTTTTATCGTAGAGTATCAAATTCCACTCTGTGGGTAGTGGATTTTATGAGTGATTTTCATTTTCTACTGTATATATTTCTGTATAGTTTTATTTTTTAAACCAGGAAGTAGTCTTACTTTATAATTAGAAAAAAATAAGAAAGACACTCTATTTGAGCAATAATGGATGATAAAAGAAGCATCACAAAGAAATAGTCCGTAAACTGTTTCAGGAAAGGTAGCTGATGATTTGGAAAAAAATACAAGTTTCTCACATCATACAAAAATAGGTAAATTCAGATTTATTAAAGATGTAAAATATGAAACTAGAGAAATTTTGCCTAGAAAAAATCAGTAAGAAAAAGATCTAGAGTAGTATGTTGGTATTTTTTATAATACTAATTTGAATTGTATAAATTTATTTATCTCCAGCAATATCACTAGGAACTAGTTATTTACTGGGAACATGTATGCACGGCACTGCTGTTTACTTTGGGGGTTTAGAGTAGGTATAATCTATTGCCCTGCTTTTTGTGAGTTTCTAGAGACCTGGGGCCTTGGTTTTTGCATTATTTTGATAAACTGTTAACCACTGTTTCTTTAGGATCTTAAGTACCAGGCCCAGGATAACTTTATGATGATGGATGATGCTGTCCTCTGCATGTGTTTCAGCAGAGATACAGAAATGTTAGCAACTGGGGCCCAAGATGGAAAAATCAAGGTATGGATTAGTGCCACAACCTCTCATACGTAGACATTTTGAATGTTCTGCTATGGGGTAGTGTCCTACATATAATATTCAGCATAATAATGGCTACTGTTTATTGAGCATTAGCTTTATTGGAATCACTTTACTTATTCTTGTGTAATCCTAATAATAGCTCTGCCTGGGTGGTCCAGTAACATGTTTAAGGTCACATACTTGGTAAGTGATAGATCTGGGACTTTAGTTCACATCTGCTTATTCCCTTTCTATTGTACCACCCTGGCTGGCTGTATAAAAATTAGAATCACTTTGACTTTTTTTTTAGGAGATGGTCTAATAGCCAGTTTGCTGTGGTTCGTATTTAATGCTAGAAGTACATCCTGGGCTACAGGAAATATGGAAATGGTTTCTGCTAAGTGAACTTAGAGTCTCTATTTTTGTTTTAATAATTTACAAGGAAAGAGTTTTAAGTTTCAGAGGATTCAGTTACCATTGTACTACGTGAACCAGACACGTCATATTCAGCTGTTGGCATGCATTTTTAATGCTGTTTCAGTACATTAGTGAGCATTGCATCTTGCTTGGCTCTGTGGGCTGTAGTAGGACACTTTACAAGTTTTTTTTTTAATTCTTTTTTTTTTTTTTCCAAAAGGTATGGAAGATTCAGAGTGGACAATGTTTAAGGAGATTTGAGAGGGCACACAGTAAGGGTGTCACCTGTCTAAGCTTTTCTAAGGATAGCAGTCAGATCCTTAGTGCTTCTTTTGACCAGACAATTAGGTAAGTAAAAATCCCAAAACTGCCCTCACTTGTTTGAATAATAGGGCATGGAGGGAGGTACTAGTGATTCCTTATGCTTTTACCATGATGGTATGATATAGAGAGTAAAGGTATGTGAGACCTTATGTCCCCAGAGTATAATTGACACAGTGCTGTTGTTTTGTCCATTTATCCAGAAGAGAGATTTTAGAGGGGATAGCAGTGATTCATGGTTCTCAGAGCCTGATCTTATGGACCCATCTGCATCGTAATCACCTTAGAGGGTCTGTTGTCCTGGGACCCAGCTGAGAGCCATGGATCTCAACCTCTTGTTAATCTGTTTTTTAGAGGTCCATCCCTGAACAGAAGCTTGTGGTATTATTGGCATATTTTCTTCCAGTCTCTTTCTTTGCAAAGTTTTTTTTTCATTGTTTGATATAATGAAAATTAAACCGTATACACAATCACATAGCCCTCTTCACTTAATATTATAACATGAACTTCTGTAATTTATCTAAAATGCATTCAATCATTGGTCACAACCATAAGATATTAAATATTTATTGTTCTTTTCATTTGCTTTCATTTGTGGTAGAATTCATGGTTTGAAATCTGGGAAAACCCTGAAGGAATTTCGTGGCCATTCCTCCTTTGTTAATGAAGCAACATTTACACAAGATGGACATTATATTATTAGTGCATCCTCTGATGGCACTGTTAAGGTTAAGTATTTGCTATTGGTTTATTTTGGGATGTCTACTTCATCTTTTTCTTTTGAGGAGTTTTCAGTGTTGATAATGGGGATGATTGTGGTGGAATAAACCTCTTTAATGGCTATTTTAGCAATAACTGAGGTGAGTCTGAGACAACAGTGTTCTGTGGGTAATTCCCATTGGCTTTGGGACCCCAATCTCAAACCTTTTCAATCCAAACAAACTTTATTATGTGTAGGAAAAGAGGAAGGGTGAGGAGTCCTAAACTTAAGCCATCCCCCATTCACAGTTACATATGGTGGTTAAATCTGTTTTGTCATAGGTATGGTCCACCTGCTAACAGTTAAATTCATGAAAGACTCAGTGGCTTATAAATAGATCTCTTTTTTGTTGCACAGCCTCACTGCACTCTTGGCCCCCAAATTTAGGGCCTTCCTAGTAGCATTTATAGAGGAATAGGAAAGGTGAGTAAAACTAAGCCTTCTCCTGGATACTTATTTAATAAGTTATTTGCTGAAAGTAATGGATCTTTAGTACCTTTAAAGATTTAGTTATTTGAAGAGAGGGTTTCATTTCCTAGAAAAGATAGGAGAAACCCAAATAGAAAATTATTAGAGATCTTTGAGACACTCTTACTTAAGCTCTGGAACTAATCTTTTTAAGTTGCCTTATGTGAGTGAGTACTTTATGGCAGAGGATCTAGACATTTTAACAAAACATTTTAACACAAATATCTAGACATTTTAGATACATACTTAAGTATCTAAAATTCAGACAGCCAGGTGTGGTGGTGTACACGTGCAGTCCTAGCTACTTGGGAGGCTGAGGTGAAAGGATCACTGGAACCCAGGAGTTCGAGGCTGCATTGAGCAATTATCGCACTACTGTACGTCAGCCTGGGCAACAGAGCAAGAATCTGTCTCAGTCAGTCAATCAATAAATGTATGTATATATGTATGTATGCATATATGCATGTCAGACCAATCTCTGACATTGCTTGTTCGTGATTGGAAATTGAAGTGGAAACCTCAAGGCAGGAGCTGTAATGCTCCCTTGGGATGGATGGGGCACCACATAGAGCTCTTAGTACTTTAGTCGTGGGATTTGCTCTCATGCTATGCCTATGGGCCTCACAACTTGTAAATGCCAGATGGCTTGTCTAGGCTTCTTTATTTGTGGTCTTTCCCCCTTAGTTCTGCAGTGAGTGGGGCAAAAGATGTCACTGACCTTTTGAATGGAAAACACTGGAAGCCTTAGCATTCTTAATTCCTGAAATGTTCATTTTTTTCTTTTAAGCCACGGGGCTTCAGAGGAGATTAGGGTAGGCAATAACAGTGTTGACACTACGGCAACTGTTTTCTCCTATTTATGGGTCTTTATTAAACATCTGCTTTGTGCCAACCTCTGTGGAAGGCACAGAGGAAACACAGCAGAGTCCATGCCTTAGAGACTTTGTACCTGATGAATTGAGTGGTATCTGGACAATGCTATTTCCTGTTTGGTTCATCCCTTCTCTAAGCACATCTCAAGATTTCTGTGCTACCTGATTTAACCCCTTCAGTTCATAAGAGCTCAGAAGGGCAAGGTGAAAAGATAGACTGGGAAAGTAATACAAGTGGCCAAGAGTATCTTCCACTTCCTAGATCCTTATGTGTGTATGTGCTAACATTGTGACTTCCATTCAGTCATTGTCAGTATAAATGGTGCATTGGAATCATTTGTAGCTTTTTAAAAAATGCCTGTGCCTCACCCTAGACCTACCAAATCAAAATCTCAGGATAGAGTCTCAAGCTAAAAAGCCTCTATTTGAACCAGGCTCAGTGGCACCTGCCTGTAGTCCCAGCTAACTCAGGAGGCTGAAGTGAGAGGATCATTTGAATCCAGGAATTTAACGCCAGTGGGGGCAATAGGGCAATATAATGAGACCCCCATCTCTTAAAAAGAAAAAAAGCCCTGTTTTTGTTTTGTTCTATTTGTAGTTTAAGTATTTTAAATAGCAACAAGGTCTCACTATATTGCACAGGCTGGTCTTGAACTCCTGGCCTTAAGTGATCCACCTGCCTTTGCTTCCCAAAGTGCTGAAATTACAAGCGTGAGCCACTGTGCCTGACCCCCTGTTTGGTTTTGATGTCCAGACAAGGGTAGCTTTCTGGTTGTTTCTGACAGTAGCAGTGTTGGCATGCAACTAAGTTTAAAGAGAGAGCTCTATTGGCTAAGGGAATATATATAAGCAAAGATCATAGATTTTTTAAAGTTCTTAAAATTTAGTTTGTGACTTGTTTTTGCCGGTTAATCAACAAATATATGATGAATGTTTATACAGTTGGTCCTCTGTATCTGGAACATAGATTCAACCAACCACAAATTGAAAATATTTGGGGAAAAGAAAATTCCACAAAGTTCTAAAAAGCAAAACTTGAATCTGCCCCATGCCAAGTACTACACTGAATCCATGCAAAGGAAGTGGTGTGTAGGCATTGTATTAAGTATTATAAGTAATCTAGAGATGATTTAAAGCATACAGGAGGAGGTACATAGGTTATATGCAAATACTACATCATTTTATATATGGGACTTGTGTATCCTTGGATTTTGGTATCTAAAGGGAATCCTGGAACCAATTCCCACAGATACCGAGGGACCACTGTATATGGCAGTGCTGGATATTTGATTGGACGTAAAATCAAGTAAGATACTGTTTTCCTCTGAGTCATTTCTCCTTTTTAAGTAACCTATTAATGTTTTAAACCCTAAAACTTTAGAAATTAAAAAAAATTTTTTTCTTGCAGGTGATTGGACTGAAAACTTTAGAAATTTTAATACTTTAAAAAGGTTTATAACTTAAAATTTTTTTTGTGGTAGATCTGGAATATGAAGACCACAGAATGTTCAAATACCTTTAAATCCCTGGGCAGCACTGCAGGGACAGACATTACCGTCAACAGTGTGATCCTACTTCCTAAAAACCCTGAGCACTTCGTGGTGTGCAACAGATCAAACACGGTGGTCATAATGAACATGCAGGGGCAGGTGAGTGGTCAGAAAGTACATTTGCACAGGACCTGTGGGACATTCCCAGATCAGGACATCCTGGTCCAGGCCCACCCTCCCAATAACCAAATTTGGGTTCACTTCTCTGTAAACCTTATAAGCCATATTTGTTTTTCAGATTCATTTATAGCTCTGTAAAACATCTCTTTGCTATTTCAAAAGTGATCTCCTTTCCCCTGGGTGTTTGTATATTATGCTTTTTCATCCTTTGGATAAATGAAGCTCCTGTCCATCTTTAAGCCTCCTTCAGAAGCTCACTGAAGATTTTAAGATAACAATCTTAGTCTGACTTAGGGGGATGCAGTGTAGTATGGATTACCAAAAAACTCAGGACATCTCCTAGCTACCACGGTCTAAAGTGGAACACTAATAGGAGAAAGGAAGCAGTGTCCTCATTATATTTTTGAATCAGAACACCTGCAAGGTTCCCAAGGAATCTCACTTTTGTGGACTATGAGGTAGCACTGGGGGTGTCTGAAGCATCAGGTTTGAGGACTCAAGCCCTGGGTATGTATGCTAGTGCATTATTGGCCTGGACACTTGGGGATCTTACTGAGCATAGTGAAGAACGAGGGGCTGGTGTGTAGTACTCTCTTTCCATTCTTTGTGTTCTATAACTGATGGAGTAGTAGTTCAGAACCTATAGCTGAGATGGCTCATCTGCAGCATCTTTTGGGCCGCTGCATATGGCCACTGCATAATAGCTACCGCTGCCCAGTACATCTGCTAGGCACACTACTTCATAGTTCTGTGCTTGACTTTTTAAAATAATTTATTTTGAAAAAGTAATTTTAGATTCACATAGAAGTTGCAAAAATAATACGGAAGAGTTCCTATGTGTCCCTCTCTCAAATTCTTCTAGTGGTAACATCTTATATAACCATAGTACAATGATCAGAACTAGGAAATTGACATTGGTACAGTTATTAACTCTATTACAGATCTTATTTAGATTTTACCTTTTACATGGGTCTTCTATCAGTTCTTACATGCATTTTTTTTTTTTTTAAGGCAGGGATATAATCGTTCTGTAAAGTTTCATTACATGTATCGAGTCCTATAACCATCATTACAGTCAAGATACGGAACTGTTTTATCATTCCCAAAGAAACTCTCATGCTACATCTTTATAGTCACATCCTCCCCATACCCTTAGCCCCTGGCAGCTACTGTTCGGTTTCTATTGTTATAATTTGTTGTTTTTTAAAAAATAGACTAGAGTGCTTTTAGGTTCACAGCAAAATTGAGCAGAAAATATGGAGGGTTCCCATATTTTCTTTGTCCCTTCCATCGGCACAGCCCTCCCTACTATTAGTATCTTGTGCCAGAGTGGTATGTTTGTTACAACTGATGAACCTGCATTTGCTACATCATTAACACACAAAGGCCATAGTGTACATTAGGGTTCACTCTTGGTGGTGTATGTTCTGTAGGTTTGGACAAATGTATGATGGCAGGTGTCTACCATTAGAGAATTGTACAGAGTAGTTTCACTTCCCAGAAATTCTCTGTACCCTTGCCATTCTTCCCTCCCTCCCCACTAACTTCTGGCAACCTCTAATCTTTTTACTGTCTCCATAGTTTTGCCTTTTCTAGGAAGTTATGTAGTTGGAAACATAAAGTATATAACTTTTTCATTTTGGCTTCTTAATAATATGCATTTTTCTCCTTGTTTTTTCATGGTTTGATAGCTTTTTTTTTTTAAGTGCTAAATAACTTTTATTTATACACTCATCTACTGAAGGACATCGTGGTTGCTTCCAAGTTTTGGCAATTATGAGTAAAGCTGCTATAAACATCCATGTGCAGATTTTTGTGTGAATATGTTTTCTATTTCTTTCGATAAATGCTGAGTAGTGTGATTGTTGGATTGTATGGTAAAGTATGTTTAGTTATAAGAAACTATCAAAGTGTTGCAAAGTGGCTGTATCATTTTGGATTCCTACCCTTGGTGAATGAGAGTTCCTGTTGCTCCACATCCTCACTAGCATTGGGTGTGGTCAGTGTTCTGGATTTCAGCCATTCTAATAGGTATAGTGGTATCTCATTTAATTTGCATTTCCCTTATGAAATGTGGAACATTTTTTCATATGCTCATTTGCCATCTCTGTACTGTACTTCTGGTGAGGTGTCTGTTTATGGTATTTGACCCATTTTTCAATTGGGTTGTTTTCTTACTGTTGAGTTTTAAGAGTTCTTTGTATATTTTGGATAATAGTTCTTTATTTTCTCCCAGTCTATGGCTTGTCTTCTCTCTCTCTTTTTTTTTCCTTTCTTTTTTTTTTTTGAGGCAGGGTCTTGCTCCATTGCCTAGGCTGGAGTGGCATGATCATAGCTCACTGTATCCTTGAGCTCCTGGGATCAAGAAATCTTCCTGCCTCAGCCTTCTAAGTGGGTGGGACTAGAGGCATGTGCCACCATGCCTGACTATTTTTTTCTATTTTTAATTTTTTTTAATTTTTTGTAGAAATGGGGTCTTGCTGTATTGCTGAGGCTGGTCTCAAACTCCTGGCCTCAGGGGATCCTCTTGCTTTAGCCTTCCAAAGTGCTGGGATTACAGGCATAAGCCACTGCATCTGTCCTTATTTTCTTTTTCTTTTTTTTTTGGAAACGGAGTCTCATTCTGTTGTCCAGGCTAGAGTGCAATGGTGAGATCTCGGCTCACAGCAACCTCTGCCTCCCAAGTTCAAGCGATTCTCCTGTCTCAGCCTCCAGAGTAGCTGGGATTACAGGTATGCGCCAGCATGCCTGGCTAATTTTTGTATTTTTAGTAGAGACAGGGTTTCACCATGTTAGTCAGATTGGTCTCGAACTCCTGACCTTGTGATCTACCTGCCTCGGCCTCCCAAAGTGCTGGGATTATAGGTGGGAGCCACCATGCCTGGCCCAGCCTCAGTTTCTTGACAGTGGCTTTTACAGAGCAGAAAATTTTAATTTTAATGAAATCTAGCTTATCAGTTCTTTCATGGATCATGTCTTTGGAGTTGTATCTAAAAAGTCATCATCAAATTCAAGATCATCTAGATTTTCTTTTTTGTTATCCTCTAAGAGTTTTATATACAGTTTTGAGTTTTATATTTAGGTCTGTGATCCATTTTGAGTTAATTTTTATGAAGAATATAAGGTCTTTATTGTTTCTAGATTCATTATTTTGCATATTTGTCCAGTTATGGCATCCCTTGTTGAAAAGACTGTCTTTATTATATTGCATTTACTTCTTTGTCAAGAATCAGTTGAGTGTATTTCTGGGCTTTCTATTCTGTTCCATGGATCTATTTCTTTGTTCTTTTGCCAGTACCACACTATCTTGATTACTGTAGCTTTGTAGTAAATTTTGAAGTTGGGTATTGTGAGCCCTCCAACTTTGTCCTTCTCTTTCAATATTGAGTTTGCTATTCTGGGTCTTTTGCCTCTTTGTGTAAGCTTTAGAATTGGGTTGTCAGTATCCACAAAATAATTTGTTGGGATTTTGATTGGGATTGTGTGAAATCCATAGAGTAAGTTGGGAAGAACTGACGTCTTTACCATATTGAGTCTTCCTGTTCATGAACATACACTGTCTCTGTTTAATTCTTTGATGTCCTTCATCAGAGTTTTGTAATTTTCCTCATTTAAATCTTGTATGTAGTTTGTTAGATTTATACCTAAGTATTTTCATTTGGGGGTGTGCTAATGTAAATGGTATGTTTTAAATTTCAAGTTAGTTAATTCCAAGACTTAATCCTTGGCAACCACTGATCTTTTTTCCAGTATTATAATTTTGTCATTTTGAAAATGGTATAGAAATGGAAGCATATGGTATGTAAACTTTTAACCTTTTCAGATTGGCTTCTCTCCAGCTTGATTTATGATGATTTTAATGTTGTGTCAATAGAGCAAGAAAAGTCTTAGAGACAGAGTATCATCTTGCATGAGGAAAGCTTCTCATTCTGTTAGAGGAAACTGGGGAGCAGACTTCCAGAAAGCTTTGAGAACTACTGGTGTATTGATTTAGAAATTGTTGTATGGGCTGGGAACGGTGGCTTCAAGCCTGTAATCCCAGCACTTTGGGATGTTCAGGTGGGTGGATCATGAAGTCAGGAGTTTGAGACCAGCCTGACCAACATGGTGAAACCCTGTCTCTACCAAAAATAGAAAAATTAGCCAGGCATGGTAGCGGGCGCCTGTGATCCCAGCTACTTGGGAGGCTGAGGTAGGAGAATCGCTTGAACCTGGGAGGTGGAGGT
>NW_016107521.1:1036529-1039778 GCF_001604975.1 Cebus imitator | reverse complement strand
AAAAAAAAAAAAAAAGAATGTGAGTTCTTGTTTCTACAGGCCTTTTGTGCTCCCTTTTAAATGTTAGCATTTATTAGATACAAAGTAGTGGGGAAGGTTTTTTAAAGAAGTTTTAGCAGTCTTGTAATTTACCTTTTTTTGAAATTTATTTTATTGAGACGGAGTCTTGCTCTGTTGCCCAGGCTGGAGTGCAGTGGTGCCATCTCAGCTCACTGCAACCTTCGCCTCCTTGATTCAAGTGATTCTCCTGCCTCAAGCCTCCCGAGTAGCTGGGAGTACAGGCACATGCTACCATGGCTGGCTAATTTTTGTATTTTTGTAGAGATGGGGTTTTGCCATGTTGACCAGGCTAGTCTTGAGCTTCTGACCTCAGGTGATCTGCCTGCCTCGGCCTCCCAAAGTACTGGGATTACAGGTGTGAGCCACCGTGCCCAGCCTTGTAATTTACCTTTGATTGTGACCTGAAGTACAGTAGGAGCCTATGCCTGGCACGTAGTAATGCTCAGTGTTGGCTGAATTAATTCTGAGCAGCGCTAAGAAATCCCTCTTTCCCAGTCATATTCTATAACATATTTCCTATTTGCCACAAAACCTGCAGCCTTTTGGCCCAGGTAATGTCATTTGCAGCCATTTTGATGATTTTAAAATGGTTGTGGGAGTTGAACAACATAGTTATGAGTTCAGGATTCCTGAGAATGTAGACAGCCATCCCAGTGGAAAGAAAGACATTTTCACTTAAGTGGGAGAAGTTTGTTAGAAAGAGGAAACAGTTTATGCTAAAAATTTTTAGAAAAATCTTTGAGAAGAATTTTTGATTTAGCCTTGACCTCATGAAACTGGTAGTTTTAATATGCATAATTTGCACCACAGCTTATAAAGATGGAGAATGTAGTCAGCATATGTTGGTTTATTCTAGGAATTTTTATGGAACACTCTGTTGCTGGCATCAAGTGCTGAGTATGGTTAAAAAAAGACTCATTTCTTTCTGCCTTAACATAGGGAAGAAGAGCAAATTAAAAGGAGTGATTGAAACTCATAAAAACTCAAGTCCCCCTTTTTTTTTTTTTTTTGGTAGAGACGGGGTTTCACTATGTTGACCAGGATGGTCTCGATCTCTTGACCTAGTGATCCACCCGCCTCAGCCTCCCAAAGTGCTGGGATTATAGGCCTGAGCCACCGTGCCCTGCCCAAGTCACCTTTTTATGATGGGAGGCGGGCCACCTAATGAGAAAGGGTTAGGAAAGGCTTCCTGGAGGGGCTAGGGGGCAAGCTAAGCAGAGGGAACCTTCCCGGGAACTTCAGTGCGGCATAACGGCAAGGTATGTGCTGTTAGATAGGTGTCTTGGGAGACCAGGCAAAGAGAGCTGGATTTGGAGCTGTTAAGTATGTATTTTTCGTCTTTTTAAATAATGCACTGGGTGAACATGTAAACACTAAGTTGAAAATCTGCCTTTCCCAGGTTGTTAATCTTTCCACAACTTCATTTCGTACAAACCTGAAAAAGTGTTTTTGTCTTTAAATAGGGGCACGTTCCTCACGCTGCTAGGTGCCTAGCCTTTCTAAAGCCCCACGTCCCTCCAGCACTGTAGGCGGGGTAGGCCCAGTTCCCCTCCAGTGCCGGCACAGCCAGACTGCTGCGGGGTTGGGCCGCGCACGCGCGGGGCCGATGGCCGACTCTGGGGCGCCGCTGCCCGAGATCTCGTGGGCACGAGGCAGGAGTCCCATCTTGGGTCCTGGGTCGGGAGAGCCCCTTAACGGGGATAGGGGGACCGCGCACCCGCCGAAGCCAGCTGTCAGGGGCTGCAGACATCAGGTGACGCTATTGTTATAAAATTGGCTATCACATTGTGTTAAGGGGCCGGTGGGAGTGCCTACGCGAACGGGAGTTGGCTGCAGGGAATCAGTGAGCACTTCCTTCTGAAATTGGGTGTGTGCGCTCTGCTGCAGCCACCTGATTTAACGGTTACTGCTCTCTAGCACTTAAAATAGAAGCTAAACTACCTGTTGTTAAAATTAATTCCACTGGAATAAGGACGTTTGTCCTGTCCCCCGTTCAGCTGTTCAATTAGTGACTGGAAAACATTGCACGGAGGTATTTCAGAGTAATCTGGTTTATTTAATTTATTTTTTAGACAATCTGTTGAGTCTCTTCTAATCTGGTGTATTTTTAAATATATTTCAGGTACAATTCAGTATCCACCAGTCGGGTTATTTTTTTCCCCCAGCTTTATTATTACTACCACTAACAGCCTCTGTTGAGCCCTTCACTGCTGTGTAAGCAGCCATATTTCTCAGAACAACCTAATGAGGGAGCGCCTGTGATTCCCACAAATTTACATGAAGAAACAGGTTTCCAGACCTAAGGCACCTAACTCAGTCCAACTTGCATGAAGCCCGCATTGAAAACCAGATGTGACTCCAAAGCTAGGTTTCTCTTCTCTCTTGCCTCACTCTCAATATTGCTGTCAGTTTCTCTTCAACCTTTAGGTTTGGACAGAAGCAAAGAATCCATGGGTTGTTCCTCCACATTCTGTCAAAAACATTTACCTAAGCAGAGCACAGGTAGTGAGATGAGTAGAAAGAGAACTGAATTACAAGATTCTGGATGTCAGTCTTTACTGTCACTTCTTTTGGCTTGGGCTCGAACAAGTGTCACCTGGCAAATTGAAAGACACATTCGAAGGTCCTATCCCAGACCTACAGAAATCAGAGATTGGTGGTGGGGCCCAGCAAGCATGCCAAATTTGAGAACAGGTAGACTACGGGATAGTTTCTGCATATACAAAAGTGTTTTAATTCTCGCTGTGAGTCTCAGAAGGTTCATGCTGAGATAACCAAATTTAAGTGATAAAGGTGCAAGACTGACTCTTGAAATAAAATCATTTTTTCAAATTGCAGTAGCTTGCTAGCGTTTCTCATTCACTGAGCTTTTAGAGCTTCATTTTCCACTATTTTAAGAGAAGAAATTGCTATGAAGTGTATGTCCAAGTTAGGAAGTTCCCTGGTCTGAGCTTGTTTAAAACTTGCAATAGTGGCTGGGCGCGGTGACTCACGCCTATAATCCCGGCACTTTGGGAGGCCGAGGTCGGTGAATCACGAGGTCAAGAGATCGAGACCATCTTGGTTAACATGGTGAAACCCCGTCTCTACTAAAAATACAAAAATTAGCTGGGCATGGTGGTGAGAGCCTGAAGTCCCAGCTACTCGGGAGGCTGAGGCAGGAGAATTGCTTGAACCCAGGGGGCAGAG
>NW_016107521.1:1026047-1034806 GCF_001604975.1 Cebus imitator | reverse complement strand
TTGACCAGGATGGTCTCGATCTCTTGACCTCGTGATCCACCCGCCTCGGCCTCCCAAAGTGCTGGGATTACAGGCTTGAGCCACCGCGCCCGGCCTCATACTTTTTTTTTTTTAAGACAGTGTCTCGTTCTTGTTGCCCAGGTTGTAGTGCAATGATGTAATCTTGGCTCACTGCAACCTCCACCTCCTGGGTTCATGCGATTCTTCTGCCTTAGCCTCCTGAGTAGCTGAGATTACAGGCGTGCACCACCATGCTCAGCTAATTTTTGTGTTTTTAGTAGAGACAGGGCTTTACCATATTGGCCAGGCTGGTTTTCAACTCTTGACCTTAGGTGATCTGCCCTCAGCCGTCCAAAGTGCTGGGATTACAAGTGCGAGTCACTGTATCCTCCCCGAGTTCCTGTTTTTTTTTTTTTGTTTGTTTTTTTCTCGTATAGTCATCCCTCAGTATCCATGGGGGATGGTTCCAGGATTTTCCATGGATACCAGAATCTGAAGATACTCAAGTCCCCGATATAAAACAGCATGGCATTTGCATATAACCTACATATCCTGCATAATTTAGCCATCTATCTCTGCGTTACTTGTAATACCTAATACAATATAAATATAATGTAAATAGCTGTTATACTGTGTGCTTTAGGGAATAAGTCTACATGGTCAGGAAACAATTTTTTCCCAGTTGTTTTTGACCCAAGGATGATTAAACACATGTATGTGAAACCCAAAAAGGAGGGTCAGCTCTGGGTCATGTGGTAATTCCATTTAGTTTTTTTGAGTAACTGTCAGACTTTTTTAGACAGCTTCGTTGTCGCTCAGGCTACCACCTTCCAGGTTCAAGCAATTTTCCTGCCTCAGTCTCCAGAGTGACTTGGGATGACAGGCACGTGCCACCGTGCCCGGTAAATTTTGTATTTTTAGTAGAGACGGGGTTTTTCCGTGTTGGTCGGGCTGGTCAAACTCCTGCCCAGGTGATATGCCTGCCTTGGCCTCCCAAAGTGTTGGGGCTCTATAGGTGTGAGCCACCATGCCCAGCCTCCATATTATTTCCCATCTTTTGGATTAGAGCTATCCTAGGTGTGAAGTAGTATCTGGTTTTTATGAGCGTTTCCCTTAAGACTGACAAATAGTGCTTTTTGAGAGTCTTGCTCTGTCGCCCAGGCTAGAGTGCAATGGTGTGATCCTGGCTCACTGCAATCTCTGCCCCCTGGGTTTGAGCAGTTCTCCTGCCTCACCCTCCAGAGTAGCTGGGAATGCAGGTGCGCACCACCACACCCGGCTAATTTTTGTACTTTTAGTAGACAGGGTGCGCCGTGTTGGCCAGGCTGATCTCAAACTCCTGACCTCAGGTGGTATGCCTGCCTTAGCCTCCCAAAATGCCGGAATTACAGGCAAGAGCCACCGTGCCTGGCTCTAAACAGTGCTCTTAAATATATTAATATAGAGGTTGAGAAATTTTTAGAATTTGTATATAAGCTCAGTGAAAGGGTCACAAGTGCTTTTTAACACTGATCAAATTATACTTTCCTGAACATCTGCTTCACATCTCTCAAACTTTAGGGTAGCTGTGGCTGTCTGGCACAGACAAAAAGGAAATTGACAAACACTGATGGTTTGGGAAACTTATTTTTTAAAGTTTTTCTCCTTTTTAAACTTGTGTTCTTTATAATTTATTTTCTCATACTCCAGTGTTTGCAAAGTTTTCTAAGCCCCCTTCTTGGCTCATTACTCAGTCCTCCACTTTAATCTCCATCCTATTTAATATTATTATAGTTCAATAGTATTTTTGTATTACTCATTTAGACTAGCTAAAATCAAGTTACATATCTTAGTTAAAAGCCAAAACTCATGATCTGGGAAAAAAAAGCCTGTAGTGACACACATTGGAGATGCTTTGTAATTAGTATATTAAGGAGACAATACATTTCAAGAATTGCTTAAATTCTGATACCCAGATTTAAGCATGTGAACATGAGACTTTTAAACATACAATTAAAGCTGTTCATCATAATTCGCTACACTACCAACATTAGTTACTTTGGAGCGTAAGTCAAATGGTTTAAAGTAATCCTGTAACATACCTAGAGAACACCTTCCTATATTATGCATGCAAACTACTTCTCCATGTAAAGGTCTTTTCACTTTAATTTCTACGTTACCCAGCTCTGAAGTCACTACTCGGGTTTATCATGGTCCACAGACAAGGAGGGGGGCAAATAACCAGGACTGGTCAAGATATATATGGATATATATATATATATATATATGGATGGCACAGCAGAAGGAAACAATTTTGGAAGTGCAAGGCTTCAAGAAGCAGCATATTATGATAAACCCCTCCTACAGAAAGGTATCATTTTTATCACTGATACCACAGGATAAATTATATATTACGCCATCTTCAAGTAACAGTTGAGGCAATAGAATAAATGCAGAGGCATTACAATGAATCCCACTTAATACAAGAACTATACAGACCAACACTTCTCTACAGTTTTTTCTTATTGCCAGTTAAATACAGTTTTACTTTCATAGCTTAACAATGAAGGGTCATACACTGAAGCCAATACATATACCTAGCATTTCAGTCTACGCTTGTCCACGTACATAGCTGAAGTCAATTACAAGGTTTGGCCTAGCAATGCTAGGGGAACTTCTTTGTAGTTTTTACAGGTATTAAACTTCATTTTGCACACTGAAGTCATCATACATACAGGGCAAAGTCAGAGCTTTTATATTTGCCTTTATTCTTCATTTAACTTTTTAAAACACTACTATAGTTGATTAAAACAAAAACAAAAGCAAGTAGTGAGCATATTATGATTATAGTCCTTACTCATTCACTACTGCACATAAAATGCCAGCAGTGAGTGTTATTCACTGGCCCATTAAGAGGTCTGACACTGAACACCACCTCTGGGATGATGTTCATCATCCTCATATGCTTCTCCATTGTAATGGCGCCGTCTTTCCTGATTTGGATCAAAGTCCACCAGTTCTACTTGATCCATCTCATCAGTCTCTTCTACTTCCTTCCTTTCCGGTAGGAGTTTTTCCAGCAAAGATAGTTTATCAGGAGAGAGAAAGCCATTCTCAGGAAAGTTTACCTTCAAAAGAAATTTTTACTTTTAAGTTCAATCTGTTTTCATCATTAGCTCCTTAGAGTATCATGGATTCACTTTCCACAGAAAAACACATGTAAACACATGATATTTAGGTGAATCTGCCAATCTCAGGTTAAGGTTCTAAAAAGGCACAGGGCATAGCACACTCTCAACTAGAGTTCAAGGATTATGACCAAAAGTCAGGCTTCATTAAAAAAAAAGATTGTATTAAATAAAACTGTACTTTAACCACCATTGTTCTATCCAGCAAACTGACTTTTAATACCAAAACCCGTCCTGAAACAGTCTAATTCTTCTCATGAGGTATTTAAACAAAGCTACTCTTACTCTCAAAAGGGTAGTTCTTTCTCATCCAAAGATGTTTTTAGGCCAGGTGCAATAGCTCATGCGTGTAATCCCAACACTTTGGGAGGCCGAGGTGGGCAGATCACCTGAGGCCATGAGTTTGAGATCAGCCTGGCTAAAATGGTGAAACCTGTCTCTACTAAAAACACAAAAGTGAGCCAGGTGTGGTGGCAGGTGCCTGTAATCCCAGCTACTCAGGAGGCTGAGGCAGGAGAATTGCTTGAACCCAGGAGACGAGATTGCAGTGATCCAGGATCTTACCACTGCACTCCAGCCTGGGTGGCAGAGCAAAACTCCCTTCTCAATAATGGGGGAAAAAAAAGATGTTTTAATTAATATCTTTTGTGATGAGAGGCCAATTTAAGACCGAGGAAAATGACTGGATTGCTTTATACCTATTAACAAATCAAGCATTACACTACTTTGCCAAGAAATCTGCAATTATAAAGTGCTTCTGAACTTTAAGATGACAGTTACAACCTATATTTAATAAAATAGCCACTTGTCCAGCACACCCTTCCCACAATCTATCTCTAAGTATCCAATTAATGATGCAAAAACCCCATCCTCAACCTGGTTAACAAAGAATGCTCACTCAACATGACAAGAATTAGTAGTATTAGAATTGTTTTGAGACAGGGTCTCATTTTGCCACCCAGGTTGAAGTACACTGATACGATCTTGGTTCTGCAGCCTTGACCTCCTAGGCTCAAGCAATCCTCCCATCTCAGCTTTCCAAGTAGCTGGGACTATAGGTGCGTGCCACCATGCCGGGCTAAGTTTTGTACTTTTTGTAGAGACGGAGTTTTGCCATGTTTTCCAGGCTGGTCTTGAATTCTTGAGCTCAAGTGAACCAACTGTCTAGGCCTCCCAAAGCACTGGGATCATAGGCATATGCTGGAGACACATAGCCAGATCAGTGTATTAATTGCTGGGTAAGGAAAAATATAAACTTCAGGTTGCTTGGCATTCAGAAACTTTCTTTTTTTTTTTAAAAAAAAAGACAGGGTTTCACTATGTTGCCCAGGCTGTTCTCAAACTCCCGGGCTCAAGGGATCTTCCTGCCTCAGCCTCCCAAAATGCAGGGATTACAGGCATGAGCTACCATACCTGGCTGAAATTTTACATTTTTTATTTTAAAAATCAGAGTTTAGTAAGCCAATTTTTCTTCTCAAATATACTTAAAGTACTTTACAGCTTACCTTAAATTCGATGATTAGGCGACCCTTTTCATATGGTCTACGATAAATTGGCATGCCTTCATTTAGTACACACTTGATATCTCCATGCTTGACAATCTGACCTAAAAACATTGAAGCCAAGTTCTTCCTTAAGTATGGTCACATTTTTATGAGGCAGAGAAAATAAAGAACAGAGAGCACTGTCCTAGCTCACTGGCAGAAGTAAAACTTATGTGGCAAAACAATCCTGTTACCTTTCATGTATGGGCTTTTCAAGGGCAGACTAGAGAGCCAAGACCTTATAACTTCATCTCAGCCCAGGGAACAGTAGTAACCGAGGAAGAAAAACAATGTGTTTCCCTCTGCCTATAATACTGTGTTATCAGGAGACAAGGAAAATACTAGAATAGAAAAGAGAAACTTAAGCTTGCCTAGTTACCATACCTGGATGAGAGGTGATGACTATGGTTCGGTTGTCAAGAGTAGATATCGGCTTTTGGAAGCCACACAGTGCTTCAACCAGCTGTATGTCCATACACATGAAAAGGTCTTCTCCTCGTCTGCAAAAATATGACACATATTTACATTTCTCAAATCACCAATCAGTGGATGTACCAAAGCAGGCTATCGTTTATTGTTTTAATAAAAGCAAGGGTGTCTTTTCTAAAGACTCTCTTTTCTTCCCCCATTGTAAAAATCAAACAGAGCAGAGATATGGGAATAGCACACATGTAGAACCTGCCAGCCCTGTTTCCTAGATAAGGATTCAAAGTCATTCCACACACTCTAGGCAGCCTTTACCATTTAACATCCCTGAATTGTTTCATTACCTAATTTTTAATCTGGTTTCTCAGAGGGAAAAAACTAACAAAACTCCCAAGAGTGAGGCTTAGGTTGGGTGGTGTAGTTCACACCTGTCATCTCAGCACTTTGGGAGGCTGAGGCAAGTGAATCACCTAAGGTTGGGAGTTCAAGACCAGCCTGGCCAACATGCTGAAACCCCGTTTTTTTTTTTTTTTGAGACGGAGTTTTGCTCTTGTTACCCAGGCTGGAGTGCAATGGCGCGATCTCGGCTCACCGCAACCTCCGCCCCTCCTGGGTTCAGGCAATTCTCCTGCCTCAACCTCCTGAGTAGCTGGGATTACAGGCACGCGCCACCATGCCCAGCTAATGTTTTTTGTATTTTTAGTAGAGACGGGGTTTCACCATGTTGACCAGGATAGCCTCGATCTCTTGACCTCGTGATCCACCAGCCTCGGCCTCCCAAAGTGCTGGGATTACAGGCTTGAGCCACCGGGCCCGGCCTGAAACCCCGTTTTTACTAAAAATACAAAAAACATTAGCCATGTGTGGTGGCACACAACTGGGATCCCAGTTACTCAGGAGGCTGAGGCAGGAGAATCACTTGAACCTGGAAGCGGAGCTTGCAGTGAGCCGAGATTGTGCCACTACACTCCAGCCTGGGCAGGGTCCTAGATAATTTAGGCTCCATGAAATTAAACAAGGGGGATGTATGACCAATTTATTTTTAATTGACTATAAGAATTTCCTCATTGACGTACCTAAAATACAGTTCCTGGCACATTATGAGTGAATACAGCTTTTCATATTTAACAGCCCACTTCCTCCTCATGCTTAGACTTTCCTCTTTTTCAGCCCACATTAATAAAACATCTTTAATCTTTAATACTCTTCTCAAATGACAACATTAAAATCCTGAGCTTGACAACCCTTCCCAACATCTTCAGACATTTGTGAAATACCTTGTTTTTTGAGACCAAGTTTCACTCTTGTTGCCCAGGCTGGAGATGCAGTGGTGCAATCTGGACTCACTGTAACCTCTGCCTCCCTGGTTCAAGTGATTCTCCTGCCTCAAGCTCCCAAGTAGCTGGGATTATAGATGCCTGCCATCACGCCTGGCTAATTTCTGTATCTTTAATAGAGATGGCATTTCACAATGTTGGCCACGCTGGTCTCGAACTCCCAACCTCAGGTGATCCACCTGCCTTGGCCTCCCAAAGTGTTGAGATTACAGGTGTGAGCCACCACCGGCCAAAATATTATTAATTCTAAACCAGTTTCTTTAAGATGTTCCCAATTTCACCTCCAGTCCACTTAAAAAAAAAAAAAGATAGGCTCTGTCACCCAAGCTATAATGCAGTGGCGTGATCATAACCTTCAACTCTTGAGTTCAAGCCACTCTCCTGCCTTGGTCTCCCCAATAGCTAGAACTCCTGGCCTCAAGTGATCCTTCCACCTCAGCCTCCACAGAGGGTCTATTATGTTTTGATATTAGCCATGGATATATTTAACACAAACATTTACTATTAACCATCAACTTTTCTTATGTTTCAGCGTTAAGTTCATAAACTTTATTTAGTTCACAATGGTAGACCTGAATTTATACTTAATATTGAGTTCTAATTTAAGTTTCTTGCAGAGATGCTTTTGGGTATTTACAATTAAAAGCAATTCAATTTATCTTAGACTAAGGATTGAAAATTGCTGAAAGCTTTTAAGGCACTTACTTTAAATTGTTTTACAAAAACTGGGGCAAACTTTTGTCCAGGGAGGCTTCCCCCAGCCACCTGGTATTTAGGTTCACACAAAACATCTAACTGAAACACATTTTCAATGTTGCATACTCAAGAGACAAAAAGCTAAAAATCTGATCCTATGTATTCAACCTCTTATGATTCAAACAATGGTTAACAATCTATTACAAGATACATTTTACACAGTATAACTGTCTTGCTATATTTTCCCAGCATATCTCCAGGAAATATGTTGTAAGAGTAATGGAAAACACATTATAAAAAACCAAAACCAACAACCCAAATATGTAAAGATGTCAATTTGAATGGTTTATAAAATTCTTTACCGAGTAAAAACAGCATGGTCCTTCTGATCTAACACAATGATTATATCTCCTGGCTCCAGTCCTGGTTCTTGGTCTCCTTCACCATGGAATGTTATCTTCTGGCCATCTTTCATGCCTTAAAACAAAACATTAATTTTATACTCTTAAGGTCAGAATCATAAAATCTATACATAGATGTTTGTTTATGAATAAAAAACAGAGAAATGACTAAGAAATCCCACTTTCTTAGTAGTTTAGTCCAATTTGTGCCTGAAGAAAGCTATCATAGTGGGGAACACAAACTCGAGAAGCAAGGACCAGCTTTCAAGTCTCAGGGCTTCTATTCATTGGCTGGATTGCTCTGGGAAAGTAAGCTGCATATCCTACCCAAATTTCAACTTTCCCACACCTACACCTCATTATGATTGTCAAGTGTATTAACTAAACAGTTATAAGATGGTACTAAACCAGTGACTGGCAAACACTGGTTATAACCAAAAAATGTTAATTAACTATTTCAATTTCATTACTTGTAAGAACATATCAAATTACTTCTCTTAAGTCTAACAGCAATGTAAATCAAGACCCTTCTCACTCATGTAGCATTTATATATATGAAACTAGAAATATTTAAAATCAAGATTCTTGAGATAGGTTATTGCTGTTGCCTAGGCTGGAGTGCAGTGGCACAAACATGGCTCACTGCAGCCTTGATCTCCTGGGCTCAAGTGATCCTCCCACTTCAGCCTCCTGAGTAGATAGGACCACAGGCCAGCTATATATATATATATATATTTTTTTAAATAGAGATGGAAATTCTCATTATGTTGCTCAGGCTGGTATTGAACTCCTGGGCTCAAGGGATCCTCTTGCCTTGGCCTCTTATAGGGTTAGGATTATAGGTGTGAGCCACTGTGCCTCCCCAAAATTCGTATTTTTGTGTAAGAACTATTCCGTTTGGCCAAGCATGGTGGCTCACGCCTGTAATCCCAGCACTTTGGGAGGCAGAGGCGGGCGGATTGCCTGAGCTCAGGAGTTTAAGACCAGCCTGGGCAACACGGTGAAACCCCGTCTCTACTAAAATAAAAAAAAATTAGATGGGCGTGGCAGCATGTGCCTGTAGTCCCACCTACTTGGGAGGCCAAGGCAGGAGAATTGCAAGAACCCGGGAGGCGGAGGTTGCAGTGAGCTGGGATTGTGCCACTGCACTCCAGCCTGGGCAAGAGAGCAAGATTGCATCTCCAAAAA
>NW_016107521.1:1023634-1025557 GCF_001604975.1 Cebus imitator | reverse complement strand
AAAAAAAAATAAATAAATAAATCAGCACTAGACACTCCCTTAGCTCATGTGGTCCATAAAATACAAGGAGAATATTTTCTAACAGGGCAAGAAATTTTTAAACAGGTTTTAAAAAACTAAGATTTCCCCAGCCCTCACCTCTGACCCACATATTTTAGTTCAGTAAGGGTTTGGACAACATTTCTTAAAACATAACTGGTTTAAGAAAACCTGTGTTTACATGGTATTACACCGAAGCAGTTATCTCCTGATTATTTCCTGAGATCACTCTGGTTACCTAACAGAGCAATCTTGTTTCACCTTTTAGTATGGAAAATATTAATCCTGTATAAAAAGAGCCAACAGTACAATGAATTCCTACATATACATTCAATCTGGCTTCAGCAGTTATTAACTCATGATTAATATTTCATGTATTATACCTCCACCCATGCCCCCTATATATACTTTCAAGTAAACCCAACCATATCCATTAACCCAAATACTTCACTGTGTACCTCTTATATAAGGACTTAAAGCAATATCAGTATCATACACTGACAAAATTAAACAATCTGTCTTTAATCACCTATCCATGCAAAATAACTTGTTATGCTAGTGAAGCAATTACACTCAGCTAGGTTTTCCTGAATAAAGAGCAAGGATAGGCATAGCACAAATGTCTTCACTTGCTACATAGTTAGGGTATTAATTTCAAGTCCTTGCTTAGTGTCCATCATTGATAGGTTCTTGGAGATTGCTTTAAATGAAACGACACATAACAAGACCATTTTTCCCCCCAGCTGTGTTTTGGTGACATGACATTGAGTTCATCTTGCTAGAAGTAAGTCCCAGTTTCCAAGAACCTATCAACAACATTAAGAGAAGACTTAATCTTTATGCTTTTGGTATCAAGAACACCTCAAAATATAAACCCTAGGCATGGGCCCATTAAGGGGAAAACAGATTAAGTTCAACAACTGGCCAAGGAAACTTATTTTTACCTTTCAATGCACTACATTCTTAGGTGGAAAACCCTGGGGGATCAGAGAGGCCAGTATCATGAGTCGCATGATAGAATCCTATTGCAGCCACTTAATGTAGATTTGTATATTAATATGGAAATATACTCAAATATTAACAGTTCCAGATTGGTATCATACCATAGTACATTATAACAGAAGTTCCATTTAAAAATAGCAAAACCTGTAAAGAGATTACCATAATGTTGATTTAAGTTTCCTCTGGGGTTACATACATTTCTAAGATTTCTGCAATGTACACGTATTGCTGTAATACATTTTAAAATATTTTCTTAGGTTGACAAAAGTAAAATTTGAAAATTGACAAATCAATCAACTCCCAAGAATACACACAAAAAAAAGATCATATAATTACTTCTAATTTGGAGCCCAATAGGTAGGGAAGTGTCAAGTCTAAAAAAAGGAAAAGTAATTTAAATTATTTCAAATCAAGTAATGGAACATTTAAATACAACAGATGGGCAAGTAAGCCAATTAAGTAGGCCAAAACACTTATTTAAACAAGTCCAGGCCCCACATGGTGGCTGACATCTGTAATCCCAGCATTTTGGGAGGTTGAGGCAGGCAGATCATTTGCGGTCAGGAGTTCAAGACCACCTGACCAATATGGTGAAACCCCATCTCTACTAAAAATACAAAAATTAGCCAGGCGTGGTGCAATGCTCCTGTAGTCCCAGCTACTCAGGAGGCTGAGGCAGGAGAATCGCTTGAACCTAAGAGTTGGAGGTTGCATGAGCTAAGATTGCATCAGTGCACTCAGCCTGGGCAACAGAGAAAGACTGTCTCAAAAAAACAAAAACAAAAAGAACATGTTCTTTAGTTTAAAAAATAAACATGGGCCGGGCGCGGTGGCTCAAGCCTGTAATCCCAGCACTTTGGGAGGCCGAGGCGGGTGGATCAC
>NW_016107521.1:1011051-1022154 GCF_001604975.1 Cebus imitator | reverse complement strand
TGATCCCAGCTGTATTTAAAATATACACAGAAAAAAGTGCTGATATTTCTTTAGGTAGCAGGCTCAGTTCAGGTAGTTTTCTTCATATCTGCACTCCCCGAAAATCTAGATAGTATACATGTGTCAATTTTACATATCCAGGAAGTCTTAGCTCCTTTTTGAGGTGTCATATTAAAGATATGACAAAAAAAAAAAAACGAACACATCATACCTTCGCATTTGTCACAAATCACATTCTTTTGAAGAGCCAGTTTTCTTGTCGCACCATTATATAAGTCTTCTAGGGTTACTGAGAGCTGATGTACAACATTTTTACCTAAAACAAAATATTTCTCATTACACATCTGTTTAAGATGCTGGATATTATTTATTTGTGCCAAAGGCACTATAAAGAATGGGTCAAAGGATGATAAAAGATCAGCCTCACAGGGTCCATCTGTTGACTACCTACTACATACACAGAATGTTCACATTATCACAGATGATCCTCAAATGTGATGTAATCACAGATGAGGAAAATCAGGTCAGAGATTAAGTATCTGCCTAAGGGCACAGACATGGCCATCTTGGAAATATGGTAAGCAAAACATTACCTTCAAAGTCACTTGAGAAAAACCAATGTTATTTAAAAGGGCACATTTCACAATAATCCAAACATTCATTTCTGTCACTATATATTCTTTGAAACTTTCACTTAGTACCGTATTAAGCAACATGGCCAAAAATTCTTTAGCACAGTAAGTTCTCATTAAGACTGGCCAGGGAAGCTGATGTATTTATTGAGCCACCACAGAAGAGTATCAATTTCTACTTCTTCCTGATTTAGTAGAAAACAGTCCATTTACTGCTAGGCCAGCACTGGTTGTTCTAAAGGCCAAATTTCTCATACCTTTTTATAATAGCATTGTCCAACAGAACCTTCTACAGTGATAAAAATGTTTTATATCTGTTCTGTCCAACATAGCAGCCACCAATCACATGCACTTATTGAGCACGTAAATGTGGCTGTTTAGACTAAGAAACTATTTTTGTTTTTGTCTTAATGAAGCCACACATGGCCAATGGCTACTAAGGAGTGCCTTACTTCACTTAAATCAGAATGGGAAGTGGAAGGTTGAGATCACATAAGGACACTAAGGCTACAACTGCTAATAAATTAGAAGTTCCGCCGGGCACGGTGGCTCAAGCCTTAATCCCAGCACTTTGGGAGGCCGAGGCGGGTGGATCACGAGGTCAAGAGATCGAGACCATCCTGGTCAACACGGAGAAACCCCGTCTCTACTAAAACTACAAAACATTAGCTGGGCATGGTGGCGCGTGCCTGTAATCCCAGCTACTCAGGAGGCTGAGGCAGGAGAATTGCCTGAACCCAGGAGGCGGAGGTTGCCATGAGCCAAGATCGCGCCATTGCACTCCAGCCTGGGTAACAAGAGCGAAACTCCGTTCCACAGGGACTTATTTGCAACAATATTACTGCCTTTCCCCCCCTAATGAAAAAAGTTCTCCAACTCCTTTCTGTACAACATGCCTAATGAACATTTTAACTTTCTAATCAAGCATGAAATACCATTAATTATGTCCTCCTGCTTATAGCTCCACCTTTAGTTCTGGCATGCTAAAATTTAGCTGCCCTTATTTTGTATAGTGTTGAGAGTATACGGAAGGAAAAATAAAGCTTCTAGAGCTTGATGAAGCACATTTCCCCCAAAATAACCTCTCAATATGATCTAAAGCCACACAAAAGAGCTTGCCAATGTTAACTTGCAGGTCAGTTCCTTGTAAGGTAAGTGGAAAACCACCACCACTTTTTTGTGAATAAATTCTAATGATTTACACTAAGCAAGTGATTTAGATTGTGGACTTTTTAAGGAGTTTAAATATCTTAAAAATAACAACAGAGGCTGGGCGCGGTGGTTCACGCCTGTAATCACACCACTTTGGGAGGCCGAGGTGGGTCTATCACGAAGTCAAGAGATTGAGACCATCGTGGCCAACAAGGTGAAACCCCGTCTCTATAAAAACAACAACAAAACAAAAACAGAATCCTTTCTTGAAGATCTTTAAAGAAGAACCGAATAAACAGTTTCCCAAATCTTTCCGAACCTTAAGCTCAAAGTGAAACTTAATAGCTTGCCCATTCATTCTAAAACTGGGTCTGCTCATCAGCCCTAGTTTGTATACGCTACACTGGGAATAAAGTGAGACCAATTTCTCTTGAACACTTTATTCCTACCTATGAGCAGTATTTCTAGAGCCCATAGGCCACTTTCCTGATAAATATATTAAATACATATATTTTGACACAATAAAGCTGAAGCAAGATTAGATAGGTGGCAGGCAATGAACCAGTTTTCAGCCCTGTTCTGTTGGCTTGCCATATGAGCTTGAAGAAGTTTTACGTTTCTGAACTTTAACTCACTTTCATTTGAAAAAGATCACTGTATCTACCATCAAATTCCTTTGGGGCATGATGGAACATCAAATAAGATCTGGAAAAAGGGCTTTGAAAATTATATTGCTATACTGTTCTCATAATTTGTTTTTTTTTTTTTTGAGATAGACTCTGTGCTGCCCAGGCTGGAGTGCAATGATACAATCCCAGCACACTGCAACCTCTGCCTCACAGGTTCAAGTGATTCTCCTGCCTCAGCCTCCCAAGTAATTGGGATCACAGACCCATGCCATGACGCTCGGCTAATTTTTGTAATTTTTTTCTGAGACAGTTTCACTCTTGTTGTGCAGGCTAGAGTGCAGTGGCACAATCTTGGCTCATTTCAACCTCTACCTCCTGGGTTCAAGAGATTCTCCTGTCTCAGCCTCCCAAGTAGCTGGGATTACAGGTGCCTGCTTAATTTTGTATTTTTAGTAGAGATGGGATTTCACCATGTTGGTCAGGCTGGTCTCGAACCCCTGACCTCAGGTGATCCACCCACCTCAGCCTCCCAAAGTTCTGAGATTACAGGCGTAAGCCACAGCACCCAGCCATTAATTATTGTATTTTTAGTAGAGATAGGTTTTCAACACCTTGGCCAGGCTGCTCTCAAACTCCTGACCTCAGGTGATTCACCTGCCTCTGCCTCCCAAAATGCTAGGATTACAGGTGTGAGCCACCGTGCCCGGCCTGTTCTAATAATTTATGTTTGATAATATCTAAGATTTTTGGAAGCAGTCATTTGCTACCACTCGATTGGCTATTTTTTGTATCCCTTAAATCTCATTTTTAAAAAAAGACACCATAAATCAGAGGCAGCTTATGGTCAGTTTGCAACACTACACCATATAAACAAGCATTTTAAATGGGTGATTTCTCAAAGATCTGCTGTGACCAACAGCTACTTTTAATTAGCTGCATAAGGACTAGATTCTTCTTACCTCTCCTTTCTCTCTGCATCCTTCCTCCTCCTCCAAAAAACATATCAAAGATGTCCATGGGGGAGCCAAAACCGCCACCTGCTCCACCCTCTTTAATTGCCTGCTCTCCTCCTTTGTCATATAATTCCCTTTTCTTTGCATCAGAGAGAACTTCGTAAGCTTGAGAAATCTGTTTAAACTGTTTGAGAAAAGAGGAGTGAATTTCATTTAAAAAAAAAAGAGTTACCTAGCCACTATATTACACTTGATCTTAGCTAAAAGGCAGAGAAGCAATCATAGTTACTATTAGACACCCAATTTCGGGCCATAATAGAAATACTACACATCTGACAAGGAACTATCCAGATATGTTTAAGAGTATGTACTACTTGCCTTCTCTCCTTCATTTGGATTCTTATCAGGATGGTACTTCAAGGCCAGTTTCCTATAAGCCTTTTTCAACTCTTCTTGAGTAGCATTGGGTTTGACTCCCAAAACATCGTAGTAAGTGGTTTCTTTCACCATCTTCTACTGCCTGAAATAAGAAAATGCAACTTTAACTTGCAGTTTTAATTAGTAAAAATGAGAGCTAAGGCCGAGCAATGTGCTCTTTGCCAAATCCGATTATAAGAACACCCCCTTCCCTAAATTTCACCAAAAAGGTAACAATTCTTGCCATTCAGCTATAAATTTGAACAGACAAAACAAACTAATAATCATTATCAGAAAATAATTAAAGAGCCATGTTCTAGCAGTTGGTTCCCACTCTCCCACACCAAAGCTTCCATACTAATATAACACAACTATTATCTGGATTCTTCCCGTTTGCCCTAGAGTTGGTGACAGCTGTAACCAAAAAGGAGCACTAATAGGTTCAGTCTATTGGTCATTACACTATCACCGTCTTTGGTAAATCTGATAAACTCCATATACTCCCCAGAAAAAGACAACTATCTGGGCACACAGGGGTGGGGGGAGTGGTTTATAAAACCGGTTACCTGCTCCACACAGCAAGCCCTCTACCGCCCACGGCTTACAGCTTCTCCATGTTCACGGCCGAACCCCTCTCGCCACTCAGGCCGACAAGAGTTTACCTACCGCTTTCCCCCTGCACTTGGCGCCGACCGTTAAGGTTTCCTTCCTTTCTCCCTCCCACCCCGGATCCAAGTGGCGGAGGGGAAAGCCCAGCCCTCAACAAAGGGAGGGGAGACAGGAAAAGCGAAAGCCGCAGCCTCCGCCCGGCTCCCCCCGCAGCCCCTCGCCCCTGCCTCCCAGTGCGCGTGCGCAGGGTCGTCAACCACCCACCCCCCCACACCCAGCGAGCGCGGACGGGGAGGGGGGCCGCGGGAGCGCGCACGGAGGGGCAGCCCAAGGCAGCAGCTCCTTCGAGATCCCAGGTTGGGTAGGGAAGGAGGTCTAGGAAAGGCCTTGGACTCATTAACTGTGGGTGCCGGGGATGGGTTGCCGGGGCACACCAGCCCTCCAAAAGGGAAATCGTGGGGCCAGGAACCGATAACGCTCCTGCCCACGCGGCCAACGGCCTCTCGACCGCGGCTCCATCCGGTTTCCTGGCGCCAATGGCGCCAGCCAAGGGACTGGGGAAAGTGCGAGGGCTCAAACTCACCGGTGAGCAGGCTGAGGTCGGTGTGTGAGAGAGCGGGAAGGAGCGCAGAGCTGTGCGCAGCTCGGATAGCTACCGCTCCTCCGCCTCTCACCGAGCGTTCTGGAAAGTTCCTCCCGGCGCGCCGCAGCCGTCGTCTTTTGTAGCCGAACCCTGGCGCGTCACCCGCCGGAAGTCCCTCCCTTCTCGGCCGCTGCCACCGCCCCACGGTTACCTGGGCAACGGCGCGGGGGCGAACGGGTCGGGAGGAGCTGTGCCGAAAGGCCTTGTGGGGGGTGGGTGCTAGCCCGGCTTCCCGACGGTCGTGGAATCTTCTGGAGCCCTTTCCTCCACTCAGCGAGCTGGAGAGTGCGGAAGCCTCCGGCTTTTGGGCCATGGCCCAGGAGCAGTGCAAGTCCTAGAGTTTTCAAATTAGTGGGGCGGCCGCCTCCGCCCGCGAGGGCGGGAAGGGCTCGGGTACAGTGACCCATCGGGAGTTTTATGTGATTGGGGAAGCTCTTGGAACAAAGTCTTGCCCCGCTCCCACCCTTCTACTGGCGCCTTTTTCTCTTTCAGGGAACCCGCTGAGCAAGAAATGCTGAGCCAGGTGGGTCTATTCCCCAGACCAATAGCATAGGCCTTGGGTCTTGCTGTTTTTCACGCGCGGTCCAAGACGGCGTAATTCACCAAATTGCCAAATTAGGGCTTTTTGTGCAAGTCCAGGTTCCCAGACACACGTTATCTGCCCTGGACCGCGCTGACTCCTGCAGATTGAGCGCAGAGAGTCTGGGACTGAGCTGAGCAGTGGAACACCACCTTTGATGCACAGAGGGCCGTGGACTCCACTGGTCAGGCTTTCACCCTTTCACTCAGGCTACAGAGTAGCACCAAGATGGCTAAAACAATTTAGTTATTTGACCTAGCTCACATTCCAGGGGTCAGTGAACCTGGATGTACAATCTGCAACGTGAGCCTTTGGACTTTAAAATGCTACCACGGGTGCTCAATGGGAATTGGGGCCCGCCTTTTTATCTAGGAACACAACAGATACATCAGTATCTAGCACCAAGAATGGTGGAGTTTGCCAGGCGCAGTGGCTCACGCGTGTAAGCCCAGCACTTTGGGAGGTGGAGGTGGGCTGATAGCTTGAACTCACAAGTTTGAGAAGGCTGGAGCAGCAAAACACCGTCTCTATTTAAAACAAAAACAAAACTGGAGATGCAGAGTTGAAAAGCCCCAGTTAGATTTCAGTGAGAAGCCAAACAAGTCAACAAAACTACCAGGGAAGCCATAAGTTGGAAGTCAGCAGGGGAGAGGCTGCTATATCTTCCTGATCAGGGAGAGTTTCCGTGGGAAAATGGCAATTGTGCTGAGTTTTGAAAATTGGAGAAGAGACATGGACAAAGCACGGGGGAAGGCTAGACTATGGTGTGGAATATGTTGTTTTTAGGAAATTGTAACTAACTGGATATAGCCAGAGCTAAGGGAGCTAGAATGGCCGTAGTGAGGCTTCAAAGCTAGTTAGGGCATGCATGCCTTTGTTGGTATATATGCTACGCCAAGGATTTTGAACTTCATTCTCGGAAGCATCCTCGTGCTACCTCTTCAGCCTTTTGTCTTTCATTAATTTTGACTGCATTCCGGTCACAGAACTATCTGCCGTTTCCCTTATGCACCTTTTCACTTTTGTGTGCTTTTGCCTTGGCTAACAGATGCCTGATTTTTTTCAGTCTTAGGTGTTGCCTTCTTAAGTATCACCTTTGGTATAACTTTTTTCGTTTATACCAACACTTAGTAAACGTCTAATATTGCCAGGCAGTGTACTAGGGCTTTGTAATTCAAAAATCACGTAAGTCAGGCTGGGCTCGGTGGCTCACGCTTGTAATCCCAGTACTTTGGGAGGCCGAGGTGGATGGATCATCTGAGGTCAGGAGTTCTAGACCAGCCTAACCAACATGGCGAAACACCATCTCTACTAAAAATACAAAAAATTAGCCAGATACGGTGGGACGTCCCTGTAGTCCCAGCTACTCGGGAGGCTGTGGCAGGAGAATTGCTTGAACCTGGGAGGCGGAGGTTGTCATGAGCCAAGATCGCAGCATTGCACTCCAGCCTGGGCGACAACCAGACTCTGTTGAGTCTCAAAAAAAAAAAAAAAAAAAAAAAAAGTGAGTCATGACCCTGCCTTCAAGGAGCTCACAGCATAAGGAACCAGAAACATAACCAGTCGAGTGATAAATGCTAATAAAGGAAGAGTAGGGGGTGCTGAGTAGAGGAACCTTGCAACATCCAGATGAGTATCACAGGCAGAGAGATTGGTAAGTGTGAAAGCATGAACTGTTAATGGAGAACAATAAACAATAACTACATAAATATCATTCATGAGTTGTAGTCCTGAAATTCCTATTTTACTGTAACATAGACCGTGCCTTTGTGAATCTAATGTTGGTTAAGCATGGTATCAAATCACTTTAACCAAGAGTTTCAACAGTTAATGTTACCCTGTCTACCGTGTTTAGTATTTCTGCACCAGGAACCCAATTGAAATTCCCACAACTTTGAGAAAGCTGCAAATGTGTTACGAGCATGAAAATACCTCCTTGAGACCACCAACTTGATTGTGAAATCTGATGCCGAACATACTTTTAAAGTCTATAAGCTCATGTATTAAGTGAGCTAAATTCTTTTTGTTGTTGTTTTAGATGGAGTTTTCCTCTTGTTGCCCAGGCTGGAGTGCAATGGCGCTGTCTTGGCTCACCGCAACCTCTGCCTCCCGGGTTCAAGCGATCTTCCCAAGTAGCTGGGATTACAGGCATGCGCCACCACTCCCGGCTAATTTTGTATTTTTAGTAGAGATGGGGTTTCCCCATGTTGGTCAGGCTAGTCTCAAACTTCTGACCTCAGGTGGTCCTCTCACCTCGGCCTCCAAAAGTGCTGGGATACAGGCGTGAGCTACCGCGCCCGGCCCTAAATTATTTAAAATTTTTTTTTTGTAATTAGGCGGGGAGTAGTGGCTCCCATCTGTAATCCCAGCACTTTGGGAGGCTGAGGAGGACAGATCGCTTGAGCTGAGGATTTCGAGACCAGCCTGGGCAACATTGTGAAACCCCGTCTCTATAAAAAATACAAAAACTAGCATCTTGAATGTGGCAGTGCACAGTAGTAGCCTGTAATGTCAGCTTCTCTGGAGCCTGAGGTGGGAGGATGGCTTGAGCTGGGGAGGTGGAGGTTGCAGTGAGCTGAGATTGCACCACTGCACTCCAGCCTGGGCAACAGACCTTGTCTGCAAAAACAGAAAACAAAAAACAAAACAAAAAATTTTTTTAAGTAGCGATGAGGTCTTCCTATGTTGCCTGGTGTGACTGTTCTCAAACTCCTGTGCTCAGGTGGTCCTCCAGTCTTGGCCTCCCAAAGTGCTGGAATTTCAGTCATTAGCCATGCCCAGCTGAAATTCTTTTTTTTTTTCTTTTTGCATTTTAGTTTGGGAGAAATTATTAATAAAACAAGGGCCATAAAAGTTGGTTTTAAAAAAAGAAAAAGTATATATTTGCTTGTAAATGTGTAATATGGTTGGGTTGCCTGTGGGGAGAGGGAAGTGCTGGGTAGAAGTGGATGGGAGGAGGGATTTCATAATACAAGCTTCTGTAACTTCTAAAATTTTAACTTCTGAATGTAGTATTTAACTCAAATAATTAAACTTAAGATACAGAATTCTCTCCTCTTTATTCAAGCTTTGAACTAGTAACTTGTCATTCCTAACAGCAAAGTTAGGTGATTCTTAGTTGCCTTAAAAATTATCATTACAGGCCCAGGCCTGGTGGGTCATGCCTCTAATCTCAGGACTTTGGAGGCTGAGGCAGGTGGATCCCTTGAGCCCAGGAGTTTGAGACCAGCCTGGGTAATAAGGCAAAACCCGTCTCTACAAAAAATACAAAAATTAGCTGGATGTGGTGGTACAAGCCCATAGTCCCAGCTACTCAGGAGGCTGATGTAGGAGGATTGCTTGAGCTGGGGAGGTGGAGGTTGCAGTGAGATCATGCTACTGCACTCCAGTCTGGGCAACAGAGCCAGTGAGAATCCGTCCAAAAACAAAAACACACCAAAAAACCAGGAAACATAATTACTTTAAGGATCTTGCAATAAAAAAGAAAAATCATCATTACATATCTTCTGTTTGACACTTTTTTCTTTGTAGAAACCTATTTCAGTGATGTTAAAAATATGTCCTAATGAATATTCTGGCTGGAAAGTAATTGAAGTTAACAATTTTGGCAGGACATGATGGCTCAAGCCTGTAATCCCAGCACTTTGGATGGCCTAGGTAGGTGGATCCCTTGAGTCCTGGAAGTTGAGACCAGCTAGGGCAGCATAGTGAGGCCTCGACTCTACAAAAAATTAAAGAGTTAGTGTGGTGGTGTGGGCCTGTAGTCATAGCTACTTGAGAGGCTGAGGCAAGAGGTGGACCTGGGAGGTCAAGGCTGCAGTGAGTGGTGATTGCATCTCAGCCTAGGTGATGGATCATGACCCTGACTAAAAATGAAACTAACAAAGAATTTAACAGTTTTAAGAAGCATTCTTACGTAAAAAAACAAAAACAAAAAACTAGCAAGAACTTTGTCTGTGATCTTCATTTGTATAGAAATGGGATCATTATACAAACTGTTTACAACTTGCCCTTTTCACTTTGTCATCTTACTATGTCATGATAAATATTAATGTACTTAGCAGGCACCATAATTTATTCCCCTATTGATGAACATTTCAGCAATTTCCAATGTTTTACAAACCGCTGAAGAGAAATTAGCAGTTAAAGCTTTGAGTACTCATGAAAGTATTTCTGTTGGATGTACAGCTAGAATTGAAATTGCTGAGTCAACATGAATGCAGATTTAGAATTGTAATGAATAAGTTTCCATATTGGTTTGTAACTGCTTCCAGCAGTGTGTGAGTGGGCCTTGCCAATATGAGGGATTCTGTCTTTTGTTGTTAAATCTTTGCTAAGCTTGGAGATAAAAAGTGATACCTTATTGTTTCAAGCTTCTTAATTAATAAGTTTAACCATGTTTTAAATGTTTACTGACTCTCCTGTCACCTGTTCATATTATTTTACTATTTTTCTATGGTATAATTCCACTATTTTAATAATAGCACTTTTAGGGATAGATACTAGTCTGTCATGTGTTACTATTATTGTCTTTAGTATATTGTTAGCTTTTTACTTAGTACCTATATGTGTATTTTTGGCCATATAAAGATTTTAATTTTTATGTAGCTAAATTTTGACTCTTCCTTTGTGGCTTTTTTCTTCTCTCCATCTTTCCCCTCTCCCTTCTCCTTCACCAGTTCAGCATTATCAATATAAATCTGTTGTCCCAGGTTTACAGGTTTATGTCTAGTTCTTTCATTGTTTCTTTTTTTCTTTTTAAACAGTCTTGGCCAGGTGTGGTGGCTCATGCCTGTAATCCTAGCACTTTGGGAGGCTGAGGCAGGTAGATCACGAGGTCAGGAGTTGAAGGCCAGCCTGACCGATATGGTGAAACCTCATCTCTAGTAAAAATACAACAATTAGCTGGGTGTGGTGGCACATGCCTGTAATCCCAGCCACTCAGGAGGCTGAGGCAGGAGAATCGCTTGAGCCCAGGAGGTGGAGGTTGCAGTGAGCCAAGATCACGCCACTGCACTTCAGACTGGGCAACAGAGCGAGACTCCGTCTCAAAAACAAAAACAAACGTAACAGCCTTGTTATATTGCCCAGGCTGGCCTCGAACTCCTAGGCTCAAGTGATTCTCCTGCCTAAGGCTCTTCAGTAACTGGGACTACAGACACCTGCCACTGCATCTGGAATCATTGTTCCATTTTAAACTTAAATTTTTTATTCAATCTGGAAGTTATTTTGGTGTAAGGACTGAGGATTATTTGTAAGTAACTGATCTTTATTTTTCTCCAAGTGGCAAGCTAGTTTATCTAGCACTAATCTTATTTTTCCTGAGTAATGCAAAATGTGCCCCCCAACCTTTTTTTTTTTTTGTAGAGAAAGGGTCTTCCTATGTTGCCCAGGTTGGTCTCGAATTCCTGGGCTCATGCAATCCTCTTGCCTTGGCATCCCAAAGTGTTGGTATTACAGGCGTGAGCCATGACACCTGGCCAATACT
>NW_016107521.1:1009531-1010949 GCF_001604975.1 Cebus imitator | reverse complement strand
GGCTCACCGCGACCTCTGCCTTCTGGGTCCAAGAGATTCTCCTGCCTCAGCCTCCCAAGTAGCTGGGACCACAGGCGTGTGCTACCACGCTTAGCTAATTTTTTGTATTTTTAGTAGAGGTAGGGTTTCACAGTGTTAGCCAGGATGGTCTTGATCTCCTGACCTCGTGATCCGCCCGCCTCCGTCCCCCAAAGTGCTGGGATTACAGGCGTGAGCCACCGCGTCCAGCCTGCCACTTTTAATGTGTACTAATTTCCACTGAAATACATGGTACTACTTCTGTTCATTGTTCTTCCTTTTTACAATATTCCTTGCATTTTTTAGTATGTTTATTCTTCCAGAGGATCTTAAGAATATTTCTGGCAGATTCCCCCAAAATCCCATTGTGAGTTTTATTGTGATTACAGTGATTTTTATGTATCAGTTTGGAGAGAATTAGCATGTTTAAAATGTTGAATCTTCCTACTCATGAACATATAACTCTATATTTACTTTCTTCATTGTGTTTTATGATTTTTTTTTTATTTTGTTTTTAAACTGGGTCCTGATCATTTCTTCTTAAATGTGTTACCAGGCATTTTTTTTTGTTGTTGCTGTCATGGATGGCCTCTTAACATTATATTTTATTTTAGTGGGATACTTCATAACTTTTTGTAACTGCATGGCCAGATTATAAGTGTTCATAGAGGTAGCTGGAGATAGCTGGAGGCCTAGCAGGAGCCAAGTAATAAGGGCTTGGGCATTATGCTAAAAAGTTTGAATTTTATTTTGAAGGCTCTTGAGAGACACTGGAGGATTTTAGGGATGGAGTGATACTACCTGTAACAGCTGACTTTTTCTTTCTTTTCTCTTTTCTCCATCTTTTCTTTCTTTTTTGAGGACCTGTTAGGCGCTGTGCTAAAGTCTCTACAAATGTTGCAGTGTTGTTATTCTCATAGTTACCCTTGTTTTACAGCTGATTTGATTACATTTCCATTTTACAATAATCATTTGGATGCTAATGTGAAGGTTGGATTCTTAGCAGGTTTTTATGGTGAGCGATCAGATCAGAAGTGATGAGGCCTAAATAGAAGAAATGGAGAGGAAAATAAACATAATTATAAAAACATAAAGATGGAGTCTTCAGATGGAGTCTTTGTGACTTGATGCAGAGGTGGGGAGGAGGAGGAATGACTTCCAGCTTTCTGGCTTGAGCAACAGGATGGTTGGAGATGTCCTTCCTCTGGTGGGGAGCCCAGAAAAGAGGAAGAGGCCAGGGTAGGAGCAAAACTGGGTGAAGGAAAAGGTGAGTCCAGATTTGAATGAGTAGAACTGCAGCTATACTTTTTTCTTTAGTTTAAAAAGAAAATAATTTAATCAGTACAAACTGAAAAATAAATCCTAACTAAAATGCTATTTTTTTTTTTTTTTTTTTTTTT
>NW_016107521.1:998878-1008840 GCF_001604975.1 Cebus imitator | reverse complement strand
TCAGGCAATTCTCCTGCCTCAGCCTCCTGAGAAGCTGGGACTACAGGCACGCGCCACCATGCTCAGCTAATTTTTTGTAGTTTTAGTAGAGACGGGGTTTCACCATGTTGACCAGGGTGGTCTCGATCTCTTGACCTCGTGATCCACCCGCCTCGGCCTCCCAAAGTGCTGGGATTACAGGCTTGAGCCACTGCGCCCGGCTAGAATAGTTTTAAATTTACAGAATAGTTGTCAGGATAGTATAGCGTTCCCGTTATTCTGCACTCAGTCTTCCCTATTGTTAAATTTACATTAAAATGATACATTTCCCACAACTAATGAACCAGCGCTGATACATTATTATTAATTAAAGTTTGTTCTTTATTTGGATTTCCTTAGTTTTTCCCTTTTCTGTTCCAGGATCCCACCCAGGACACCACATTACTTTGAAGTGTCATGTCTTCTTAGTCTCATCTTGACTGGCAGTTTCTTAGACTTTCTTTATTTTTAAGGACCTTGACAGTTTTGAGGAGTACATGTCTTTCAGTTTTGGATTGTCTAATGTTTTCCTCATGGTTAAACTGGATTTAGGAATAAGGACCACAGAGGTAAAGTGCCATTTTCCTCATATCATATCCAGGGCATACTGTCAACGCGGCTTATGACTGTTGATGTTCACTTTGATCACCTGGCTGTGGTATTGTTTGTCAGGTTTCTCCACTGTGAAGTTACTCTTTTCCCTCTCTTTTCATCCTGTCCCCTGTACAAGGAAGTCTTATTCATTTTGATAACATTGGCGTGGAGACAGGATCTGACACAGAAGACATTCTGTAAATGTTTGTTGAACTGAACTGAGTCGCTATTATCTTGTGAGTCCTCACAAAAGCCTTGCAGGTAATTTTCTCCATTTTAGCCATAGGAAAAGAAAACAGAATTTGAATAACTTCAAGTGAATCACTTGAGGTCAGGAGTTTGGAGACAGCCTGGCCAACATGGTGAAACCTCATGTCTACTAAAAATACAAAAATTAGCCAGGTGTGGTGGCGTGTGCCTGTAGTCCCAGCTACTCAGGAGACTAAGGCAGGAGAATCACTTGAACTTGGGAGGCTGAGGTTGCAGTGAGCTGAGATTGTGCCACTGCACTCCAGGCTGGGTGACAGAATGAGACTTAGTTTCAAAAAATATAATAAAAAAATTTTGGTTTTCATTTCTGGCTCCTGGCCAGAGCTCCTGAAACTCTTGAAATTTCCTAAGTGATAAGAATGAAAGTGGTATCTTGTTATTCATAACAAGCTCCTTTCAATCACATCTGAGTTTGTATTAATGAAGTGACTTTTGGAGAGCCCCAAAGAATGGGGGAGAGGGGCTGGTTGCTAGGGGAACTAACCATGTGATTCGAAGGTTGGAACTTTCAGCCTCACACCATGACCTCAAGGGAGAGGAGAGGGGCTGGAGATTACCAGTGGCCAATGTCTTAATCATGCTTACGTAATGAAGTCTCAATTGGAAAAACCCTAAACAAAGGGGTTTGGAGAGCTTCCAGGTTGGTGTTGGAAGGACTGAACTCCTGAAGAG
Organism: Cebus imitator; assembly: GCF_001604975.1. Classification (NCBI taxonomy): domain Eukaryota; kingdom Metazoa; phylum Chordata; class Mammalia; order Primates; family Cebidae; genus Cebus; species Cebus imitator. Next base: position 1,007,286 of record NW_016107521.1, on the reverse strand, counting down.
GGCCTGGAAGGTCTGTATCCCTTCCCCAAACTGAGAAATGTAAAAATTCTTTCTAAGTTCTGTGAGCTGTTCTCACAGAACTTAGGTTCTCAAATTATTGAACCTAAGGAAGGGGTTGTGGGAATCTCTGTGCTATGGTCTGAATGTGCACTCTCAGAATTCATAAATTGGAAATCCCCAAGTTGATGGTATTCAGAGGTGGGGTGTTTGGGAAGTGACCAGGGCATGGGATTAGTGCCCTTACAAAAGAAACCCAAGAGACCTTATGTGCCCTTTCTGCCATGTGAGGACACAGCTTTGTCTACAAACCAGGAAAGAGGCCCTCACCAGACACCCATTCAGCTGGTGCCTTGATCCTGGACTTTCCAGCATACACAACTGTGAAAAATAAGTTTTGAGTGTTTGTAAGCTACCCAGTTAATGGCATTTTGTTATAACAGCTCAAACAGGTGAAGACAACCCAATTCATAGCCAGTCTATCAGAAGTACAGGAGACCCTGCACTTGCTATTGGAATCTAAAGTTGGGGGCATTCTTGTGAGACTGAGCCCTTAACCTGTGGGATGTGCAATAATGTTGGATAATTAGTGTCCACATTGAGTTAAATTGTAGGATACCTAGTGGGTGTCTGCAGAGAATTAAGAGAATTGCTTGGTGTGAAACCCCTCCACCCCTGACATTTGGTCTGAAGTATTATGAATAGAGGAACAGTTTTCTTTTTAGGCAGATTTTTTTTCTGTTTTGTTTTATGATATATCCTAAGCATCTAGAACACTGCCTGGTACAGAGCTGGTGCTCGATAAATTATGAGTATGCATTGTGCCAGAATTTATGCCAGGTACAGGGCATATAGTTGTGTAAAAGCAGAGATGGTTCCTGCCCTCTTAGAACTTCCAGCCCAGCACTACACAATCCAGTGATTTTTCTGCCTGCCTGGGCTGCCCTCCTCTAAGAAACATCAGGTGCCTAATTGCTGAGCTAAAAGTAGACTTTCCTCTTAGCAGTGAGCAATTTTCAGTTTTGTTTTTATTTTTCTTTTAATTCTAAAAAAATGAGGAAGGGAAAGAATAATGCATTCTATTTAGTCACTCTAAGTTAAAAGTCCACAATTTTCCTCAATACAAAGACAAAATAGTGTTATCTTTAAAGCTCCAGGCCTGGTAGATAGCCAAAAGAGGTCATGACTTACATTTGGTTTACTTTTCCTTGCCTTTTTTTAAATCTAAAGGAAGATGGTTGTAATTTTTTATACTAATGAAGAGTGAAAGGATGTGCAATAAACATGTTTATTGCTGTCTTTTTGTAACTGTAGAATGTTTCATTTATGAGATCCTGACCTAATTCTTGAGATCTTCTGTGTGCTATTTGTTGACATTAATTTTTACATGGCCAAAATGCTTAAGAAAAAAAGGAGCTAAAATTGAGTGTATTTAGAGATTATCTGCTGGTTCAGCACACTTCAGCTGTTGTGTCAGCAACAATACTTTCTCTCAACAATACGTTCTCACACAGGCAAAATCATGCCATCATGAGAAACTCCAAGGCTGGGGATATAACTGAAAAGTGGAAGGAATTCAGGAAGAATACTGCTGTGCAGGTATGAGACTGAACAAAATGACTTTTAGTAGCCCTTCAAAATCTCAGACTGTTGTTCTAGATAATGTAAACTCCTAAATCTCGGTTGGCATCATTTATTTAAAAAATTCAGTTGATAACATTTTGTGTATATCTTCTAGATAATTATTTTAATTCTTCACCTCACTTTGTTGCAAATGTATTCTAACTTAAGTTTGATATTTCATCTGAATTTCCTTCCCTGCACAAAAATTGAGATGCAGATATGAATTGTTTTGCCCCATAATCTTGTTGTCAGAAAAAAAACTGATGAAAGGAAACCATCATGGAAATAGCTTTGATTAGTTATAAACAGTTACAGTGATGTCCTATAAGCCCATGATATGACACCAAAATTTACACTGCAAGATTAAGAAAATTTTTTCTTACATGTGGCAGCAACTTAATTTTGTTTGAAGATTGGCGTATTGTGTGACATTCTCAATAAAACACAGAACAAAAGAAAACACAGGCTGGGCATGGTGGCCCACACCTGTAATCCCAACACTCTGGGAGACGAGGCTGGCAGATCACAAAGTCAGGAGTTTGAGACCAGCCCGGCCGATGTGGTTAAACCCTGTCTCTACTAATAATACAAAAATTAGCGGGGCGTGGGGGTGCACGCCTGTAATCCCTGCTACTCAGTAGGCTAAGGGAGGGGAATCAATTGAACCTGGGTGGCAGAGGTTGCAGTAAGCTGAGATCATGCCATTGTACTCCCAATAGAGTGAGAGACTGTCTCAGAAAAAAAAAAAAGAAACTGCAACTCAAGCAATGACCCTTACACAAGATCCTCTGTAATGACTTTGATAATGCATAAGGCATTAAAATTTGTATTCCTGCATCACCCAGTGCACATACCTCCATCATAGCATTTATGCAAATGTGTATACTGTATTATAACATCGAAGACAATCCTTTCTTCCAGAAGGGTTCACAGCCACTTCCAAGGATACAACAAGCAAACAGAGACTATACACCCCAAGATGCCATAAATTAAAAGTGTGGAGAATGCAAAAATAAAAACATGGGCAGTGACAAAATGGAATCAGAGACAAAGCTAAAAATGCATACAAGGATGACCTTCACATTTGCTACAGCTGGGCCATGAATTTGTCTCTAAGCTGACAACCTCATTGGTCCCACAATTCATGGTGTCTGAAGATTAAACGTAAATCCAGTCCTTTGGAGAAGTAAAACTATTCCTGGAACGAAGATCAGATTGGAATGTCTCCCAGGGATGCTTATAAAGAGCACATTGTGTTATGTGAGGAGCAGTGTCCTTGACAGTATCCCTGACTGGGTGACCAGTGCAGAGGGATGCCTCTGATGGCAGCACAACAAAGGGCAATTTGCTGAGCTCCAGCAATGCTTCTAGGTTGGAGGACTGTCTTGGTGAGTATGACTTAACGTTTTATCTCCAGCACCTAGTACAGCAATTGGCATATAGCAAGTGTCAAGAAATGTTTGTTGAGTGAATGTCTAATGGACAAGAGCCAGTTTAAGTACTCCCTCTGGGGTGGCTCCCCAATTATCAAGACCTGATATCCTGCTCCCCAGCTATGCATTCTTTTGTTAAGCTGTTAAGTGGTACAGCTATGGAATATTTCTTCTACTGTTGGGTTAAACTATCATTTTCTCCCCACTACCATGATTTCTAATAAACTGCCCTTTAAATATTTTTGTGTTAAATTTCCCACATCTTCTTTAGACATGGGAGTGAGGCCAGGGGTGTTTGTTCATACACACTTACTAGTGGTGGTAGTAGTGGTATGTCAAGAAAGTCTTGTACTTAGCACATTGAGAGATCAGTCCTCAGGTAACCTTGTGAGTGCTATTGGCTTAGACCCCCACATCCAGGCTGTCCCTCAGAGCAGAGGTGGGGCTGGTAGTGGTACCAGGATAGGCCTTTGACATCAGTTTCTGTGCTGAGCATTGGGAAGACCCAGACACAGGCCACAGTAGTACCAGCATTAAAAGCGACTCTGCACTGAGTTAGCAGTTACTGACTAGGGGCTCTTTACACTCCTGTTGGGAGACTGGGGTTGGGTTGAATGCATACGTTGGAGTTTAGTTATTTTTAGCTGCCAGACTTAGAGCCCTAGGTGTGAGGGCTCATGTAAGAGTCTTTCTTCCTGGTGGTTGTTCCCACCTGTCATTTCTCACTTTCATCTCTCCGTTATCATTGACATTGAAAAGGCATTTTAAAAGAGGAGCTTGGTCCCATGAGCAGCTTTCTGTCTGCCTAGCCATGACGATGTCTTCATTGTGAAGAAGTTGTGATGAAGATAACTGTTTATCTTTCGCTGTGTAACCTTACCTTTTTCTTTCTTCAACTGCAATGCACTGTCAGATCTAGGACAAGAAACTGGGAAAGGTATTGTAGTGGCTAACAATACGAATTCTGGAAACCAAATCCTGGCCCTGCCACAAACAAGTTACTTAATTTTTCTGTGCCTCAATTTCCTCGTCTGTAAAAGGGGACAATAATAATATCTAGCTCATAGGGTTATTGTGAAGACTAAATGAGTTAACATGCACAAAGTATGTAGAAGAGTACATGTAAATAAATATTATGTAAATGTTTGCTAATAATAATGGTCATAGAAATCACTATTCTATTTAAACAGAAGAAATAGTATAGCTAGTAAATTGACATTACATTGATTTATGTCAGAGTCTTTTCTAGGCCAATAAAACAATGTTGACCATGACAGACACAATCCCTTTTCTTATGGAACTTATGGATGAGTGGGGCACAGACATTAAACTAACATTTATAAGAGTATATAAGGCAACTCTTCTATTAGGAAGTTGAGCCTTGACCCAGATTTCAGACAATCTTAAGAGTTTCAGCACATGGTAGGAATAGTGCCCCCACCTTTTTTTTTCTTTTTTTTTTTAAAGAGAGTGTTCTGGTTATCTAATGCTGTTTAGCAAGCCACCCTCAAAATTGATGACTTAAAGTAACAATCACTTATTTGCTCAGAATTCCGTAGTGGGGGCAGGGCTTAGCAGGGATAGTGCATCTCTGTTCTGTGTAGCAACTGCTGGGGTGGCTTCCCTAGGGCTGGAGGACCCACTTCCAACCTGGATCCCTCATATACTGGCTGTTGCTGGCTGGGAGCTCAGTTGGGGCCTCAGTTCTCCTTCATGTGGCTAAGTTGGGCTTCTTGCAGCATGGCAGCTGGATTCGTTGAACAGGAGCACCCCAAGAGGATAGGCCACAATGTATACGCGTTTTTTTTCCCCAGGCTGGAGTGCAGTGGCTCGATCTCAGCTCCCTGCAATCTCTGCCATTCGGGTTCAAGCTATTCTCCTGCCTCAGCCTCCCAAGTAGCTGGGATTACAAGCACCTGCCACCATACCTGGCTAATTTTTGTAGTTTTAGTAGAGATGGGGTTTCACCATCTTGGCCAGGCTGGCCTTGAACTCCTGACCTCATGATCCACTCACCTCAGCCTCCCAAAGTGCTGGGATTATAGGCGTCAGCCACTGCGCCTGGCTGTATAGGCATTTATTAAGGGTCTGATTGCATTGTGCTTGTTAATGTCTCATTGGCCAAAGCCAGTTACTCAGCCAAGTTCAGTTAGTGTGGAAGGGGGATTATGCAATGATACGAATTCTGAAAGGTGAGAATCAATTTGGTCTACTAAGGTAATAGGCTACCACAGAGAGAAAGGCTAAATATACATTTTCTAAAAAATGTTGTGTTCTTTTTTTTTCAATCACATATGCTATATCCTTTCTCTCTAAAATATCCAAGAAGTCACACAGGTGGGAAGTAAGATCTCTTGTGAGGTCCTAAGCCCTTTGGAGGGTGGTTAAGGTCTCTTGTGAGGTCCAAAGCCCTTTGGAGGATTGTTAAAATTTTTGTTAGAGGCCTCGTAATTTAGAAGAAATATTATTCTATGAAAGCAGAAGTTTTACTGTGGTTAAAAGTATGATGAAGAAACAGTACAGTTGATGAAATCATTTTATTTTGACATAGCTGGAGCTTTGCTTTTGAAAAGATTGACAAAGTAGGAGTGTCTCAGGGTTGTCTGAATAGTGTAAATGTGTAGACATACAAATTTGTTGTTAAGAGGAACCAAACCATGCTCAGGAAAATGCCACTGGACTCCAGTCAGAAGTGCAGTAAGAAAGACAAGTGGGAGGAAGATCAGCAATGCAATATTGGAAAGACTGACAGAGTGGAACGGCTCAGTGCTGAGGCTGTGAAATGTGAGTGTGTGCTGCAGCTGTCCTCACTAGACTGAAAGGCCCTTAAGGGGAGGGGTTATTGACTTAACCCCTCTACCTGTACCCCACTACCTGACACAGAGAAGGTACTCTTAAGTGTTTGCTGAATGGATACAGTTTAAAAAAACACAGAATTGGAAACTGTTCCCTCTCTTTAAGACCCCGGTGCCATACAATAATTAGAGTAACCTTTTAAAAAAATACAGCATTCCACTGATGAAAATCCTTTAATGGTTTATTTCACCCAGATATCCTTGTGACTTTCTTCTTCTTTCAGGTCTGTTCTTAAGTGAGGCCTTCCACACTACACAAGAGATCCTCACCACTTTTTCCTTTTTTTTTTGAGATGGAGTCTCACTCTGTCACCCAGGCTGTAGTGCACTGGCAGAATCTCAGCTCACTAAAACCTCTGCCTCCCAAGTTCAAGCAATTCTCATGCCTCAGCCTCCCAAGTAACTAGGATTACAGGCAGCTGCCACCACGCCCAGCTAATTGTTGTACTTTTCAGTAGAGACAGGGTTTTACCACGTTGGCCAGGCTGGTCTTGAATTCCTGAGCTCAGGCAATCCACCCACCTCAGCCTTCCAAAGTACTACGATTACAGGCGTGAGCTACCATGCCCAGCCATCCTCAACACTTTCTATAGCTCACTTTTTTTTCTTTATAGCATTTATCCTCACATGACCTGTATCTTTCTTTATGGTCTCCCTCTCCCCTTTAGATTGTAAGCCCCTTGAAAGCAGGAACTTTGTTTTGTTGACTGTGGTAGCCCCAGCTTCCAAAGTGATTCCTGACATGCAGAAGTTGCACAGAGCTGGCAGGTGCGGTGGCTCATGCCTGTAATCCCAGCACTTTGGGAGGCTGAGGCGGGCAGATCACAAGGTCAAGAGATCAAGACCATCCTGGCCAACATGGTGAAGCCTTGTCTCTACTAAAAATACAAAAATTAGCAGGGTGTGATGGTACATGCCTGTAGTCCCAGCTACTTGGGAGGCTGAGGCAGGAGAATCACTTGAACCCATGGGGCAGAGGTTGCAGTGAGCTGAGATTGTGCCACTGCACTTCAGCCTGGCAACAGAGTGAGACTCTGTCTCAAACAAAAAAAACAACAACAAAAGAAGTTTCACAGAGTTGAATGAATGAATTTACCAGGCAATGGAGAGCTAGAGTTGCTTTGGTTTCATCTGACTGGAGGCCAAGACCCTGAGAGTGTGCGACGTGGGTATTCGTGTGGGCTTCTATAGCCATGTCTCTCCCACTTGACCAGTAAGAGGAGCTGATATGACAGTGCCAAGAGTCCAGGCCCTCCTGTTCTGGGAACTACTATTGCCTGTCTGTGATTGTGAGATTAAGGGCCTGGATAATGTAAGGTTCTTATAGTTTGGGTATGGTACAGAAGGCAGCCCCATCAGTTTTTAAAGTAGCCCGAGAAGTTTTCTAAGTTTCAACCCAAGAACCTTGACTGAGTGGGTTCAAGAAATAGAAGGAAAGCATCTGTGTTTGTGCAGATAGGCAGGGAGAGAGTGGTAGATGAGATTAGAGAGATGGACAAGAACTTCTGTAAAACAGACCAAACAAGGACATTTATTCTTAGTTTGATGAGCATTGGAAAAGGATTTAAGCAGGGGAGTGACATGATCAGGTTTGTTTGTGTTTTGAAAAAAACATTTTCCCTTTTCTTTTTTTGTTTTTGCTGAACTAACTGAGAGAAACTTAGTTTATAGCCTTTTCTTTTATTATTATTTTTTTAGAGACAAGGCATTGCTCTGTTGCCTGGGCTGAAGGACAGTGGCATAATCATGGTTTACTGCAGCCTTGGACATCTGGGCTCAAGCAGTCCTCCCTCCTCAGTCTCCCAAGTAACTGGGATCACAGGCACATATCACCATGCCAGGCTAAGTTATTTATTAATATTTTTATAGAGGCAGGGTCTCAATTTGTTGCCCAGCCTGGTCTCAAACTTCTGGTCTCAAGTGATCTTCCTGCCTCAGACTCCTCATGTGCTGGGATTACAGGCATGTGAAATATTTTCTCTAGCTGCAGTGTGAGTGGATTGGAGGGGACAAGAGTGAATTAGGGAGAAAAGAAAGAATAACATTCCAGAGAGAATAACATGAATATCAAGAAACTCAATATACTGATGTATTGGAGTGGGGGAAAGGTTAAGAAGTTCAATATTGCTGGTACAAGGCTGGGACTAAAGAGGTGGTTGAAGGGAAGGCAGGGTAATTAGAAGGCATTCCTATGCCCTTCTTTTTAATGCTTATAAGAAATATCAGGATATACCGTTAGAAGATCTGTGATTTACACAAATCAGCATTGCTGAATTGAAATAAAATTTTCGCATAAACCACCAATGATATGAATGTCAGTACTTGGAATTACAGTAACCATCTCCTAAACTCTTAAAAATTAGATCCTTGGGCCGGGCACGGTGGCTCAAGCCTGTAATCCCAGCACTTTGGAAGCAAAGGCGGGTGGATCACGAGGTCAAGAGATAGAGACCATCCTGGTCAACATGGTGAAACCCCGTCTCTACTAAAAATACAAAAA
>NW_016107521.1:995008-998149 GCF_001604975.1 Cebus imitator | reverse complement strand
TTTTTTGGAGAGGGAGTTTGCTCTGTCGCCCAGGCTTGAGTGCAGGCACAATCTCGGCTCACTGCAACCTCTGCCTTCCCAGGTTCAAATGATTCCTCTGCCTCAGCCTCCTGAGCAGCTGGGATTACAGGTGCTCACCACCATGCCTGGCTAATTTTTGTGCCGTGAACTGAGATCATGCCACTGTACTCCATGCTGGGTGACAGAGTGAGACTTGGTCTCAAAAAAAAAAAAAGAAAATCTTAATTAGAAGCTGTGTATGGTAGTTCACACCTGTAATTCCAGCACTTTGGGAGGCTGAGGCTGGAGAACTGCTTGAGGTCAAGAGTTTGAGACCAGTCTGGGTAACATAGTGGACCCTGTCTCTAAATTAAATTTTTTTTTCCCCACCTGGGTGCAGGTGGGCTAAGGCCAAAAAGGGCGTTAGCCTAAAAAAATCTTAGTCAGAAATTGCATAGCTATTTTATCATGAAACCTTAATGTCATAAAGGTTATATTTACAGAAATATATTCAATTTGCTCATGAAAAAAATCTAAAAATATTTTACTCAGATATGTAGCCCAAATCAATATTTTCCCCAATACTTTGTTTTTTATTTTTATTATTATATATAATTATAAAGAAAACATAAGGAAATTTTTTTCACCAAGCTCTTCACAGGTCTCCTCAAGTCCCCTCAAATTTCCCCCCGTATGTTCTGCAAATATTAGAATTTTACCTTTGTGCCATGACATAAAGAAGCTGGGAAGCAGTAGAGGTTAACTTCCCTAAAAAGTAAATAAAATTATATCATTAGAAAATAGAAGGAGTGCATTAGGTGGAATCCACCAGAGCAGACACTGTCACAAGGATTTAGAATGCTAGTACCTTGTTTGGAGATGATCCCAAGAATTAGCAGTAGGGAGTGAAGAAGTGAGACAGGGATGGGAAGGAAGCCAGCAGAGGACGGGTGGATATGCTGGGTACCCCTCTGGGTAGCCTGGGCTTTCTCTTGCTGGGGAGTGTTGGGGAGACAGTGCAGTATACACATCGAAGTCGTTTCACTCCAGGGGTGAGAAAACATGTTTACCTACGTGTTTTTTTTAACATCATTTTCATTACTCTCAGTAGCATAAATCTCACTTTAGACCTATATATGGTCAGAGAAGGCAATGTTGTAGTTCTTGCGGTAAGAAGTTTTTGGATATATGAAACATGCAACTAAATTTATGTTTCACTAGATTTTGATCCTATCACCACTAAATAACGTTTATGATTTGGCATTGGACCTAGGATTGCCTGCAGAGAAGAATATGTCTTGTCTTGTGCAGTTGATGCTGCCCCCAAATATTCCTTGAGTCAGTGCACTTCTGTCCCTTTGTTCAGGCTGCCAACATCCTTTGCACTGCATCAGTAAAGTTCTAACTGCTTTCCACTTTTCTGCTCTTGGCCCTCCCCACTAGTCCATTTTTGCTCACCACAGCCACAGTGACCTTCATAAAACGAACATCAAATATGTCACTCCCTAGCTAACTCTTCAGGGGTTTTTCATTGAATAATGAATCCACATACAGTTCTTGAATGGTTTACTATCATCCTTGCTCAGGCCTCTTTATTTTCCTTTCACTAACTCCATTGGCTTTTCACTTCCATTGGACTTCCAGCAACCCTGAAAACATAATCTAAAAGCCCTGCTATTGGGCCGTTGTACATGCTCTTTCCTTAGTTTGGATCACAGACCTAGAATTTTCTTCCATTAAGTCTTCATGTGTTTGTTTCCTTTCTATCTTTTTGGACTCAATTTAATTGTCCTTTCCTCATATAAGCCTTTCTTGACACCCTCCCAACTCTCTCCCACCCTACTGTTTCTCTGGAGAACCCTGACTAATATAACTTTCTCCAAATGCCAAAACAAAATGAGGTATCCCAGCTATACTCTCTCTCAGAACTTCCTATTTTTCCTTCTGAGGAAGTCTCTGGACCAGGCAGCCACAGCCTCTGTCTTCATCTGCTTTTCCCTTATACCAGGTAGATAGTCTGCCTCCAACTGCTTTTCCCTTCCAGCAGGAGTCTCAAAGTCTTAAAGAAAGAAGGGCTTTCAGGGGACCAGACAGGTTATAAAAGTGAGTGGGTGGAGACAGTGGCAAACTGGAGAGCACATAACAGCTATTCACAATTCTAGCTGTTTGTTGTTTTCCCAAGAGACCAGGAATCCTGATTTTCTTTTTAAAAAAATTCTGTTTATTAATTAATTTTTTTTCCATAGAGACAGAGTCCTTGCTATGTTGGCTGGGCTGATCTTGAACTGCTGGCCTCAAGCAATCCTCCTGACTCATCTTCCCAAATGCTGGAATTACAGGCATGAGCCACTGAACCCAGCCAGAATCCGGATTTTCATGTGAGATTTCATTTCTAACTGTTGGAATTCAAACAAACAACAAAACCTTGAACAGAGTAGCCAAAAACAATCTTGAAAAAAAAAAAGAATGAAATTCTCATACTTCCTGATTTCAAAAAATATTGCAAAGCTATAGTAATCCAAACAGTGTAGTACTAGCATAAAGACAGACATACAGACTGATGGAATACAATAGAAATCCCAGAAATAAATCCTTGTATAAAATTGATATTCAATAAGTATGTCACTACCATTCAGTGAGGAAAGGGCAGTCTTCAACAATGATATTGCTAAAATCTGGGTATCCACATGCAAAAAATTGAAGTTGGAGCCTTACCTGACATAGTACAGAAAATGAACTCAAGGCCAGGCACAGTGGCTTACACCTGTAATGCCAGCACTTGGGAGGCTGAGGCAAGAGGATTGCTTGAGCCCAGGAGTTAAAGATCAGCCTGGGCTACATAGCAAGACCCCCGTCTCTATTAAAAAAAATTAGCCAGTCATGGTGGTACATGCCTGTAGTCCTAGCTACTTGGGAGGCTGAGGTGGGAGTATTGTTTGAGTCTGGGTGGTCAAAGCTGCAATAAGCTGTGATTGTACCACTGCCCTCCAGTCTGGGTGACAGAGCAAGACTCTATCTCACGAAAAACCCACCACACCTCAAAATGGATCAAAGATCTAAACATAATACCTAAAACTATAAAACTCTAAAAAGAAAACAGAGAGAAAAAGACTTCATGACAGATTTTTTTTTTTTTTTTTT
>NW_016107521.1:988602-994696 GCF_001604975.1 Cebus imitator | reverse complement strand
CCTGGCCTTCATGACAGATTTGGCAATGATTTCTTGGATATAACACCAAAAGACAGGCAGCAAATGTAAAAATAGGTAAATTGGACTACTTCAAAATTAAAAACTTTTGTGTATCCAGGAATACAGCCAGCAAGCAGAGTGAAAAGGCACCCTTTGAAATAGGAATTTTATATTCGATCAGATATCAATATCCAGAATATATAAAGAACTCCTACAACAAAACAAAAAAACAACCTGATAAAAAATGGTTGAAGTACCTGAATAGACATTTCTCCAAATACATACAAATAGATAGGAAGCTTATGAAAAAGATCAACATCACTAATCATTAGGGAAATATAAAGCAAAACCACAATGAGATACCATCTCATACTCATTAGGATGGCTGCTATCAAAAAGTAACAAGCATTAGCAAGAATATGGAGAAATTGGAACTCTTGTGCACTATTGGGAGAAGTGTAAAATCATCCAGCTGCTATGGAAAACAGTATGATAGTTCCTCAAAATATTAAAAATGGAATTATCATATAAGCCAGCAACTTCACTTCTGTGTATATATTATAAATAATTGAAGAATTTAAAAACTTGTTTCACATTAAAAAAATTTTAATGGCTTTAGAGAAGTACAAGTGGTTTTTGGTGTCATGGATGAATTACATAGTGGTCAAGTCTGAAATTGTAGTGTACTCATCACCCAAGTAGTGTATATTGTACACAATATGTATTTTTAAAAAATCTCTCGCCTTCCTTCCCCTCTCCCCACTTCTGAATCTCTGATGTTCATTATACCAGTCTGTATGCCTTTACATACCCAAAACTTAGCTCCCAGTTATGAATGAGAACATGTGGTATTTGGTTTTCTCCTCCTGAGTTACTTCACTTAGAAAAATGGCCTCCAGTTCCATTCAAGTTGCTGCAAAAGACATTGTTTCATTCTTTTTTACAGCCGAGTAGTATTCCATGGTATGTATGTACCACATTTTCTTTATCCACTCATCAGTTGATGGGCACGTCGGTTGGTTCCATGTCTTTGCAAATGTGAATTGTGAAATCAGGATCTTGAAGAGCTATTTATACACTCATGTTCATAGCAGCATTATTCACAATAGCCCAAAGGTGGAATATCCACAAATGGATGAATGTATAATGTGTGGTATGTACTTGCAATGGAGTGTTATTCAGCTTTAAAAAGGAACTTTTTACACATGATACAACATGGATGAACCTTGAGGACATTAAATGAAATAAACCAATCACAAAAGGGCAAATACTGTCTTATTTTACTTATACGAGGTATCTACAGTGATCAGACTCATGAAAACTGAAAGTAGAACGGTGGTTGCCAGGTATTAGAGGAGGGAAAATAGGGAGCTATTTAATCAATACCGATTTTTTTCTTTCTTTCTTTCTTTTTTTTTTTTGAGGCAGAGTCTTGCTCTGTCACCCAGGCTGGAGTGCAGTGGAGTAATCTCAGCTCACTGCAGCCTCTGCCTCCTGGGTTCAAGCAATTCTCCTGCCTCAGTCTCCTGAGTAGCTGGGACTACAGGCAAGTGCTGCCACACCAGGCTGGTCTCAAACTCCTGACCTCAGGTGATCCACCCGCCTTGGCCTCCCAAAGTGCTGGGATTACAGGCGTAAGCCACTGTAGCCAGCTGAGTTTCAGTTTTTCAAGGTGAAAAGGTTCTAATCATTAGTTGCATGGCAATATGAAGTTCCTGAAAGCCTTAAGTGCCTTCCATACTTTTAGCTATGCATTGTGCCATGTGATCTTGCTTTTCTGGCCACTAATACACTATAGACATGGACTAGGCCTAACAAGCAGGACATGGAAACTCTGCCCAATTTTGCACATTATATGGTGAATGATGTAATTAGAATGATCCGATCCAATCCAACTTTTGGATGCAAGACACACAAAGGCAGGTTGAAGAAGTACCCTTAACCCAGAGGCTAAGGGATGCTTAATTCTGAGGGAACAACAAAACTGGTCAGGTCACCAGAGTTCCTTCTTTTTATCTTGAGCAGTTGCGAACGACATTCCTTAGCCATGAGGCCCGTGTGGCTGCTGAGATGCTGCTTGTGTTTTCCCACTTACTCATATGACCCTAATATAAACCTGCATCTTCTCTGCTAACAAAAGCAAGCCTCTCTTCTGTGTTTCTTGGAAGATCCTCCCGCCTTCTGTCTTGAAAACTCGGATAGCTCCATCATACCCTTAAGTCTCTGCTTTTCCATGGACGGAAACAATGCTCCACCTTGATGAAGAATGTGACTCCTTAAGTCTCAATGTTGTTAAAGAAAAAATTATTCAATGATACTTGCTAAAGCATGGTAAGGAAGACTTTATTCAGGAACTTCATGATGGGTATATAGAGCTCATTGCAACAGAATTTTCTAGTGGAGGAGAGATTGGGCTCAACTCCGAATAACAGCATGGGCAAGTGGGAATTTATGGCTAAGGAGCTGTGTAGGGGTCAGTGTATAGAAAATTACTAAGAGGAAACATCAAGGATAAAGGAGATTCTGGCTAAACAGACCCAACAGGATTCTTGCTGGAGACAGGCCAAGGTGATTAGACATCACCTGGGGTATAGTGGAGGATAAGGAACCTGATCAGATATTGAGGATAATCACATAAGAGGCAGGGGTGGTGGTGGTTTTTGCTAAACTGACTTAGCAAGGATCTGTGCTAAAACTGGATTTTATAGGGAAGTGCACAGATGGGCCTAGCAGCAAATTCAGAAACCTAATTCAACCAAAGAATCTTTGCCAGTGTGTTGTATTTGAGAAAAATTATAAACTATACTTTCACCCTCGAGATAGGGATTGTTCCTTCTGCCAAAATGCCTTTGAATAATTGCAATATGATTCTTAGGGAACATCCTGGAATTGCTATTAAAAAATCAGTACACATCTTATCCCTCCATTCTGCTTTTCTTCTCCCAGATTGCTCCACAGTTCAGTGTAGACAGCACTACAAAAATCTTAAGTTTCTCCGCCTCTTACCCCTCCATTCTTTGCTCCCCGCACAAGGGAGAAAGCGGATTGTAGTTTAAAAAGCAAGTGGCAGGCCGGGCGCGGTGGCTCATGCCTGTAATCCCAGCACTTTGGGAGGCCGAGGCGGGTGGATCACGAGGTCAAGAGATCAAGGCCATCCTGGTCAACACGGTGAAACCCCGTCTCTACTAAAAATACAAAAAATCAGCTGGGCATGGTGGCACGTGCCTGTAATCCCAGCTACTCAGGAGGCTGAGGCAGGAGAATTGCCTGAACCCAGGAGGCGGAGGTTGCGGTGAGCCGAGATCGCGCCATTGCACTCCAGCCTGGGTAACGAGCGAAACTCCGTCTCAAAAAAAAATAAAAAATAAAAAATAAAAAATAAAAAAATAAAATAAAAATAAAAAGCAAGTGGCAGTGCTACAGCAGGTTGCCTGAAGCAGGGGAGATGGCTTTAAAGGTTGTGAATGTCTCCTTATGGAGTATCGAGAAGCACAGCCACCTAGAAACGTCCACAGAGGGATTGAGTCCGAAGTGTCACCCAATTCAGACCCTGTGAGGCAGTGTTAGGCGAGTGGCCCTAAGGTAGAGAGATGCTGAGACAGCCGGTCCCCACCGTGGTAACTGCCAGGTACCTAACTTGGACCGCAGCCCCGGGAGAACCCAATTGGGGCGGACGCTATTTGATTTGGGAACTGGGAGGGGCTATTTCAGCCAATCCGTGGAGGAGCGAGCTGGTGACGTAACCAGCTGTGCTCCAGCCGGTCCCTTGACGTCATCCCTCAGCGCCGGAAGCGATGAGTTACAGCTAGAGTAACGTGATCTTGTACATCTCCGACGTCTGGAGGTAAGGCGGTCGTCAGGTTATATACTCTGTTCGCTGGTTCGATGCCGCGGGTGTGAGCGTTAGGCCGAGGCTGCTCCTACCCTTGAATGATGTGCCTTGATCTCACGGCTGCATTCTCTGTCCTCCTCTCCTACTCTTTTGGGCTGTTTGAGAGGGCGCTCCCGTTGGTCTTCGACACACTTTGCGTTTGTTCACGTGTGCTCCCGACACCTGTACGTACCTTGGTAGCAACACATGCAGAAAAAGATTAGAGAGTGGGCCTTATCCTACCAAGGAGGCGGGGCCCAGCGTGTTGGAAAGGACAGCGTTTCCGCCAGAAATGCTTCCTGAAAGGCACTTGAGGGACCTTCGCAGCATCCTCAATGCCTTGTAGGAATGCCAGAAGCAGCAAGCCTTTCTCCATACATACCAGTGATAGTGACTTAACAAAGCAGGGATGAAATTTCTATTTGGGATTACTGTGGTCTATGTTTAGAACTTTTTGGGATTGTTCATATGCAGATTTGTGCTCGTTCTTAGTTACACAGTTATTGCTTTCGAATGATCTTTTTCTATGTCCACAGCCCCTGCTTGCCCTACCTTCACTATGAACAAAAGTGATAATAGTGTTGAATACTTTTTATCAGACACTGAGCTTTACATACTTTGTCCTTTAGCTCTTGTGACAACCCCATGGTGTCTGCTTTACACTTGAGGGAATGAGGGCTTGGCGAGGTTAAACAACTTGCCTCAAGTCACACATCGAGTAGGTGGTAGAACCAATATTTGAATTCAAGCATTCTAACTTCGGAGGCCTTGATCTTCGCCACTATTCTATATATTTTTTGTCAACTATCCATTAAGCTCCCAGACACCTACTCTTTGTTACCTATTATTTTATGGAGAAAATTAAGGTCATGAGATGTGCTTTCCCACACATTTCTGCCTCTGCTTTCCCTTTTAAAGTCATGAAGATTTATACCCTTTACTTTTCCTTTTGTCTCAGAAGATACATTGTCTCTCTGATCAAAGCAAATTCCTTTATCTATGCTTTTGATATTTTATGCTGTCACTTATGAAACTTTGTTTTCATTTGTCATTTCTGTCTCTCTCTGTCTGTGTTCCAGTCATGTATAAACAAGGTCAGGTTTCTCAGATCTCTGACACTTTCCCCTACCAAAGAAAGAAAAAATCTGATGATCCATCTTAGTGGGTAGTTGTTTTCCTCCTACCCTAAAATGTTGGGTATTTCTATTGCTTGTGACTTTGGCATAATGAACAGTGAAAAACTGTTCTTTTCATTCTGTACACATTGCCTGAGCAAAGCCATCAGCTGGCTTGTTTTTAACTACCTCCTACATGCTCCCAAATTGAAGTTGTCAGCTTAGACCTCTCTGAGCTTTACCCTCACCTCTGACTATCCTGCTGGACAGCTCTGCCTGCAAGTCCAAGAAACACTTCGAATTCAGATGAATGAAACTGAGCTCATCGTCTTGCCTGGACTTAACTCTTATCACATTCATCACTAAGTCCTTATAGTTTTACCCGCTAAACATCTCTCAAATCTGTGCAGTCTTCTCCGTCTCTGTTGTCCTTTTACCTGCAATATCATGGCCTTCTAACTGATTTCCCTCCTTCTAGCCCTGTTCCCCCAAACCTGTTCTCCACAATACTCCCCTCCACCCACAGATGGTCTTTGGAAACAAGTCTGTATCAAATTCCTGCTTAATCTTTAAAGATCTATCTGTGCATTCATCCATTCTTTTCTCTAATTTATTCAGCAAACATTTGTTGTCCACTGGCTTGCAAAATCCATTGAAAACTCTAAAGTTAGAGCTTCTCAGCCAGGGCTCTGTTTTATCTGAACCCTGCCTGTATCTCTAGCCTCCTCTCTGCCTCATTCGTTAGGTTCTAGCAACACTGAATGGCATCTTCAGGGGTACTGTGCTATTTCTTTTTTGTATATTTGCCCTTGCTGTTCTCTTTGCTTGGAATCTTCTCCCTGATTCCTTTCTCCACCTCCTGCTCCTCACCTAATTAGTCTGCTCCTTTTCACCTAATTAACCCAGTTTATAAATGGGACTCATTTATAAAGTTTAGGTCTACCTCCTTCAGGAAATTTTTTCCTGACACCTCCTTCCCCCTAGTCTCAGGCACTCCAGCATTGTGCTTCCATCACTTTGTACAGAGCAGTCATCATACTTACCTCACCCACTATTAATATAATTGTTTCTGTGTTTCTCTCCTCCACAAGATTTGGGTGTTTTTTTT
>NW_016107521.1:985032-988581 GCF_001604975.1 Cebus imitator | reverse complement strand
TTTGATGGAGTCTCGCTCTGTTGCTCAGGTTGGAGTGCAGTGGTGAAATCTTGGCTCATTGCAACCTCTGCTCCCCGGGTTCAAGTGATTCTTCTGCCTCAGCCTCCCGAGGAGCTAGGATTACAGGCGCAGTTTTGGCTCACTGCAGCCTCCACTCCTGGGTTCAAGCAATTCTCCTGCCTCAGGCTCCCGAGTAGCTGGGACTACAGGCATGCACCACAATGCCTGGCTAATTTTTGTATTTTTAGTAAAGATGGGGTTTCACTATGTTGGCCATGCTTGTCTCGAATTCCTAACCTCATGATTCGCCCGACTTGGCCTCCCAAAGTGCTGGGATTACAGGCGTGAGCCACCATGCCCAGCCAAGATTCGGGTTTATTTATTTTATTTTTTTTGTAGATAAGGTCTTGTTGTGTTGCCCAAGCTGGACCTGAACCCCGAAGCTCAAGCAGTCCTTCCACCCCGGCCTCCCAAGTAGCAGGGACTACAGGTATGTGTCACTGTGCTTGGCTAAGACTGAATTTTTTGAAGGCTGGGCTCATATATTATCTCTTTATTCCCAGCTCTAGAATGGTACAAGGTATACAGGAGTGTATTAATTTTGATTGGATGATCAAATGAGTGAAGCCAAAAGTTATATGATGTAGTGGTTAAGAACCCATTATATGGAATTAATTCAAATCGTATCTCTGGCACATATTGGCTATGTGACTTGAACATGTTACTTATCTTCTTATCCTTACTTTTCTCTTGTTAGAATGGGGTTCTGAGTTTTAAAATGAGATCGTGTAAGAAAGACATTTAGCATAGTACCTAGCACATAGTAGGCACTTGATAAAGGTACGCTGAAAACCAGGGGATCCTGGAGTAAAGACAAGGCCTAGGACAGTGATCTCCAGAAACCCTCCTCAGTGTTTTATGAATGGGTAGGAGGTGATGCAGTCTGTTACCAGGGAGATTATAATCTTGTTTTGAGAGTAGAATTATATCCACATTAAACATTCAGAGAACTGTGAAGATAGTTTGACCACATCCAATAATAAGATGTAGAGAAGAGAAGACAGCTCAATGAAGGCCTCAGGGAGGAGGTGAGGCTTGAAAATTAAATAGTACTTGGGTTTTAGATGAAAGGAAAGAATATAAACCAATGCCAGGAGACCATATTAAGAATGACTTTGGCTGGGCATGGCTCACACCTGTAATCCCTGCACTTTGGAAGGTCCAGATAGGAGGATTACTTGTGGCCAGGAGTTTTAGACCAGCCTAGGCAACATAGTGAGACCCCATCTCTATAAAAAATAAATTAGGAAGTCATGGTGGTGTGTGTCTGTAGTTACAGCTAAGGAAGTTGAGGCTGCAGTGAGCTGTAAAGATGCCCTGCACCCAGCCTGGGCAACAGAATGAGCCCGTCTCAGAAAAAGAAAAAAAAAGAAAAAAAAAAAAAGAATAAAAAAAGAATGGTTTATTTGGGAGACATTGTTCATTATGTTATACCTGAAGGATATACAGGTATACTTCGGACGCATTATGGGCTTGGTTCTAGACAACTGC
The DNA here is from genome assembly GCF_001604975.1 of Cebus imitator. Lineage (NCBI taxonomy): Eukaryota > Metazoa > Chordata > Mammalia > Primates > Cebidae > Cebus > Cebus imitator. Next base: position 987,030 of record NW_016107521.1, on the reverse strand, counting down.
AATAAAGTGAGTCACATGAATGTTTTGTTTTTTTATTGCATATAAAAGTTATGTTTAGACTATACTGTAGTGTGTTAAGTGTGTAGTAGCATTATGTTTGAACAATGTACATACTTTAATTAAAAATACTTTGCTAAAAATGCTAACAATCACCTGAGCCTTCGGTGAGTTGTGATCTTGCTGATTGGGGGTGGATCTTGCCTTGTTGTTGGTGGCTGCTGACTGATCAGGGTCATCATTGCTGAAGGTTTAGGTATCTGTGGTCATCTTAAAATAAGACAGTAAAGTTTGCTGCATTGATCGATTTTCACAAAAGATTTTTCTGTAGCAAGTGATGCTGTTTAATAGCATTTATTTTGTTTCTTTTTATTTCATGTATTTTCTGAGCCCAGTTTATGGATATTTTATAGCATTTTACCCACAGTATAACTTCTTTCAAAATTGGAATCAGTCCTCTCAAACCCTGCTGCTACTTTATCAGCTAAATTTATGTCCTTTGTTGACTTTTTTGTTTTTTTTGAGAGGCAGAGTTGCTCTCTGTCATTCAGGCTGGAGTACAGTGGCACAATCTGGGCTCATGGCAACCTCCGCCTCCTGGGTTCAAGTGATTCTTGTGCCTCAGACTCCTGAGTAGCTAGGATTACAGGTGCATGCCACCATGCCTGGCTAATTTTTGTATTTTTAGTAGAGACAGGGTTTCATCATGTTGGCCATGCTGGTCTTGAACTCCTGACCTCAAGTGATCTGCCCACCTTGGCCTCCCAGAGTGTTGGGATTAGAGGCATGAGCCACCACACCCATTGGCATTTCAGTAATGTTTACTACATCTTCACCAGGAAATTTCAACTCAAGAGACTATTTTCTTTGCACATCCATAAGAAGCAACTCCTCATCCATTAAAGTTTGATCATGAGATTGCAGCCTTTCAGTCACATCTACAGGCTCTACTTCTAATTCTAGTTCTCTTTATTTCTGCTACACTGGCAGTGACTTCCTTCACTGAAGTCTTGAAGCCCTCAAAGTAATCCATAAGGGTTAGAATCAACTTCTTCCAAACTCCTGTTTATGTTCATATTTTGACCTCCCATAAATCACAGATGTTCTTAAGGGCATCTAGAATGGTTGAATCCTTTTCAGAAGGTTTTCAATTTACTTTTCCCAGGTCCATCAGAGTAATCATGGTCTATAGTAGCTATAGCCTTATGAAATGTATTTCTTTTTTTTTCTTTTCTTTTTTTTTTTTAAAGATGGGATTTCACCATGATGGCCAGGCTGGTCTTGAACTCCTGATATCAGGTGATCCACCCACCTTAGCCTCCCAAGGTGCTAGGATTACAGGCGTGAGCCACCGCACCTGGCTGAAATGTATTTCTTAACTGATAAGACTTGAAAGTCAAAATTACTTCTTAATCCATGGGTTGCAGACTGGATGTTGTTTTATCAGGCATGAAGACAATATTTATCTCCTTGTATAATACATCTCCATCAGGGATCTTGGGTGTGTTGTCAGTGAGCAGTAATATTTTGAAAGGAATCTTTATGAGCAGTAGTTCTTAACAGAGATCTTAAAATATTCAGTCAGTCATGCTGTAAACAGATGTGCTGTCATCTAGGCTTTGTTGTTCCATTTATAGAGCATGGGAAGAATGGACTGAGTATAATTCTTAAGGGCCTTAGGATTTCCAAAATGGCAAATGAGCATTGGCTTCAGATTAAAGTCTCCAGCTGCATTACTCCCTAATAAGACAGTCAGCCTGTCCTTTGAAGCTTTGAAGTCAGGCATTGACTTCTCTCTATCTGTGAAAGTGCTAGAAGGCATTTTCTTCCAGTAGCATCAAAGATCACTGATTACAGATGATAACAGATAATAATGAAAACCTTTGAAATTTTGTGAGAATTACTAAAATTTGACACAAAGACATGAAGTGAGCACTTGCTATTGGAAATATAGCACCAATAGACTTGCTTGACACAGATTTGCCACAAACTGTCAATTTG
>NW_016107521.1:971126-985010 GCF_001604975.1 Cebus imitator | reverse complement strand
AAAAAAAAAAAAAAAAAAAAAAAAATGCAGTATCTGCAAAATGTAATTGGACAGAGCACAAAGCAGCTATGCCAGTATATATGTGTTTCTAGAGGAAAAGAAGAGAGACAGGGATGGGCAAGTGGGACTAGTTCTGTGAAGAGGAATGGGAGGTGAAATTCATAACCACTGTGGGATTATGACATGATGAGTTTAACTTCAGGCCTGAGGGACTTGAGATGGAATAGGGTTGGGCAGGTTTCCAGGACTGTGGTTGATATTGTGGTACCCCCTAACCACATGGAGTTATTTAACTTTAAGTTACATTTTTTAAATTTAAGTAAAAAATGTAGTTCTTCTGTTGTACTAGGTACATTTTAGATGCTTGATTGTCATGTAGTGGGTAGTTTATTGGACAGCTCAGGTTTAGAACATTTCCATCATTGCAGAAAATTCTACTGGACAGCACTATTTGAGGTTACCTGATTTCTGGCCTTGTGTGGTCTATCAGATCACTTGAGTTTTTTAAGGAATAGTCAGAATTTCTAACTAATCCCCTCAACTCTAGAACGAAAGATAGAGAGCTGGACTGGGTCTCATGCCTGTAATCCCAGCACTTTGGGAGGCTGAGGCGGGTGGATTACCTGAGATCAGGAGTTCCAGAACAGCGTGGCAACATGGTGAAACCCCATCTCTACTAAAAATACAAAAAGTAGCCAGGCGTAGTAGTCCATGCCTGTAACCCCAGCTGCTGGGGAGTCTGAGGCAGGAGAATCGCTTGAATCTGTGAGGCGGAGTTTGCAGTGAGTCGAGATCGCACTACTGCACTCCAGCCTGGACAACAGAACAAAACTCCATCTCAAAAAAAAAAAAAAAAGGTTTTGGGTTGAAAAATAGAGAATTGGGATCCATCTAGATGTGAGAATGGATGGGATTGCCCAAAGAGAGGAACAGAGCATTCCATCCTAAGAAGAGCCATAGAAGGAAGGGAGAGAGGAGGAAGGAAAGAAAACTGGGATAACTCTATTAATTACTCTCATGTAAAGAGTAAATATCATTTGATCATTCACTCATAAATATTTATTGCATACTTGCTGTATGCCAAGTATTAGATTAGGTGCTAGGGATATATTGATAAGCAAAAATGGGCGTGACCTCTACTGTCATAGAGGTTTCAGTTTATGGAGTCTTACTGGAGGGACTGGATTGAAGATTCAGGAAGTCTCAGCCTTCTGGCACTTGCCATATTCCAAAACACTCCATTCCTAGAAGTTGGAATTGGAGGCTGAAATGGGCGAAGATATTATTTAAGGTTAGTTACATAACTATTGTGCAGTCACTGCTTCAGCTTCTCAGGAAGTAGTAAATAGGAACACCGTAACTTGAGAACTTTGGGGAATAAAGTATGTGTATTGGTGGAGGGCAGGAAGAGTAGTTCCTATTATCCTGCACCTGTCAGACGTGCTCTCTATTGCCCATTGGATTCCTTCCTGTCCCTTCTCTCAAAATCTGTTCTCTTCCGGCTTCTCTTACTGTCAGTGTGAGTAGTCAGTTACCACATGACATATTTCCCAATGCCTAGTGAAGACATACTTCACTTCTTAGCCTATTACCTACTCATTTATCAGTTTCCAGCAAGTGCAAACAGATGCCCCTTGGAACGCATAGCATTTAAAAGTGGGACCTGCCAGTAGCACCATCAACATTTGAGGCTCCAGGTTTAGGATTTTAGATTTATAGCTGACTCTTGATGCACTTGTATCACCTCCTTCACAGAGACTTGCTGAACTGCCTTTTTGACCTCTCTGGCCCACATTATATTAACAGCCTCCTCACTAATCTCTGACTCTAGATTTCTCCATGCTAGACTGCCTACACAAAGCTGTTAAGTGTTCTTTGAATTCTGTTGTTTTATCTCACTGTGAAGCTCAAAACTTAGCAGTTGTCTCCTCTTGATTATGTTAAATCTAGACTTTTCAGCCTAGTATTCTTTCAACACTTCTGTCTTTTTCTTGTGACTCTCTGAGGCAGCTTCTCTGGTTCAGCCAACTAAGTCTGCTTTTTACCCTGACCTACGGCTTGCCGTTGCTGAAATCTGTGCTGTCACTTGTGCTTTTTAAAATGGAATGGCCCCTCCCACTCTATTTCTTTTTTATCAGTCCCCTTGGCTCCTAGCCGTCTCTAAACCAGGAGGTTTCTGGAAGCCTGTACTGGCTAATACAGGGCTTTTTACCTCTTTATACTCACACTAATCTAATTTGAATTTGCATCTCCTCACATGTCATTTGCTCACTTTGCCTTGCATTATCTTGTCTTTGCAGATGGTTAATAAAACTGATTTTTAAAAATTGGGTTTCTTTTTTCATTGCCTGTGGACACAAAACTTGTGCAAAGGGCATAAGTACTGCCTTGACTGTAGGCAGCGTTTCCAGGAGAGGGTTGTTAGAGGCTTAAGCACTGATAAAGTCTGGAGTCTAGAGAGGCATCCGAAAGAGCTAGTTCTCTCTGCCCATAATTCCCTATTTCACCTCATTGGGTGATCTCATCCACTCTTTTGCCTCAGCCTTTATGACATGTTGATGCCTCTCAAATATATGCATTTAATCCATTCCCCTCTCCTGAGCTTCATACCCATATATCACAGCTTGACTCTTGGATCTTCCACAGGCAACTTAAACTAATTACATTTCAATATGATGTTGGTCCTTCTTCACCTTCCTTTTCATCCCCAAATTATGTCTCCTTGTGTATTTTTCATCTTGGTTAATGGGCATCTTCCAAATTAGAAGTCTTTGGTCAGTGTCTCCTTTTATTCCTTTGTCATTCCCCAAATGTCATCAGTGATTAAGTATATCTTCCAGATTGCTCCTGGCTTTTCTTGCCCTCCATCCCCTTTGCTTTGGCCGTTGTTGAGGCTTCATCTCTCTTCTGAATTTCTTGTCTCTTTCTCTTTTACTGATAGTCTACATGGCCATAGGGTTGTTTTTCAAAAGAACATCAGTACTTCCATTATTTTGCAGGTTGTGTATTGCACAATATTGCCATGTTCACACTTTAGAAATTGTAGATTTGCATATTTATTATGACTGTCTCCTGGCAGATGGGAGTAAAATATATTCTAACATCAGTATGTTATGACAATTAAGGAAGGCAAACCTAAGACACATAAAGACACCTAAGCATTAGAGAACATCTTTTTTATGTCCTTAGTTCTCTGGCAGGCAAACTCCTTCTCATCCTTTAAAACCCCACATAAATATCCCTTCCTCATGAAGCCTTTTAAAATATTCTCCACAAGTTAGTCAGTCCTTTTACTGGGCTAATGCCATATTTTTAGGTTACTCTCTTCTTGTAGTGTTTATCACATTACATTGTAAATATTGATATATGAATCTGCCTGTCCTATTGCACTCCAAGCTCCTCAACGACTGGGACAATGTCTGTTTTATTCACCCTTTGACTGTCGATATGTAGTCTAAAGTCCAGCACATATCAATAAATGTGTAACAGGCCAGGTGTGATGGCTCATGCTTGTAATCCTTGCACTTTGGGAGGCCAAGGCAGGTGGATCACTGGAGGTCAGAAGTTTGAGACCATCCTGGCCAACATGGTGACACCCCATCTCCACTAAAAATACAAAAATTATCCAGGCGTGGTGGTGGGCACCTGTAATCCCAGCCTCTCGGGAAGCTGAGGCAGGAGAATCACTCGAACCTGGGAGGCGGTGGTTGTAGTGAGCCGAGATTGTGCCACTGCCCTCTAGCCTGGGGGACAGATTGAGACTCTGTCTCAAAAAAAAAAATTTAAAAATACGTGTAACAAATATTTGATTGCTTAGCATGATTTAGGCAGGGAGGTAAATACTTACCCACATTATCTCATTTAATCTTCACAACAGCCTCCTGAGTCCCATCATTACCATAGTTTGTCGGTGAGGAAATTGAGACCAGGGTGGTGAAGTCACTTGCCTTAAGACAAACAGCTGGTAAATCACATGTGTGGTAGCACCGGATGTGGCCATGGAGGACTTGTGCTAGTGGATATATTTTTTTAGTGATTCTCTTGTTTTGTCCCTCAGAATGGTGATGCGGGTGTGCTGGTTGGTGAGACAGGACAGCCAGCACCATCGAATCAGACTTCCACATTTGGAAGCAGTTGTGATTGGGCGTGGTCCAGAGACCAAGATCACTGATAAGAAATGTTCTCGACAGCAAGGTAACTGGTCATAGAAATGTGGAGATTCCTATTATATGGGATAGTGATAACCAAAGATGCATATTTTCTGGGTGCTTTTCGTGGAAAATCTATCGTCTGCCAAAAATACAGCTCTGGAACTGAGCTCTTTGAGCCAACACCAAGGCCCTATTTATTCCTGATTCTGCCCTCCCAATGTGGTAATGTTCAAGGAAGGGCAGGTGAAGGTTGGGAGCAGGCAAGTTCATCCTGTTACCATGGGATGGTGGAATTGAGTCCTACCCTGCTTTCCCCAGGGACATTGCTCAATGGGCAGCAAGATGTAAAGTCTGGAGTCTACAGGTGAAACCATGTCTCTCTGAGAAGTGATAGGGTAGTGCCATCCTTTACATATTGCCTCACGCAGAGAGTAACATCTTTATGAGACGATGGCATCTAGCACTTGTCTTAGGGTTTAATAACGTGAAAGTCCTTGCCCTCAGAAAAAAACCTTATCATGTACCTTATTTTTCCTGTAAACATGCTCACTGCTGCCTGGAGTGTGATCCTCCACAGCAAAGTTTCCCTGCATCGGTAGCACTGATTATGATATTTCCTATATAAGGTAATCTAAGTGGAGGGATAAAAAGCCATGCTTGAGCTGGGTAGGCCCAAGATAAAGAGGCAGCAGCTGCTTCTCTCTCTGTTCCCTTCCTCACAATAGCAACTGAAGGGTCATGTGTATGTGGGGCACCCTGTCCTCTCTGGTGAACAGCTATAGTATCTCTTCTTTCCTCCCCATCTCAACTGCAGATACCTGTTCATTTATCAGAACAGGAATGCTTAATGTTACCACTTCTCACACATGCTCAGATTGTTCTGCCTCTACAATCATCTTTCTAGAACATTCTTTCCACTCCTTCCACCCAAAACCAGCTGAAGTTTTGTTTTCCAGGAATGTGTATTTTACTGCTTTTTCTTTTAAAGGCATCTAATAGTTGTCGTTGTTATTTTTCCAAAATAACTGTGGAAGCCTGATTTAATCCTTGGCCACAAGCTTGTGTGAGAAATGGGTCTTTTTTTTGTTTTTTTCTGAGACAGGGTCTCACTCTGTTGCCCAGGCTGGAGTGTGGTGGTGTGATCTTGACTCATTGCAACCTCTGCCTCCCAGGGCTTAAGTGATCCTCCCACCTCAGCCTTCCAAGTAGCTGGGACTACAGGTGCGTGGCACCACACCTAACTAATTTTTGTATTTGTTGTAGAGATGGGGTTTCACCATGCTGCCCAGGCTGGAAGAAATACGTCTTCTTTTCTGGCTGCAGAGTCTGCGATCCTGAGCAGGCCAGGGGTTCTGAAATAGGGAAACTTGTGGGGATTAACTGAAGCTGCCTCATAGGGATCTTGACAATAACTAAGGGAGTATGTAAACTGTTGGACATTTTATGGAAGGCTTTAAACCCTTAGAAATTGGTGGGATTTGGAGCTCCAGCCACCTGCATAACAGGTGTTTACTAATAGGTCTTTAAGGAAACATCTGTTCAGCTGCCTCTTGTAGTGAAGCTTCATTGTTTTCCTTAGGGAAAATGGGAACAAGTGCCTGGTTCTTTGTTACATTTGTGTTTAACTTTTTCCAATCTCTTTCAGTACAGTTGAAAGCAGAGTGTAACAAGGGATATGTCAAGGTAAAGCAGGTAGGTGTATTTATAACTTGGATTTTCATTTTATACTTGATAATTTTCTTATACTGTTAACTTTAGAGTGTCTGTGCCAGCCAGTGAAGGCTTCTTTGTCATGTTTGGAAGTGATGGAGAAATATAGGTGAACATTAGGCAAGGTGCCTGGCATATAGTAAGTGGTTAACATAGCAGTGGCTATCTTACTACTGGTGCTATTGCTATTATTATAATCATTTTCTGATTGTTTATTCCACAGGTAGGAGTCAATCCCACCAGCATTGACTCAGTCATAATTGGGAAGGACCAAGAGGTGAAGCTGCAGCCTGGCCAAGTTCTCCACATGGTGAATGAACTTTATCCATATATTGTAGAGTTTGAGGAAGAGGCAAAGAACCCTGGTCTGGAAACACACAGGAAGAGAAAGAGATCAGGCAGCAGTGATTCTATGGAAAGGGATGCTGCCCAGGAAGCTGAGCCTAGTACAGGGATGGATCCTGGGAGCAACCCTAGCCAATGCTCGGTGCCCCCAAAGAAGGGAAAAGATTTACCTGTCAAAAAGGTGAGGGTAGTGTGATTGGTAGATGATGTGGAGATGAAATGAAATATAATGACTGCTTAATTGTTTTGTATACTGTAAAGTTCAGAAATGCGGGAGGGGTTATTAACGATGATGAAAGAGTCACTTGTTTGTTGTTTGGATGAATTTTCCTTTATGTTCTTTTCTCTTAAATTCCTGAGGTAAGCCACTTGAAGATAGAGCAATAATGGCAGTGTGTACTTAACACTGACCAACTAAAATGGGTCAGTTGTTTGTGCATCTATAGAAGGTTTTCATAGATCATGTAATTCATATGCTGATGTCAAAGTGGAAAATTGGTCAGGCTGTAGTTGGAGTGAGAGAGGGCAAAGAAGGTATGACCCATACTCTGGCATTTCTGGCCTTCATCTAGAAAGCCAGCTGTAAATACAGGAAGGCTGGCTGGGTGCGGTGGTTCATACCTGTAATCCCAGTGCTTTGGGAGGCTGAGATGGGCGGATCACCTGAGGTCAGGAGTTTGAGACCAGCCTGGCCAACATGGTGAAATCCCATCTCTACTAAAAATAAAAAAATTAGCTTGGTGTGGTGGTGCACGCTTGCAATTCCAGCTACTCAGGAGGCTGGGGTGGGAGAATTGATTGAACCTGGGAGGCGGAGGTTGCAGTGAGCCGAGATCGTGCCATTGTACTCCAGCCTGGGCAACAAGAGCCCCCCCCCCAAAAAAAAAAAAAAAAATATATAGGGTCAGGTGCTCACACCTGTAATCACTTTGGGAGGTGGAGGCAGGTGGATTACCTGAGGTCAGGAGTTCAAGACCAGCCTGGCCAACCTGGTGAAACTCCATCTCTACTAAAAAATACAAAAATGCCAGCTGGGCATGGTGGCGGGCACCTGTAATCCCAGCTGCTTGGGAGGCTGAGGCAGGAGAATCACTTGAACCCTGGAGGTGGAGGTTGAAATGAGCTAAGATGGTGCCACTGCACTCCAGCCTGGGTGACAGTGAGACTCCATCTCAAAAAAAAACAAAAACAAGAGAATATAGGAAGGCAGTGGAGTGACATAAAGTCAAGTGAATCCTGTTTAATTCTCAAAAACTAAGCTTATTTCCAAGTTTAGTTGGACTTTGCTATCACACAGTATTAACTATTGCCAAATTGAATTATTGGCATTTGCAATTTACATTGCTTTTTTTTTTTTTTAGGAATCACTGGGCCACTGGAGTCAAGGCTTGAAGATTTCTATGCAGGACCCCAAATTGCAGGTCAGAATACAATTTTGGAATTTCAATACATTTCATGTTGTAAATGACCACTCCACAGAGGTCTTAATTACAAATGAAATCAAAGGATATCAGTCTTTCTGAATGAGATTCATTTTTTTCGGCTATTCTGTGAGAACAAGAGGCTTTTCCCATTGGCAGTAAGGTAGCAACTGGAATTGTTTGGAGAAAAAGCTAAGTTCTTCAAATGAATATCCCCTCTGCCTGTCCCTTTTAAACTTCTGGGTACTTTAAGGGAAGTTGCATTAACCTTAGTGTGGTTCTTTTCAGGGGAGCATCAGAGAGAATATACTGTGACAGCAGTACTGTGCTGCTCTGGCATTAACAGTCAGGCGTCATCCTTGAGGAGCCCTTGAGCTCCGCTTCAGTTACATTCCTGGTTGACAAGGGGCAGGTCTAATAGAGCTCACTGGAACCCATGTGTGTGTGTCACACAGTCTGTCATGTTAGATTGGAGAAGGGTGCTTTTGAATTTATGTATGCCTACAGATATTTTACATTAGATCTTTGGGAATTATTTTATACTGTGCATCTTCTGTGTATTCTGGGTGGTGTGGTGGTTGAAAACAGACTCTGGAGTCAACTAGATCTGAGTTGGAATCCTAGATTTCCCTCTTAGGAACTATGTGACTTGTGCAAGACACTCAACCTATCTGCATCTCAGTGCGCTCATCTCTCAAAACTGGGCTACTAAAACCATTTGCCCAAGACTATGGGAATTAAGCGACTTAGTGAGTATAACAACCAGACCCACAGAAGATTCTTAGTAGATGTCTGTTTCCTTCTCTGTGTCCCTCTGCTAGGTTTACAAAGATGAGCAGGTGGTGGTGATAAAGGATAAATACCCGAAGGCCCGTTACCATTGGCTGGTCTTACCATGGACCTCCATTTCCAGTCTGAAGGCCGTGACCAGGGAACACCTTGAACTCCTCAAGCATATGCACACTGTGGGGGAAAAGGTGATTGTAGATATTGCTGGGTCCAGCAAACTCCGCTTCCGATTGGGTTACCACGCCATTCCGAGTATGAGGTAAGCCATGTGGGTAGTGCTGGTGGCCCCTGGTTCTGTCCAGGTGGGTAGATAGATTCAGCCTGGGCTTGCTGAGGGTGCTGATGGCACTGAGGCCCAGGGAAGTGGGATGGAGTTTTTCCAAAGCAGGTGGGCTGAAGCTTCCATCTCTCTGCCTGACTTGCATGCAAGCTTTGAGTTCCCACTTCTGCCTATAATTCAGTTAGATTCGGTTCTTTGTTCCTCTCAAAATATAAACCTTTGAGAGCCTAATATATGAACTAGATGAAGCAGCTTAATTATCTTCAGATGAAGAATTGTGGTCAGTGGTTTTTAGCAGACTCTTCAAAAGCATCTGTAACCCTAGAATGATTAAGGACCATTACTCTGAAGGAAACAAACATCATAGACTTCTGTAATGACAGCTTAGTAGATCCAGGATTTGAAAATAAAATAAGAGAAAAGTGTAGAGTCTGTTTTCCTGTGGCTTATGCCCAGAAGGATCCAGAAAGGAATGATTGATTTTTTTTTTTTTTCCAAGAATACAAGCAAGATGGATCTCCATGATTCCTTTGATTTACACAATAAGATGATGAGTCCAGATTTTAGAGTTTTTATTTTGTTTTTTAAAAACTGTGATAGAATATACATAAAAAAATTCACATTTTAGCCAAGTAAAATAATTTTTCCTGTTGTGTGTACAATTCATTGGCATTACTATATTCATATTACTATGCAACCCTTAGACCATCCATCTCCAGAACTGTTTTCTCTTCCCAAACTGAAACTCTGTACCTTAAATAATAACTTTCCGTTTCCCCTCCCACTCCTGGCAGCCACCATTCTTCTTTCCTTCTCTATGAATTTGACTACTCTAGGTACCTCATATTAGTGAAATCGTACAATATTTATCTTTCTGTGACTGGCTTATTTTACTTAGCATAATGTCTTCAAGGCTCATCATGTTGTAGCATGTGACAGGATTTTCTCTGCTTATTTTTTTTTAACTACCAACACTCACTTTTTATTTAGGTGAATAATTATAACTTAGAGGTTACTGGCTACTTGACACAAATGAAATCTTTGTGCCAGACTTTCCCCTAGTCAATACTGATTCTTTTAAATTGAGGCATAGTTTACATATGATATGGTACATAAGATGTATGGTTTGATCAGTTTTCATAAGTGCATACAATCTTGCCACTGTCATTCTGATTAAGATACAGAAGATGTCTATCCTCTCATCCCAGAAAGTTCCCTTGTGCCTCTTTCTAGTCAATCTTCCTTCAAGGATTGCTCTTATTTCCTTCAGCATAGATAATTTTTGTCTCTTCTAGAGCTACCATATATAAATGGAATCATATAATGTATACTCTTTTTTGGTTTGCCTTTTTTAGGTCTGCATAATTTTGAGATTCATGTGTATTATTGTGTATATCATGGACATGTGTACTTTATTTTTTTTTCCCTTGAGTAAATATTTAGGGATCCCAGCCTGGGCAAACATGGCAAAACCCTGTCTTTACAAAAAATAAAAAAAATTAGCCAGAGGTGGTAGAGCATGCCTGTATTCCCACCTACTTGAGAGGTTGAGGTGAGAGGATCACTTGAGCCCAGGAGGTTGAGGCTGCAGTGAGCTGTGATAGTGCCATTATGCTCCAGCCTGGGCAACAGAGTGAGACCCTGTCTCAAAAAAGAAAAAAAAAAAGAATAAATGTTTGAAGACGGAATTGTTAGGTCATAGGGTGGGTGTATATTGTGCCTTGCTTTAAAAATATATTTTTATTGTTAAAGCCTTATTTGAAAATTTAGGAGGGAAAGTCACCCATAATCCCATTCCCTATTGCAGAGCCCCTGGCTAACATAGCCCTTAGCCACTAAGCCCTTTTCACATAGTGATTGATCATGGTGCTCATACCTTTTTCATATGATGAATGTTGCTGTGCTAAGGAGAATGCTTACAGCAAGAGCTGTGGTAGGCTGTGCCTCTCTATGTGAGGCAAAAGGAGCCAGTAAGCAAAGCTGTTACTCATATACCTTTTATATCACTCTCTGTGATGTAATTTTGAATAAACATATTAGAAAGGAAAAGTTGATAAATAAGTAAAATAATTTTTCCTATTGTAAAAGTAATGTTTTCAATTAAGAAAATATAAAAAATTAAGTTTGAAGCAGAACAAAGACCTCCCATATACCACTGCTAACTAAACCGTAGACCTTATTTAAACTTCACCCATTTTTCCTGTATTGTTCTTTTTCTACTCCAGAATCCAATCTCACATTTCATTAATTTGTTCTTCCTTCTATCTCCCTCAATCTGTGACAATTCCTACTTTCCTGGCTTTCATGACTTTAAACTTTTGATGCACACTGGTTAATTGTTTTTAAGATATCTTTTAATTCGGGTTTGTCTAATTTTTTTTCATGATTAGATTGACGTTATTCATTTTTTTAAAAAAATCACTGAAGTGATATTTCTGATTGTGCCTTTTTCAGTATATTGGGGGTGCATGATGTTGAGTTGGTTTATTACTGGTGATGTTAACTGTGATTATTTTGTTAAGGTGGTGTCTGCCAGGTTTCCATCTTCAAAGTTACTGTTTTTCTTTTATTTTTAAATTGATGAATATTTTGGGGGAGATATTTTGAGACTGTGCTACTATTTCTCCTCAAACTTGCACCCGATGATTTTAGCATCTATTGGTGCATCTTGCCTGAAATAGTTACCGTATTGTATTTACTCTTTGGTGACTTTATATGTCCTTCATCTAACTTATTAGTTGAAATTATTCTGTGTGAAAGAGCTGTTGTGTCTTTCTCATTAGTTATTTATTCAATCATTTAATAGTATGGACTCATGGATTTTATTCTATAGGTTATAATTCAGTACTATAATTGTTTTGTTTCTCAAATTGTTCAGCTTTGGTTATTGAAAGCCCCTTTAGGTCAACTCTTGTGTCACTTTGATATACTTCCAGCATCTTTTGGGCAATTCTTGATTTTCTGGCCCCACAAGATGTTCCAGGTTTATCTGGAATGAATCACTTCTCTAAAGAGACCTAGGTCTTTTTTTTTTTTTTTTTTTGGAGAATGGTATTTATAAACCAAGACTTGGGCACTAGGTTTCTGTGAGAGAAGTGGTTGATTCCAGGGTGTCCTTGCTTCTAGGTCCTTTCAGCCAATAGAGACAGAAATACATGTATGAGTCCTAACCCATACACGCAGACACACACACACACACACACACACATACACACCCGCTATCATTCTGTGTTTATCTACCTTTATTTGTATGTGGAAAACCATGAGTTCATACTGATATCTCTGATGCCATTCTAACTCTGTGAATTTCATTCTTGTTTCCCTTTTTCCTTTTTTGTAACTGCTTTCCAGCAGTGAGAAACCTGGTTCTCATTACTTACAATAAATTCATTTACTTGTTCAGTCCTAGTGTACCCATGAAATAGTTACAGGATTCCTACCCATACCACTGTGAGAAAGATACTTACTAACTAGAGTACAGTACTTGCCTGTAGTTCTTTTTGTCTTTAGCCTTTTGGTATCTAGTCAAAACACTGTTCTCCAAAGCTAGATTAGTTATTATATTTTCTTCCTCATTCCCTTTACTGTGGTTTCCTCATTCCTTTGTAATACAGCTGTGCTTATTTATTACTGCCTATATTTCATTTTGGGTTCTGCACACATACTGACTGATTTTGATTGTTTATTGGGAGAATGTGACATATTACTGATTTTAAGAGTGAAAGCTATTATACAAAAAGGCATTTTACTTGGCTTAACAAGTCCAAAAGAGCACTCTTGATTGTCTTCCCCAAACCTGCTTTTTCACCTAACCTTTTTTATCTCAGTAAGTAACACTGTCCCAAAACGTGCAGCCCATTAATAAGTTCTGTTGGTTCTATTCCAAAATGTATTCAAAATAGGATTGCTCCTTGCCATCTCAGCTGCTACAGCTCAGCTTTAGTGTAAGCTGTGATTTTCTGGCCTAGACTGCTGTAGCAGCCTCCCTAACTGGTCTCTCCATGTCCCTCCCTACTCTTCCTCCAGTACTTTCTTCACACAACAGGCAGAGTGATCTTTTAAATGTGTGAATCAGGTTGCCCCTCTGGGCTTCGTTTGTGAGGAAGGGCCCGGCCCAGCCTGGGAGCACTGAAGCTTGTTTCTTGCCATCCTTTCCATCTCAGCTTTATTCACTTCTCACCTCCAGCTGGCTAGGTGTGGGGAAGACCTGCCAGAGCCACAGAGGATGAGGTGGTTCCCGTAGCCAAGAAGATGGACAAGATGGTGCAGAAGAATATAGCTGGAACATTGGATTTGCCAAAGGAGCTTAAAAATATTCAGCCTCTCGGGTATCTGGGATTACAGCTGCCTGCCACCACACCTGGTTAGTTTTTTGCATTTTTAGTACAGGCAGGGTTTTACCATGTTGGTCAGGCTGGTCTCGAACTCCTGACCTCAAGCGATCCGCCTGTCTCGGCCTCCCAAAGTGCTGGGATTATAGGTGTGAGCCACCCCACTTGGCCACATTTTCAAAAGAATGAATTTAAGAATAATAAAATAGGCCCACTTTTTGTGGTCTATTTTAAAATTTGTAATTCAAGTTTTTTGTTGTTTAAAAAAAGTGTAAATCAGATAATAGCACTCTTTGGTTGAAAATCCTTCAGTGGCTTCCCGGTAGATTCAGAATAGAATACAAACCCCTTGTTGGCCTTTAAGGCCCTTTATGATCTGGCTCTTGCCATGTCTCTGCTGCTTGGCTCCAACAATTCAGGCCATACATTTGGGCTGTATTACCTTCTTTCTGTTTCTTGGTTGCACTGAGCTGTTCCTCATCTCAGGGCCCTTGCTCTTGGCCTCCTCACTTTCTGAGACACTCTTCCCACAGACCTTGCTTGCCCGGCTGCTGTCTCAGTTCAAGTCACTTCCTGGGAGATGCTTTCCCTGAACACTTTTAACTAAAGAGGCAACTTCTACCCCCTGGTAGTCTATCCCATTTTCCATATTTTTTCTTAGCAATGTTAACTCTTTGAGTTTTTTTCTGTTTATTTAATTGCTTATTTATTATTTGTGTTTCCTCATTAACATACAATTTCTACAAGGGGTGAGACTTTTCCCATTTTGTTTCTTGCTAAAGTCTCAGTGCCTGGAACAGTGCTTGGCCCTGGTACATACTTATTGAGCATTAAATATTCTTTTTTTTTTTTTTTTT
>NW_016107521.1:964752-970991 GCF_001604975.1 Cebus imitator | reverse complement strand
TTTCCCCCCCAACTGACCCCAGTGTATAGTGCTCCCCTCCCTGTGTCCATGTGTTCTCATTGTTCAACACCCGCCTATGAGTGAGAACATGCGGTGTTGAGCATTAAATATTCTTAAGTAAATGAATGATTCAGTTGAATTAAATGGACACACTATCAATACAAAGAGTGTGAATACAATGTATGAATTGAGTATGGCTTAATTATTTTGATTAAGCCATAGTTGTTAAAGAGTTTAATGCCCAGTTTTTTTTCTTTCAACTAGCCATGTACACCTTCATGTGATCAGCCAGGATTTTGACTCTCCTTGCCTTAAAAACAAAAAACATTGGAATTCTTTCAATACAGAATACTTCCTAGAATCACAAGGTAAACAGTGTTCTTTGGTTTTCACATTTGTTTCATTTTCTGAGCTGTTCTTGTATTTGATTTGATTGTTTCCCTGAATAACAACCTGACCTAAAAAACCTATATACAACTTTGTGTTCCCTATAAAGGGAGCCCTATGAAAAGAAACTGGATGATTTGGATTGTAGTATTATTGCTACTTTGCTGTGAGTTGCCTTCTTGGGGGACCTAGAAAGCTATTTTTTCAGGGTCAGTGTTTTATTGTGACAACAGGGGGCTTAAAGGCTGTTGTGAGAATTATTGGAGTTCATGGATAAGAAAGCTGTGGACCGTTCTTTGTCTCTTCTGCCATCAGTTGGGTGGGAGCTTCGGGGCTCCCTCATATCAGGAATGGTGAAATAGCAGGGAGAAGGCTTTGTATATGTAGAAGAAAGCATTTCCTGGTATGTATACTGTGGAGCTTAAGCATTGCTGGGGTGTTCACAATGGCAGCTGTCATTTATCAAGGGCCAACCAGAGGTAAAGCACTGTGATAAGCTCTTGCCAGAGTAACATGGATTGCCTAGAGTGTGTCCTGAAGGAGTGTATTATTTCAAAGGTAGGTTGCTCGTATTTATAATCTGATCAAGCTCATTTTGCCTGAGGTAAATCTAAACTCAAGCTTACGAGCTTTAGAATACCTGGCTTGGCATACTGATTGGAGTCATGGTTTTGATTTCTTTCTTTTTATTTTTTTGGTATGTCATATTGGTTTTCCAGAGTAGCTGGGACTTGACTTTTCTTGCTTGCTTGCAGCTGTGATCGAGATGGTACAAGAGGCTGGTAGAGTGACTGTCCGAGATGGGATGCCTGAGCTCTTGAGGCTGCCCCTTCGTTGTCATGAGTGCCAGCAGATGCTGCCTTCCATTCCTCAGCTGAAAGAACATCTCAGGAAGCACTGGACACAGTGACTCTGCAGAGCCTGAACTGCTGCTGCGAGTGTGGCTGATTGGAGCAAACTGCTGGCACCTATTCTGGGTTGCTTGTGAACTTCTACTCACTTCCTAAATTAAAACATGCAGCTGTTTCTCAACATTTTTTCTATTATCGAGTGGCCACAATGTAGAGTGGCTCAAAGTAGTTCAGGAATTAGGAATTTGGGTTTGTCGTAGATGTATTCTTTGGTGAGGATGGATGGGATATACCTAACTCACCATCTTCAGGACCCATGTCAGGTCTGTCCAGTGGGAGCAAAACCATGTTCACATTGATCTAATGCATAGTATGGAAGGCAGTGGGCTGGTTATATATTTCTGTTTCTTAGATTTATCCTCTACCTCTGTAGGCATAGACACCCTTTAAGCAGAGCAGCTAGAGTGGCCTCTTGTTTATCCTGAAGATTCTGATGGGTCTTGTTTTCTGTCAGTCTTTTGTAATATTCTTTCCCCTTCCTTCATGGGGAGGCTTAGTTTGTCCAGTCTTTCCATGCCCTTCTATCCAGATCACCTAAATGCTCCCTTCTCAGGAATTCTGTCTCATCAGTTCTTCACTGTGAGCAAAGAAGCCACATGAGGATGTGGGGGGTGGAGTTTTCTTCTAAATCAAGGTTCCTGGCTGGTGAGGAAACACTCAGCCACATGTTCATTATGATTCAGCTATGAAGTCGTCTTGGACCTGTTGTCTGAAAATAAAGTTAATTTGTTTGAGGCTCTCTCTTAAGTAGGTGATAACTCGAAGTTCAGCTGACAATCACAGCGGACATTCCAATGCATGAAAAGGTGGTTGGTGAATGAAAAAGTTGCACAGAGCCACTACTTTATTTTTCCCTGAGAACAAGTTTGGGTGAAACAGTTGTATTTAGTTGTTTTTTGGGATAATATTAGAACTGAAGGTGAAGGAAAAACCAAAATGTCGTTTTTGATCAAATTGTGGATGTATTTGGGGATGTGACTTTTCACTCAAATTGTGAGGAAAAAGGAAACACCCTTAACAAAAGCTTCTTCTGAAGAGAAAAAGCCTCAGTCCATAGAAACATTTGACCTCAATGTGTTTTACAAGCAAGATGCCACAGTGGTGACTTAGTGAGCATGGGTATAGTAATAATTACATAATTAATGATCATAGCAGCTCACATTTGTCTCACTCCCATATGCCCTGCATTATGCTAAACACTTTGCTCAAATTATCTTATTGAATTCTCACTGCACACAACTCTATGAGGTTAGGTACTATTGTGATGCCCCTTTAATGGATGAGGATCTAATATTCCATAATGGGTCCTGGGCACCATCCAAAATTGGTATTGATTCTGATGCATCAAACTCATTATTTTTCCTATCAGTTGAACAGTATAAACGCAAGACTAACAACAGAAGCCATAGAAGCCAGGGTCCTTGGATCTGTGCCGATCAAAAGCTTTCTGTGGTATTTCATTGATTTCCCTGAGGTCATCCAGTTCCTTTAGCACTTTTTGTCCATCTCTCACTACCCAATGTCTTTCTTCCCTTTACTCTGCTCCTTCTGCACCCCAGGAATGTAATCCTTACCTCATGAGCCCATCCATCCATAGTTCCGTCCATCTGGCTTGACGACGCTGGGCCTTTGGGCCTGCTTGATTGTCTGCTTCCTCTCCTGCAGTCGTTGTCTACATACCCTGTGGCTTCTGGAGGTTCTTCTCCAACCCTGCTGCATTTATAGCCTTTTCTGTGCAGTCATTAGGTACCAGGCACAGAAACTCTTGAAAATCATGGGCATATTAGTTAAGAACAGGCTCTGGATTCAGATCTGGGTCCCAATCCTGGCTCTGCTACTCAGAGCTGAGGGATCTTGGGCAAATTACTTATTTTCTCTGAACTTCAGAATTCACATATGTAAATGGGCATAACAGAGTTGGATTATAATGATTAAATAATCTATGTAAAGGGTTTAGCACAGTATCTGGCATGGAGAAGGACCCAATAAATGCTGACTGGAAGCCTCTGCTTTTATCTGAATGAAGGCTGGGAAGGAGGATTCACCTGATCCATGCCTCTCTCTGCATCTGAAGCCTTACCACCCCTAGAAACTTTCTAAATATGTACTCCCTGGACTCCTTAGATCAGAATTACTGGTTTCCCTTTAAAAAATATAAGCACTTGGGCTTTACCCCAGAATTACTGAATCACAATCCTGAGGGCCTAGGAATCTTCATTTAAACCATCCAGGGTGAACTTTATTTTACTGAGGTTTGAGAACCACAATATAAATGAACCTTTGGCTTCAAAGCACCTTGCATTTCTGAAGCTTCCAGATTTGGCTGTGCCCTGCCAGGACACAAATAGCATTTCTTGATTAGTGCCTGGGCCTGTCATAAGCCAGCCTTCCCTCTGCTGGCTCAAAGTTATTTCAGAGTCCAGGGAGACCTCTGGCATTAGGTGAAGGGGAGTCCATCGTTACAGGGATCAGCCCTTCCTTTCTTCAGGAGTTTGACAGAGCCCCTTGGGCCCCTGGGTCTTAGGAGCCATGTCTGGAGATGACTTCCCCCTCAATGGCTCCCATTCCCTCTTCATGCCCAGAGGTCAATCCAGTGGCTTGTCTAGGACCTGTAAGGAACACTACCAGCCTTAGGCTCAGAGCGTAAGTATTTTTCCTCCTTTGGGTCTGTCTTTGAGATACCCAGGTACAAATGGTCTTTGTAAGGACCAGATCATACTTGAGGTGGTCGTTAAGGATGTCTTCTGATGTAGGGACATTTTCTAGAGCCTGGCGCCTGGCTTTTTCTTTTTTTAAAAAATTATTTTAGCAACCAAAAACCAGCATTGTAGTCCTGGCAGCTACAAATTGAAAGTTGACACTGCCCCCACCCCCAACCTGTATTGTTTGACATTTATTGGAGAAAATAACTATCATTCATTCACATTGAAGAATTAGTTGCTGGCCAAGGACCTTTTGTAGAAACTTCCCCAGAAACTGTAGCAAATCCTCTTACAATGCTGGTTGGAGTTGCCAG
This sequence comes from Cebus imitator, assembly GCF_001604975.1. Taxonomy (NCBI): domain Eukaryota; kingdom Metazoa; phylum Chordata; class Mammalia; order Primates; family Cebidae; genus Cebus; species Cebus imitator. The sequence continues at coordinate 966,677 of NW_016107521.1, read as the reverse complement.
AGTCCAGAGGCACCTCCATGTCCTGAGTCACCAGATCACCAGCCTTGCTCCTCTTTCCCCAGCTGCATTCTGGAGGTAAGAGGCTGGGCCCAGGGCACAGGAGGGGGCATCTGGGGATGGCTGAAGAGCCAGTTGAGCAGCTGGATTCTTATCTACTACTGATAACATTTCCACAATCACAAGCATTCCCTAGGTTACAGATAACATTGCTCAGAGACTAACAACTTTTTTCTGTTGCTTTCAAGAACTGGTAAAGTGGAAGATGTTCATGACAAAGCGAGAGGATCAATAGGTCAAATGCTAAAATATGGTCCCTCCAGCTGGCCAGGCGTTAGGAAAGAGACCAAAGTTGTGGGAGGGATGCCCCAATAGGTATCTGTATCCTCGCATCCCCACAGTAGCTCAAACCCTCTGTCCCCTTTATGTGAATGAAAAAAGGCACCCCCCTGGAGGTAGAAGCTTTTAGCTCACACTCACTTGAGACTGAGGGCCATATAGGGTGCGACTGTACAAGCTTACAGCGTGGGATCCCTGTTTCTAATAAGTTTCTCTAGGAAAGATAGTTTTTTGGTTCTCCATCTTGTACCCAATGAAGTTAAAAGAATCTGGAAGAAAACAAGCTTCCAACAAAATTTTGTTGTATGAATGACACCTGTGTCAATCCACTTGGAATGGGTGTAGAAAAAACTTTTTCTGTTACATCTGAATTTGTCAAACGTATTGTCCAGTGAGTCTGTGTCTTTGCCCTTAGAAACAGTTTTTTTTTCTTTTTTCAAAAAAATTCTTCTTTTCACAAGTGTTGACCTTTAATTTTTATTATTTAAACATTTTTTCTTGCCTTCATTTTTTCTTCAGATGACTTTGGAAACATTCTGATAAACATCTTGCTGCCAGTGTTTATGGGAAAAAGTACATCTTACAGGTTAGAATTTGTAGAACATAAGCATGTTGATATTTTTCAACAGAATGTTCCAAATTATCAATCTTTGCTAACAAAGCAAGTGATTAGGGAAATCGGGGTTTTCTGTACTTTTTCTATGAATTGTCTATTTTTGGGGCCTTCCATGTTTGGCCACCAGATGGCAGCATTTGAACAATAAATTTTTAATTGTCTTTTACAAGACAGCTGTTTCTGAAGCCCTATGTTTCCAAATCAATACTTCAAAATAAAATATATAAGGGGCTTTTAAAATAAGACTGATGTGTGTTTAACAGATCTCCTAATTAAGATAGAAGTTTGAGGGAAAACCAGTGTGTGGGTAAAAATACGAAACATACGCTATTGACCTGGAGGATCTCTGTTGGACTGAGAGGTGAAATAGGCTCTAAAGTTGGCTGGAAGCTGGGCTCGGTGGCTCATGCCTGTAATCCCAACACTTTGGGAGGTCGGGGCTGGCAGATCACTTGAGGTCAGGAGTTCGAGACCAGTCTAGCCAACATGGCAAAACCCCATCTCCACCAAAAATACAAAAATTAGCCAGGTGTGGAGGCATGTGCCTGTAATCCCAGCTACTTGGGAGGCTGAGGCATGAGAATTGCTTCAACCCAGGAGGCAGAAGTTGCTGTGAGCCGAGATTGCACCATTGCACTCCAGCCTGGCGACAGAGCAAGACTCTGTCTCAAAAAACACACAAACCCAACAAAACATTCTTTCTATTAAAAAAAAAATAATAATAAAGTTGACTACAGCCAAGGTTGAAGCCTGATTCTGGCACTCATGAAATGGGTCTTGGGGCATGTCAAATGCATAGTAGTTGTTGAAAATATGCTGGCAAATTTTCTTAATTTGACCCCGAGGTAGTAACTGTTGTTCTCATTGCAAGAGGACCTGGGAGTCACACTGGAAGCAGACACTTCTTTTGGGCATATTCTTCAAAAGTGGCATCATTTTTACATCGATAATTGTTTTTTTTTTTTTTTTTTTT
>NW_016107521.1:961862-964447 GCF_001604975.1 Cebus imitator | reverse complement strand
AGACGGGGTTTCACCATGTTGACCAGGATGGTCTCGATCTCTTGACCTCGTGATCCACCCGCCTCGGCCTCCCAAAGTGCTGGGATTACAGGCTTGAGCCACCGCGCCCGGCCTACATCGATAATTGTTAAGTTGCTGGTGGTCAGATATTAGAGGAAGCACTGTCAAAGCAGGATGGTCAATACACAGAGGTATTAGGTAAAGTAAAGGCTGTGTCTGCATTTTCCATGGGTCAGCTTCTCCGCAAACCTTCTTTTGTTAGAAGAACCTAGCTTCATCTATTTTCCAGTTCTGCCAAGCCTTCTGTCTTTTAAGGAGGCAGAATAAAAGCCCCAATGCCAAATAGTACAGAATATTAAAATTGAAAAGGACTTTATATACCAGGGCTCCTGACGTTTTGAGGGAGTTGTAGATCCAGAATTTGGTGAAGACGATATCCCCCTTCCCATATGTTTTGCATGTAATTTCAAAAGGGGCACTCCAAAAATCAATAATCCATGGATTAGCTAGGGCAGATCTTCTCAGCTGGTGTGTGTGTGTGTGTGTGTGTATGTGTGTGTGTGTGTGTGTATCCCCTAGACTCTAATTATTTTGAACCAACTGGCAGACCTTTTTTCCAAACTACACATAGAAAGTCGCTCTGCTACCACTGGACATCTAATTTCTCCAGTGCTTTGGGGCAGACAAACTAATCTTTTGCCTGGAGAATCTGTCAAAACTCTTTATTCTAGCAGCCTCTGATGTTCCATTGAGGGATTTGAAACATAGAAGTGATTGTTATAATACCAGCAACCAACTTATGTCCTAATTAAACATCAAGAGTGCTTGCATTCCCAAATTCATGCTGGGAGAGAATATACTAAAATGTTAATTAGCGATCTTCTCTTGGTGGTAAGAATGTGGGTAATTTAAATTGTGTTATATTGTTGTGCATGCTTCTAAATTAGCTACAGTGAATACATATTTGGGAGTGTGAAAAAAGCTTTAAATTTTATTTTAAAAAGTGATAGGTCACAAAGGAATGTAATTAACATTCAATTATTTATATTAATAGCTGATAAAAAATGTCTAATAATTTTTTTTTCTTTTTTTTTACAAATAATGCCAGTTTCATTAGAGTGTTCTATGGCCCTCCAGTGACAGGCATCCTGCAAGGCCAGATTTCAAGGCCAGATTTGCTTGAGTCTGAGAATGACACACGTGAAGGTAATTCATGTCCTGGATCTGATGTTCCTAACAGTAGATCTAGAAAAGCAGTGGTTTTTTCTCTGTTTGCCCCAAACTCAATGTCTGCAAGACACAAGCTACATTTTAGTTATTCAAAGTTGTCCGTAGCAACTTTCTGTTTGCACTTACAAATGCCTTTCACCACCCATTGAGATCCCATGACTTCCCTTGTAAGTTATGTTGATATGAAATGTTATACTAAGTTTCCAAATGTTGAACCACCCTTGAATTCTGAGGGTGAATCCTCTTGGTTCCCTAGGGCTTCTCTTTCAGGGCTGACTTTGACTCTGAAACATTTACGATAGGATGGGTTTGGGGAATAAGATTTATAGATTGATTTATGTATTTGGCCTGGTCCCCAGATTTTGACAAAAGTATCAGGAAAAGGGGAAGAAAAGATGGAACTTGAAAATGAGAAGAATGGTTTTGTCTTGTTGAATCAGTTCCCAGAACATCCTTTGTAGTAGAGAAATCAAGTAATGGGAGAAGTGGAAAGAAAACAAAAAAATCAGTGAAGCTAAACCAATCTACATAGTGAAGAGAGAAAGGGGAGAAAGACTTAAAAAAGATATATGAGGTAAATATTTGAGGCAAACTCTGAGGCATCTGGGAAGTGGGAGCTTTAGAGTGGTCTGGGAGATCTGGGATAGAGAAGAAGGGATTTGAAGAAGGATTGGTCTCTCTGGGTATAAACAAATCCCTTTTAATATATTTTTGAGAGATGCAAGCAAAGATTATATACTGGATTTAATTAATTAATTAATTATTATTTTTTTTTTTGGTAGAGACAGGGTCTCCCCATGTTGCCAGGCTGGTCTTGAACTCCTGGCCTCAAGCGAGCCTCTCATCAGCCTCCTAAAGTGTTGAGATTATAGGGATGAGCCACTGCACCTGGACTTTTGGCCAAATTTTGACTTCTGTTGTTCCTATTCCACTTTCTCATATCTTGCATTTTGTGTTTCTTCTTTTTTTATTGATTACATTTGCTAGATGTTTGCTTATAAGATGGTGTTTTTTAAATTTTTATTTTAGAGAAGTAGTTCTTCTTTATAACGATTTTATTTTTGCCTTTATTTCTTTTCCTTTGCTTTCTTTTTCTTTTAATAAAACTTTTGAGTCAAATACAAAGTTCACATACTTTAATATTAAGATTTTCTATGGCTGGGCATGGTGGCTCACACCTGTAATCCCAGAACTTTGGGACACTTAGGCAGGTGGATTGCCTGAGGTCAGGAGCTCGAGACTAGCCTGACCAACATAGTGAAACCCCATCTTTACTAAAAATACAAAAAATTAGCTGGGCGTGGTGGCAGAGGCCTGTAATCCCAGCTACTCGGGAGGCTGAGGAAGGAGAATCA
>NW_016107521.1:955867-961062 GCF_001604975.1 Cebus imitator | reverse complement strand
TTTTGAGTCTGAGTTTTGCTCTTGTTGCCCAGGCTGGAGTGCAATGGTGTGATCTCAGCTCACTGCAACCTCCACCTCCCGGGTTCAAGTGATTCTCCTGCCTCAGCCTCCCAGGTAGCTATTCAGTAGCTGGGATTACAGGCATGTGCCACCATACCTGGCTAATTTTTTATTTTTAGTAGAGACAGGATTTCTCCTTGTTGGTCAGGCTGGTCTCGAACTCCCGACTTCAGGTGATCCACCCGCCTTGGCCTCCCAAAGCGCTGGAATTATAGGTGTGAGCCACTGTGACCGGCATTTCTTCCTATTTTCTTATACATGTGTATGCCTCTACCACACCACCACAAAAACACAGGATCTGCCATTAGTCGTTTATACTTCAGCATGATTTTAAGATCACTATTATCTCTTCCAGACAGAAATTTGCATTTCAATTCTGTTTGTACAACAAAAAGCTTTGTCCTCAATTGAAGAATTTTTAATTTTGATGAAGTCCAACTTTTCCATTTTGTCTTTTATAAATTGTGCTTTTGGTGTTGTAAAGTCATTGCTAAACTGGGCTAGATTTTTCTCCTTTGTTATCTTCTAGGAGTTTAATAGTTTAAATTTATGTCTGTGATCCATTAGGTCTATGAGTTAATTTTTGTGAAAGGGGTAAGATCTTTATTTAGATTCATTTTCGTGAATGTCCATTTGAAGGATTTTTAAGCATTACTTGATGGGGAAATTTTAAAATATAAAATATTTCCTTTTCTCCCAGTGTCCTATTTCCCTAATAATGAGAATTTGTGATTAAATTAATTTTAAGAGAAAAGAATACAGTTGCTAGCAGAAAGCCATCCAAATCAGGGAGACTGGAGTGTGAGACCTCCCCTCCTCCAGCTGTTTTTATTCCACTGACAGCTGGCAGCAGGGTGGGATGACAGGAGCCGCTGCCTTCTCTGGGCTGCATGTGTCAAACCTTTCTAACTTCAAGGAAGCCATCAGCAGAGGACCCCTATCTCCTGCCTGTGTCTGTCTGCCAGTACATGCCATGGGATGGGAGCAGTGCCCAAAGAACTGTGCACTTGCTTTGGTCTCTTAATCCCAAATCCACTTCCAGATTTGGGGAAAAATGAGCAACCTCCAATGTTAAGTGTGAAAGTCAATTCTTTGTGGAGGGCATGATTGAATTGTCACAATCGAAGAACTTGTCACAGTGTGTGATCTGCCCAGAGGCACTCTCCAAAATACCAAAAATTCTCCAGGAATGTTTTCACCTTTTTGAAACCCCAGTTTGCATTTCCAGGAGCCAGGCTGACCTGTGTGCACAGTGTTCTGTAAAGACAGTTTGTTTTTGCAGTTAAAGGTGATGGGAGGAACACCGGAGTGGTGTTCACTGTTGAGAAAGAGATGGGAACTCATTACTGAAAGAGAGATGGGCGTAGAGAGCATCATTAGGCTGCCCAGGCATGTGGGCAAGCAGTGAGAAGAGGAGTCTTTGGGAACAAAAGTAAGTCCTGTGCTAGATTTGTCAAGAGAAATACCAACTGATTTCTTTAAAATGAGATCTGCTGGGTGTGGCGGCTCACACCTGTAATCCCAGCACTTTGGGAGGCCGAGGCAGGTGGATCACGAGGTCGGAGTTCAAGACCAGCCTGATGGTGAAACCCCATCTCTACTAAAATACAAAAATTAGTTGGGCGTGGTGGTGGGCACCTGTAATCTCAGCTACTTGGGAGGCTGAGGCGGAGAATTGCTTGAACTCAGGAGGTGGAGGTTGCATCTAGCTGAGATGGCACCACTGCACTCCAGCCTGGACAACAGGGTGAAACTCCGTCTCCAAAAAAAAAAAAAAAAAAATCCCACCTCTCTTATCTGGAGCCTGGGAAATATGGTCTGCTGGGTATAGAGACACTAAATAAACAGCACTGAGACTCCCTGTGTGTCAGTCACTACTCCTGGCAAATGCCAAAATGCACCAGTTTGCTCGAGGAATTTACAACTCTAGGTGTTTGTGTCACAGGCGGGAATGAAGGATGTGGCCATCAGGATAGAATGCTTCGCATATGCCAAGGCGCCTTCTCTTGTGTCCACACACAGCATTTTCCTGAAACTGGTTACTGGGCCTGGAATTTCTGTTAATGTTCAAAGGCAAGTTGAGAATTACCCAGAGGAGCTGAGGGCTGGGGGCATGCTATCTTCCCTTAGTCCCCTTCATAAAAGCTTCTGTGCTGACCAGCTGCCTCTCTTTCCAGAGGGTGGTGGTCCAGTTTTAATTATGTTAACGCAGGGAGTATAGCTAAGAAACGACTTACTCCATCAAAATCGCTCGCCACCGAGAGCACAGCAACCAGCAGGTTTGGCTGTTTAAATCCTCCCTGCTCTACATGCCTTTTCTGAACCTCCGATCCTTCTCCGTAAACTCAGGGGTTAAATCCCTAAGAATTAAACCAGGTGAAGTATGTAAAGTGATTGAGCACAGACCGTGGCCCAGAGGGTTGTTTCCTCATCCTCCCGGGTGAGGGAAGCGGTGATGAGACCAGGTGGAGCCCGAGGGCCTGCCCCAGAGGCAGTGCTGAAAGCAGGTGCGGGCCGCGCCCAGGAGGGGTCGGGGAGGGTCCCTGCGGGGGAAAGGGGAGAGGGCCTGCGGCTCCGGCCAGCGGGGGAGCCCTGGCCCGCCCTCTCCCTTCTCGGGCCTCAGGGAGCGGTGGGGGGGACAGGCTGAGAGCTGGGCCAGGTGGGCTGCACAGAGTGGGGAGAAGCGGCTGCAAGAGCCGCGGCGGAATTCTCGGCACGAGGCGCCCCCCGGGGATCTCCGGGCTCCTTGGCTCCCTGGTAGGCGCGGGAGGCGCCCATGGGGCTCCAGCCGGGTCCTGGGAGGCGGCGACGGGAGGGAGTCACAGATGGCTGGGGATGGAGGAGGCTAAGCTCGGACTCTCTTCCAGGTGCCCACCCAAGCACCTTCGGCTGTGGACCGAGCTATGGCGCGGGGCCGCTGGTGCAGAGACCTCCCTGGGCTTTGGGGTCGTGGAAGCTCCGAGAGGCTCTGGCGCCGCAGGCGCTGCTCGTCACCGGGACCGGGCTTGGCTCGATCTGGGCAACAGCAGCTACACTGCGGCCGCTGCTCCGCCCGGGCCAGGGCAGCGTGGGGGCCGGGAGGAAGGGAGCGCATAATTTCCTCGGGGCTTCTGTGTGGCCAGCCCAAGTGGGGTTTCGGTTGCCTTATGGTGAAATATCTGCGCCTCTTCCATCCTCAGTAATCAGTACTGATTTCCCTTAGCATCTCCTGTTAACTAAAGCGACCCACAACCTAGATGACAGCCTCACTAGAAGCTTTGAGGTCACTGGGTTCGAATCCCACACCTACCACGTAGCAGCTGTGCAACACTTGGTAAATTTTCTTTCTGTTCCTCGGATTTCTCACTTATAAAAGACACTGTAATACCATCTACTTTGTAGGATGAATGTCAACATTAAATGAAATCATGAGAGTAAAGCATTTGGTAGATGGTCACTCCATGAATGTGATGATTATGGCAAGGAGTTGTTTTTCAAGGGAAACTTTGCTGTGAAGTTGGTTTAATACATTTATTCATCTGCATTCTTTGTTTCTCTTCTGTCCCAAGGAACTACACAACAATGAGCAGGCTAAAGAAAATAGCAACTTTGGTAGACGCTAAATACAGTTTAGGACCAAGTTAGACATCCTTGATGAGACAAGTCCCTTTTAATTCAAAATAATTTTGAGAAAGAAAATGATTTAGCCCCTCTTCCAAAGATAAGAACTAACAGTAGTAATTTCTATATTAATTAATAAACCTATGTTTTTAAAGTGGAAAAAACGTTCTGACAGATGACAGGTTTGGGGGAGTTCATTTCATAAGTGTCTGGAGCAACAGTTAATTTCAAGATTAACCCCATCATTTGGCCAGGAACAGAATAACTTCCCGCTCATTTGCTGTGCCAGTGTGGAAAGTAAGCATGCTGAATAATTGTAAACACCTGTTGTTACAGTAATATTCACCCCCTGTGTCCTTTCCTACTGTTTTCCACATGCCCTATCCCCCAGCCCTGTAAGCTAAGCCAATATGACTAATAGCAAAGGGGGTCATGAGGGCATTTTCCCTCCTTCTGTGACTCATTTCTTTCTGTGTGAGATGACTCCGTAGCCACAACACAATTGAGTCTTCATATTATCTATCCTTTATTTAAAACCCAAAGAGGACTTGTCAAGAAGAAAAGAAATCCTCTTTAAAGGTGAACAATGCAGTCAAGTTACTTGCTCATAAGCACATTTATAGGCTAGCTTAAGAGGACTTTGCATTACAATAAAAAAGTGTTTCTGAATTGCTTCTTAGTTCCTCATCACTGTATTCATTATAGTTCCGTTTCTTGAGAGAAAAGCCTAATATACTTTTTTTAAAAAGAAATGGAATTATATAATTGCATAGTCATTTTCAGCCATATAAAAGCCAACATTAAAAGTGAGCAAAGGGAAATAATTGACACTTGCAGGCTGGAAGAGGTAAATCATCTGATATATAGTTCATGTGCTTGAGGGATTTAATTTGACATTAACAGAAAAAGAATTTTTTTTTCTGAAGAGAAAATATTTTAAAATTTAATCCACAATGTATTTAGCTATAGAAAGTTTTATTGACAATTCCTTTAATGTTTTTCTGATTCATTTGGTGCTTAACAAAGGGATTACTTTAGCTCTTGCTTCTTGATTGGTTGTTGTATGATTCTTTAATCTTAACTTTTATCGACTAGTGAAATAAAATAATTATAGTGAGAGATTTTAACATGTGCATATCAAACTTGGACATCTCTGTTAGGGAAGCAGGAGCCTAGAGGAGCCAGAATGACACCATTTTAAAATCAACTCCATCTTAAAACTAGCAAGGCACATGCCTTGCCAGTCATGACCCATGGTCCTAAGATGTTTACAGCTAAAGCAGCAGCTTGTTAATGCCCGCAAGGACACACTCCTAAAATAACAGGAAGTCCAGATGTCCCGATACCCATAACAGTATGTGCTTTCAATATAATTGTAGTCATGATTTGATGTACGTACACACTTCAATATTATAAATTTTGTCATGCTGTCTGCTCACCCTTATGTAGACTCAGCTTAGCTTAGTCTTTACAAACCTAAGACCCCTACATAAGAAAATCTTAAAACAAAGATGGTGTGTCCCTCTGCTTACTTT
>NW_016107521.1:948447-955748 GCF_001604975.1 Cebus imitator | reverse complement strand
CCTCCTGGGTTCAGGCAATTCTCCTGCCTCAGCCTCCCGAGTAGCTGGGATTACAGGCACGCACCACCATGCCCAGCTGATTTTTTGTATTTTTAGTAGAGACGGGGTCTCACCATTTTGACTGGGATGGTCTCGATCTCTTGACCTCGTGATCCACCCGCCTCGGCCTCCCAAAGTGCTGGGATTACAGGCTTGAGCCACCGCGCCCGGCCCCTCTGCTTACTTTCTGAGGGTGCTGTATCTGGAAGGGAGTAGCTTCTAATTCACTTGCTTCTTTCACTGCACTCTGTGACTCACATTGAATTCCTTCCTGCATGAGATCCAAGAATCCTCTCTTGGGGTCTGGATCAAGAATCCTTTTCCAGTAACAAATCCAGGAGACAAAAAATAAGTAAGGACATTTAGGAATTGAGCAATTCAGTAAACGTTTGTGTGCATGTGTGTGCCCACGTGCATACATACGCTTATGTGTATAGGGTCTGGAAGGATCTTTATATCCTTTGAATAGAGAAGATACACATTTCCCCTCATGTGATCATGGTACATTTTAAATAGTTGATCCCATATTTGGCCACAAAGAAAACCTTTTTCTTTTCTTTCCCTGGAGGCAGGGTCTTGCTCTGTCACCCAAGCTGGAGTGCAGTGCCACGATCATAGCTCACTGTAACCTTAGGCCCAAGCAATTCTCCCACCTCAGCCTTCTGAGTAGCTAGGACTATAGGTACATGCCATCACATCCAGCTAATTTCAATTTCAAAATATTTTGTTGAGATGAGGTCTCACTATGTTACCCAAGCTGGTCTGAAACTCCTAGCCTAAAGTGATTCAGTCCTCCCCCACCCTCCAGCCTCCCAAAGGGTTGGGATTACACGCCTGGCCTAAGCATTCTTGATACATTAAAAAACAGAAGAGGTATACCACAGGCCATGATATGGTTTGGATCTTGTGTCTGCATCCAAATCTCATGTTTAATTGAAATCCCCAATGTTGGAGGTAGGGCCTGGCGGGAGGTGGTTGGACATGGGGGTGGTTTCTCATGAATGGCTTTGCACCATTCCTCTAGTGCTGTTCTGCTGATAGAGTTCTCAAATCTGGTTGTTTAAAAGTGCAGCACCTCCCACCCTGCTCCTGCTCCACTGTGTAAGATGTGCCTGTGTCTCCTTTGCCTCTGACATGATTGAAAGTTTCCTGAGGCCTCCCAAGAAGCTGAGCAGGTGCTAGCATCATGTTTCCTGTACAGCCTGAGGAACTACCCTGTCTCAGGTAGTTCTTTCTTTTTTTTCTTTTTTTTTTGTATTTTTAGTAGAGATGGGGTTTCACCATGTTGGCCAGCCTGGTCTTGAACTTGTGACCTCAGGCGATCCTCCCACTTTGGCCTCCAAAAGTGCCGGGATTACGGGTGTGAGCCACCACATCCGGCCATCAGGTAGTTCTTTATAGCAGTGTGAGAAGGGACTAATACAGGCCACAGTATTTGAGCATAATTAAAATTATAAATTAATAATTTAAAAAGTATCTGAAAATCTTGACCACTTGGATGTGAAGAATTATGCTGCCAGATAACTTTTGGATTATTAAATCAATGCTGAAATCACACTCTTAGAAATGTAAAGTCTAAAATTTTATACCAGAATCTGTAGGATATAGTGAAAGCTAGTTTCAGAATAAAATAGATTGATTTAAATAGCTTTCATTATACAGGCAAAAGTCTGAAGATAAACTCATCTTAATAATTTAGAAAAAATATATAAAAATAAAGAGAAAATTAACCAAGATAACTTAGGAAAAGGGAAGTTACAAAATTAAGGCTGAAATTAACAAAATAGAAAGCAAAAACTTGATATCAAGAGGTTATATAAATTCAGAAGCTGGTTTTTTGAAAAGAGTAATAAAGTAAATAAACTCATCACTAACCAGGTTAAAGAAAAAAGAAAGCACAGATATATGATATTTTGAGTAAGAAAAGAGACATAACCCCAAAGTAGAAAAGGTTAAAAATGATTTAAGGAGAATGTTGGCTGGGCATAGTGGCTCATGTCTGTAATCCCAACACTCTGTGAGGCTGAGGTGGGCAGATTGCTTAAACCCAGGAGTTCAAGACCAGCTCGGGTAACATAGGGAGAACCCCCATCTCTATAAAAAATTTAAAAATTAGCTGGGCTTAGGTGGCACACACCTGTAGTTCCAGCAACATGGGAGACTGAGGTGGGAGGATTGCTTGGGCCCAGGAGATTGATGCTGCAGTGAGCTGTGATCACACCATTGCACTCCAGCCTGGGCAACAAAACTGCCTGAAAAAGAGAAGTGAGAGAGAAAGAGTGAGAGAGAGAGACAGAGACAGAAAATGTTAACTTCAACTCTACAATAACTATTTGGAAATGTTGAGGATTTCGAAGCTGAAAACTTAAACAGACTCATTACTACAAGAGGTTGGAGAAATGATTAAAGCTCTGTCTTTAAAAAAAGCTGGTGCCAGGTGATTTCACAGCTCAGTGTGACCTGACTCTATTTTTTTAAAAAGCAGGTAATACAGTGTTATTTAAACCAGTCTGTCTCAAGCATCAATAGGAATCACCTGTAAATCTTGTTAAAATGCAGACTGTGATTCAATAGGTCTGAGGTGGAACCTGCAATTCCGTATTTCTTACAAGCTCTCAGGTGTTACTGATGTTGCTGGTCCATGCTCTTTGTGTAGCAAGGAGTTAAGGAGTTAAACAACTCAAGACCATAAAGCATGCTGGGCGTGGTTGTTCACACCTGTAATCCCAGCATTTTGGGAGGCTGAGGTGGGCGGATCACTTGAGGTCAGGAGTTTGTAACCAGCCTGATCAACAAGGTGAAACTGCGTCTCTACTAAAAATACACAAATTAGCCGGGCATGGTGGCTGCGTGCCTGTAATCCCAGCTCCTTGGGAAGCTGAGGCAGGAGAATCGCTTGAACTCGGGAGGTGGAGGTTTCAGTGAGCCAAGATAACGCTGCTGCACTCCAGCCTGGGCGACAGAGTAAACTCCATCTCAAGTCATTTAATAAAGCCAGCACAGCTTTCGTAGCTCAATCAGGTACAGGGGATGCAAAGAGAAGGGCATCACAGACCAATTTCACTTACACATGCATTCAGTAAACGTTTATTGAGCACCTACTAAGAATGTCAGGTACTGTTTTAGGGCAGATAATATAGCAGGAAACAAAACAGGCTAAGTCCCTGCTCTCTTGAGATTACTTATTGTGAAACTGGGAAATTACTTATTGTGATATTGGCACAAATTCCTAAAACCCTTGGCATCTCTGGAGTAATGAGTATCTTTTATATGCCAGTGAGGTGACTGGTGGCTGGGAGCCCCTAGAGATCTTCAGGCTGAGGGCTGGTCACTGGAAAGTCCAAGGCATGGTTAGAGGCTTCCAACTTCCAACCCACCCTCCGGCTTCTAGGGAGAGAAGAGGGGCTGAAAGTTGAGTTGATCATCAATGGGTAGTAATGTAATCAGTCGTGGTGCAGTAATAAAGCCTTCGTAAAAATAAAAGGACAGGGTTCAGAAGAGCTTGTGGATAGCTGAACACATGGAGCTTCCTGGAGAGTGGCAACCCAGAAGGGCATGGAATCTCTGCTTCCCTTCCCACACACCTTGCAGTATGCATCTCTTCCATCTAGCTGTTCCTCTGTATCCTTTATAATAAATGGGTCAATGTAAGTAAGTGTTCCCTGAGTTCTGTGAGCTGTTCTAGCAAATTAATTGAATCCCAGGAGGGAGTTGTAGAAACCCTGACTTAGAGCTGCTTGCAACCAGAGTCTGAAGTGGTGGGGGCAGTCTTGTGGGAATGAACCCTTAACCTGCGGAATGCGATCTCCAGGTGGATAGTGTCAGAATTAAATTGAATCGGCAGCCACCTAGCTGGTGTCCACTGGAAAATCATCTGCAGAACTGTTTTGGTGTGTGGGGAAAAACCCACACATCTGGTGTCAGAAATGTTGAGTGACTCTGTGAGAGCAGAGAGTAGAAAAAACACTTTGGTTATTTATATATCCTTATACTTATGAATACAGATGCAAAAATTCTAAATAAAGTATTAACAAAAATCAAGTTATATAATAAAATAAGTTGGTGCTTTTTCTATATTTATCTTGCATCTGCCCACTTTCCCAAAATGACCTACAATTCAAATAGTTTATTACTAAAGTCCCTTGAATTTTCTAGGCAAATAAGTCACACAGACAAACATAGTTTTATTTCTTCTTTTTCAAAGTTTATGACAATTATTTTATTTCCTTACCTTACTATGACTGTTTTATTTTCTTACCTTACTAATACTGCTATAGAATAGAGTATTTAAATTATGCACTATTCTATATATTTCAGGTATATAGGCTGGTTCACTATCAAGACATCTATTACCATTAGTAATGAATTATGATAATGCTATATAAATATACATTGAAGAAACATTTTATAAAATTTAATAGCTATTCCTAATAAAAATTCTAAGCTAATAGAGTGTGATGACTTTTCTATTAAAAAACAAGTCTAAGTAACAAGACAAACTACTTATCTAGGATAAAGACCGTATCTCTAAACTGAAGAGCAAACATTGTTCTAAATAGCAAAACTTTGAAATCATATCAGTGAAATCAGAAATTAGTAAAGGATGTCCACAAACTATTATTATATTACATTGTCATAGTAAGGTAAGAAAATAAAATAACTGCCATAAACTTTGAAAAAGAAGAAATAAAACTATTTATGTTTGTCTACGTGACTTATTTGCCTAGAAAACTCAAGTCACTTTAGTAATAAACTACTCAAATTGTAGGTCATTTTGGAAAAGTGGGCAGATGCAAGGTAAATCTACAAAAAGCTCCGACTTGTCTCTATGTTAGCAGTAAGTACTTTGAAAGGAAATTAGAAAACTATTTTATTTTCAACAGTTTTATAAAAGCTTAAATACTTAGGAGTATAATTTCAAAATACCAAACCATCCACAAAAACCCAGAGAACAGTACATCTTCAACAATTGTCAATATTCTGCCCTTCTTGTTTCACCCTGCCTCACCACCTTACCTACTGGAGTACTTTATTTTATTTTATTTTTTTTCCATTTATTTATTTTATTGCATTTTAGGTTTTGGGGTACATGTGAAGAACATGCAAGATTGTTGCATAGGTACACACGTGGCAGTGTGATTTGCTGCCTTCCTCCCCATCACCTACATCTGGCATCTCTCCCCTTGCTATCTCTCCCCAACTCCCCACTCCCCACCGTCCCTCCCCTATTTCCCCCCAACTGACCCCAGTGTGTAGTGCTCCCCTCCCTGTGTCCATGTGTTCTCATTGTTCAACACTCGCCTATGAGTGAGAACATGCGGTGTTTGATTTTCTGCTCTTCTGTCAGTTTGCTGAGAATGATGGTTTCCAGGTTCATCCATGTCCCTACAAAGGACACAAACTCATCGTTTTTGATGGCTGCATAATATTCCATGGTGTATATGTGCCACATTTTCCCTGTCCAGTCTATCATCGATGGGCATTTGGGTGGGTTCCAGGTCTTTGCTATTGTAAACAGTGCTGCAATGAATATTCATGTGCACATGTCCTTATAGTAGAACGATTTATAATCCTTTGGATATATACCCAGTAATGGGATTGCTGGGTCAAATGGAATTTCTATTTCTAGGTCCTTGAGGAATCGCCACACTGTCTTCCACAATGGTTGAACTAATTTACACTCCCAGCAACAGTGTAAAAGTGTTCCTATTTCTCCACATCCTCTCCAGCATTTGTTGTCTTACTGGAGTACTTTAAAGCAAATTTCAGAAATCAAATCATTTCGCCTTGACAGTAAGATTAATAAGATATAAGACCTATTTAAAGTTATAAAAGCTCAATTAAAGTTATACATATTCTCTGAACAAATAGAAAGACGTCCCATGTTCTTTGATGACTTGGAATCATAAAATCTATTTAAAAATTTTTAAAAATTTATTTATTTATTTTCAGAGACAGAGTCTTGCTCTGTTGCCTAGGCTGGAGTGCAGTGGTAGGAGTGGAGCTCTCACTGCAGCCTTATACTCCTGGGCTCAAGGAATCCTCCTGCCTTAGTTTCCCAAGTAACAAGGAATACAGGTGTACATCACTATACCCAGCTAATTTATTTTTAAAGACGAGGCCTTGCTATGTTGCCCAGGCTGGTATCAAACTCCTGGCGTCAAGGATCCTCCTACCTTGGCCTCCTGAAGCGTTAGGGTTAGAGACATGAGCCACTGTACCAGGCCTGAATTTTTAAATATAAACCCAAAAGCACAGGCAGCAAAAGTAATAATAGACAAATGGGATTACGTTAAACTAAAAAGCTTCTGCACAGCCAAGGAAACCATCCACAGAGTTAAGAGACAACCTACAGAATGAGAGAAAATATTTGCAAACCATAACATCTGATAAGGAATTAATATCTAAAATAATAAACCAAAACAATAGTAAGAAAACAAATACTGTGATTAAAAAATGGGTAAAGGATTTGAATAGACATTTGTCAAAAAAAGGCATACAAGTGACCAAGTCCAGTTGTCTCTTGGGATCTGTGGGGGGTTAGTTCCGGAACATGCTGTGGATACCCAAATCTGCTGATGCTCAAGTCCCTGGTATAAAATGATACAGTATTTGCATATAACCTACACACACCCTCCCATATACTTTATTATTATGTTTTATGTATATAAAGATGGGGTTTCACCATGTTGGTCAGGCTGGTCTTGAACTCCTGGCCTCAAGTGATCCTCCCGTCTTGGCCTCCCAAAATGCTGCGATTATAGGTGTGAGCCACCATGCTGGTGCCCCTCCCATATATTTTAAATCATCTCTAGATTACTTATAATACTTGATACAATGTAAATGCTGTATATGAATACTATCAGCTTCAAGAAAGAAGGAAATCCTGCCATTTGTGACACCCTGGATAAACCCAGAGGACATTATATGAAGCAAAATAAGCGAGGTACAGACAGACAAATACTGCATCTTCTCATTTGTATGTGTATTCTAAAGAAGCTGCACTCCTAGAAGCAGAGAGTGGAATAGTGGTTACCAGGGGCTGAGAAGTGGGCACTGGGGAGATGTTAGTCAAAGGATACAAAATTTCAGTTAGGAGGAGTAAGTTCAGATCTATCGTATAATATGGTGAATACAGTTAATAACAATGCATAGCCAGGCGCGGTGGCTCAAGCCTGTAATCCCAGCACTTTGGGAGGCTGAGGCGGGTGGATCACGAGGTCAAGAGATCGAGACCATCCTGGTCAACATGGTGAAACCCC
>NW_016107521.1:939133-947887 GCF_001604975.1 Cebus imitator | reverse complement strand
CAGGAGGCGGAGGTTGCGGTGAGCCGAGATCGCGCCATTGCACTCCAGCCTGGGTAACAAGAGCGAAACTCCGTCACAAAAAAAAAAAAAAAAAACAACAATGCATTGTGTTCTGGAAAATTGCTGAAACATCAGATTTTAAGTATTCTTACCTCAAAAAATGATAGGTATGTGAAGTAATACATATGTTAATAAGCTCAATTTACCTACCCCACAGTGTATACATATTTTAAAACAACATATTGTACACAAAAAGTATGTACAATTTTTGTCAATTAAAAATGTTAGAAAAAACACATTGGGCCAGGCATGGTGGCTCATGCCTGTAATCCCGGCACTTTGAGAGGCTGAGGCAAGAGGATTGCTTGAGCCCAGGAGTTCAAGACCAGCCTGGGCAACATTGTGAGACCCAGTCTCTACAAAAAAATTTAAAAACTAGGTGGGTGTGATGGCACGTGCTTGTAGTCCCAGCTTACTCAGGAGGTTGAGGTGGGAGGATCGCTTGAATCCAGGAGGTCAAGGCTGCAGTGACCCATGTTCATGCCACTCCACTTTAGCCTGGGCATCAGAGCCAGACCCTGTCTCAAAAAACAAAAACAAAAAAAATTGGTTACCTCAGAGGAGCAGGATTGGAAGGTGTGGGGTATAAACAGGGCTGATTAGCTTTTTTTAAAAAAATATATCTTGTATTGCTTCACTTTTTACACAATCTTGTAATACTTTTATAATACAGAAAAAAGAGAAAATTAAAAAATGTATTTACTCTGTCTCCAATGTCTAGAACAGTGTTTGGCACATATTTGGCATTCAACAAATGTTGGCTGCATAAATAAACAAATGGATTTTGTTAACATTTGTTGAGTACCTGCAGTGTGGTAGGCATTGGACAGCAGGTATTACTTTGCATTTGTGTGGTCTAAAGCCATTTGAGTTAATTGGATTCTGGTACATCACAGAGCAAACTACCTGCCCTCAAACATAACTAACGGAAACAAAGTTCCAGCTGCTCCTCTAGCCAAAGACAGGGGCTCCTCCTGCTCTCTGAGCGTGTCACAAGGATACCACTGATGCTTATTTCATATGCTTGATATACAGGTGTACACCTTGCACACTTCAGGAAATCATTTACACATGGAGGGAGGGTGTGATAAGGTCATGTGGAGCAGAAGTTTTCTGATCTGGACTTTACTGACTGTGCTGAAAACTCCGATGGCATCCTTTCCAGTGTTACTAAGTACAATTCTTCCATTTCTAAACAGCACGTTGTCTGTTTACTTATGATTATTTTCTACTCGTTATCTGGAAATATGTTTCTTTTTAATTTAAATATAAATACAAATTTATTTTCTTTTCAAAAATTTGGCTCATTTGACAAGATTGAATTTCTGCAGTGATTAATTAATTTTTTTTTTTTTTTTTTTTTTTTGAGACGGAGTTTCGCTCTTGTTACCCAGGCTGGAGTGCAATGGCGCGATCTCGGCTCACCGCAACCTCCGCCTTCTGGGTTCAGGCAATTCTCCTGCCCCAGCCTCCTGAGTCGCTGGGATTACAGGCACGCGCCACCATGCCCAGCTAATTTTTTGTAGTTTTAGTAGAGACGGGGTTTCACCATGTTGACCAGGATGGTCTCGATCTCTTGACCTCGTGATCCACCCGCCTCGGCCTCCCACAGTGCTGGGATTACAGGCTTGAGCCACCGCGCCCGGCCTTGATTAATTAATTTTTACCATTTGAGACAAAGTCTTACTATGTCACCCAGGCTAGTGTGCAATGGTGTGATCTTGGCTCACTGCACCCTCCGCCTCCCCGGTTCAAGCGATTCTCCTGCCTCAGCCTCCTGAGTAGCTAAGATTACAGGCTCACATAACCATGCCCAGCTAATTTTTGTATTTTTAGTAGAGATGGGGTTTCACCATGTTGGCCAGGCTGGTCAAATCCACACTCTACAGCTTCTAGGCATTAGTTTTTTTGAAAATGCAAATCTAACCATGTGTATTGGAAACATCTTCCCTACCTCTGTAAATTCTCTCAGCTTTATCAGTTTCACAGACCCTTGGATTATTATTCTACCGAGGCCCCTGCAATTTCACTTGAGGGAGACCAGCCATACGCTTGGCTTCTCTCCTACTTCTGGGTTAACTCCTCTGGGGCAACTTTGATGAGCAGGAGAAAGGAGTCCCTTCCATGGACTTGTCTGAGGCATGGTTTTCCCATACAGCCTGTCCAGGGACATCTCGTGTGGCCAAGCAGCGTACTTTTTAGCTTTCGAGTAAGGCTGTACATCTTTATGGCTTGTCATAAAGCAGTAAGTAGTTGCATTTGTTTCCAATTCTTTCTTCACTTCACTGCTCTGAGGCTGTACTTGCCAATAAAATTGGGCCTTAATCCTACCCTTAAGCTCTATTTTCTAGGGAACTTGGTTTAAGATATGAAGTTATTTTCTGCTTGTGAAAAGCTTTCCTTGGCTTGTTATTGCTTCCAGAAGTGTTTATGGGGTTGGGGACAGCAGTTTGGACATGAGTAGGATTTCTTTTCTAGTGGGTATGGGTGTGTCTGAGTGTATTATTTTATTTTAATTACTTTGCTTTCTTCCCTTATAGTCAAGATATTTCACTATTAAAAATTAGGAGTGCAGATAAGTTATATGATCTATGATTTTCACTTCAGGAAAGTAAAGGGCAAGCTACAGAATCTTTCAATAGAAAGGGGACATTGGTAGAGACGGGGTTTCACCATGTTGGCCAGGCTGGTCTTGAACTCCTGACCTCAGGTGATTCACCTGTTTTGGTCTCCCAAAGTGCTGGGATTACAGGCATTAGTCACCATGCCCAGCCCCATCGTCTCTACTAAAAATACAAAAATTAGCTGGGTGTGTTGACGTGTGCCCGTAATCCCAGCACTTTGGGATTACAGCACTGGGTGGTGGAGGGTGTAGTGAGCTGAGACTGCACCACTGAACTCTAGCCCGAGTGATAAAAGTGAAACTCCATCTCAAAAAAAAAAAAAAAAAAGACATTGGGAGTGATAGGACTGAACTTTTGGTTACAGAGTCTGGTCCAAATGGCTCAGTTTGACATACCTGGTCTGTGGTCTACTGTTGCCCCCTCTGCAGCCTCGTACCCTACTGTATTCTTCTTCCAGTCATCAAGGTCCAAGACAGGAGCATCTGTCCTCCGGGTGGCAGAATGAATGAACAGATGAAGGGTGTCAAGGGCTTACACAGATTGTCTCTTAAAAAGGTTTCTGGAAATTCCCCCATGACTCTCTTCTTACATTTCTGTGGGCAGAAAGCCCATGTGACTCCACCTGGCCTCATGTGACTAAGCTTTATGGAAGGTTGTGAAACACACACTTTATTTTGGGCCACTACATATCCAATTAAAATTTTTATTATTATGGAAGGACAAAATGAAAATCAAAGGTGTCGAAAAGTCTCTGCCAATGCTCCTTTGCACAAGAAAAAATTAAGTTGCCTCTCTTTTTCCTTTTGACTTATTTATTACTTATGTTGCAAATATATTACAGATTTAGCTCTTTGTTTAAAGATTTCTGTCATGACACAAAGTTTAACAGTTATGTAGCTTAGTGGTCCCCAACTATTTTGGTACCAGGAACCAGTTTTGTGAAAGACAATTTTTCCATGGACTGGTGGTGGTGGTTGGCTGGGTATGGATGGTTTCAGGATAAAACTATTCCACCTCAGATCATCAGGCATTGGATTCTCATGAGGAGCACACAACCTAGATCCCTTGTGTGTGCAGTTCACAATAGGGTTCACACTTTCATGAGAATCTAATGTGGCTGCTGATCTGAGGCAGAGCTCAGGCAGTAATGCTCCATTGCCTTACCTCTTGCTGTAAGAGACCCAATTCCTAATAGGCCACAGATTGCTACTGGTCCATAACCTGGGGGTCAGGGACTCTTGATGTAGCTAAATAGGCATTATTTTTTTCTTAATTGTTTCTGGATTTTATATTATGCTTAAATAGGCCTTTCCTGTCCATATGTTCTTATATATTTTTTTCTGGTAATCTTGTACTTTTGTTTTTTGACTTTAGGTCTTTATCGTATCTGGAACTTTTTTTGGGGATGGTATAGTGTGAGGTAGGGATCCATCTTTATTTTTTTCAATTTTTACCTAATTGCTCCAACTTATTTATTAAACTAGGCTTCATTTCTCATTCACTTGAAATGCTATGTTTCTGGTAAGTTCAATTCCAATGCATATATGAGCCTGTTATGAACTCCTTGTTCCAGTTCCACTGAGCAATTACTCAACTCATATCACAATTTTTATTACTGCAATTTTCTAGAAAATCTTTTTTTTTAACTTTAGGGATGGAATCTCACTATGTTGCCCAGACTTACCTTGAACTCCTAGGCTCAATCTTCCTGCCTCAGTCTCTGGGTAGCTGGGAGTATAGGCATAAGCCACCATGCCTGCCTTGTAGAAATTCTTTATTTTTCTTTCTGTTTCTTCTCCTCTTTCTCACTACTTTTTTGTCTTTCCTACTTCCATTTCACCTAGCCAAGCTAATATGATGCCCCCATGAAGATGAGGCAAGCAGGTGCATGCTTCATTCTCTATCTTCTCAACAATACATTCTTTTGTACCTTTCCTACTCATCACCTTTCCATTTATTTGCTGCCCAGTATCATGCCTTCTAGGTCTTGCATTATGTGGAAATTCTGGAATTAAAAGGATTGCTTTTTTTTTTTTTTAATACTTTTTCCTTTCGATCCTTTGGACCTGCATTGTGTAAAATCTGTTTTTCTCTGTTGCTGGATTAAACAGTTCTCTTTAGGTTCTCTGAAGATGTAAAAACATCACTGACACCAGGATATATGGATTCACCTTTCTTTATTTCCTCTTTTATTCATTTTCTTTGACTGCCTGACTGGTTTCTTCAGGCAGGATGAAGCTCTTCTCTGACGTGGTGAGTGGGTGAATCTCGGAATCATGTGGCAAATGAATGAGTTACATGGTGCTCAGTAGTCCCATATGGTCTTGGGAACAATTTGCTGCCCCAAATTATGGCTGAATTTGTCTTGGATGGAAATAATGAGGAAGTTCATGTGAGTCATCATGATGAGAAATAGAAGCATCCCTCCCTATGCTCCACCTCCCAGGGCTCTTTGGACTATTCTACTGTCACCTACCTTGATTTTCTCTATGGTCATCGCCTATCTGACTAGTGTTCTTAAACATTTTATTAGCTCAAATTGTTACTCTTCCAGATGAAAGTTCTATGTAACTTGTCATATTCTATTAAAAATATTAGGATTTTTCTTTGATTTTTTAAAATTTATCAATTAATGGGAGGGGTTTTGCCTATATTAACCATGTTGGATTATCTATACTGGCATCAAAAGAACAGATGTTGGTGCCAGGAGCTTAGCCTCTAGTGGGTTGTGTGTGTGTGTGTGTGTGTGTGTGTGTGTGCGCGTATGTTTGTGTGTGTCTAGAATGGTGGTAATGGGAGGTAAACATGGAGGGCTTTTGCTTATAGTGTCATTTTCATAGCAATTTTAGAGAGAAAAGTAAATTTGCTCACTCAGTCCTCTTGAACTAGAGACCCTGATACCTTTTATGAGATGAAATAATCTATATTTAAAAAGGATTCAAGGCCAAATAAGCCAATACAGTCTAGTTTACATTAAAATGTTAATACATTATAAAGTCACTGAAGAATACACATTGAAAGGTTGCCATAGTAACAGTCATATTCATGAAGTGGATGTAGGTACTAGACTCTTGAGTGATGGCTTGCCTTGTTATTTGCTTTAAGGCATGTTTAGATGCCTTTCTTTCTTGTCTCCTTGGGAAATAGAAAATGGGAAAGGGACTTGTAACTGATACAGTTCTGTGGTTGAAAGTGACAGAAGTCAATTTTGACTCATTTAAGTTGAAAATGTATTGGTAGGATGAAGGGATGGTTCATAGAGTTAAAGGAAATGTGAAAGAGAGGGGGTTTAGAGGGGGGTTTTGGAGGGATCAGAAATTTGGAGCAATTCTGAGGACCTGGGGAACAGTAATCATGGGACAGCCTCTGATATGGTTAAGTTTTGTGTCCCCACCCAAATCTCATCTTGAATTATAATCCCCATAATCCCCTAACCCCAAGGGAGAGACCAGGTGGAGGTAACTGAATCGTAGGGGCAGTTTCCCCCATGATATTCTTGTGATAGTAAGTTCTCATGAGATCTGATGGTTTTATAAGGGACCCTTCCTTCTTCACTTGGCACTTCTCCTTCCTGCTGGCTTGTGAAGAAGGTGCCTTGCTTCCCCTTTGCCTTCCACTATACCATGATCATAAGTTTCCTGAGACCTCCACAGCACTGCTGAACTATGAATCAATTAAACCTCTCTCCTTTATAAATTATCCAGTCTGGGGCAATTCTTTATTGCAGTGTGAAAATGGACTAATACAGCTACCAGGGGAAACATAAGGATCAGTGAACTCTTACTATTTTCAGTTTTGTTTCCCTACATTCAGAATTCAAATTCCAAAGAGGTTCTGATCTACCTGGTTTGAAAAAAATTCTGTGTGTGTACACACACACACACATACACACATACACACACACTTTTTTTTCTTGTAGAGAGGATTCTTGCAGAGAAATTGTTCTAGTGGCTCACAGCTCTTTCAGATTATAAATAGTAAACCACAGGTAATAGACTAGGGATGATCATACAAAAAAATGCCAGTTTCAAATGGAGAAACGTTTTGCTGGAAAAGCTTCATTTCTGTGTGTGATTTTCTTAAAACTTGTCTTTCTCTTGGACTTCTTTTATCTTTCATGTATCTATATCTTCCTGCTGTCTTAGCTTCTTTTTCTTCATTTCTGAATTTCCATCAGTAAATTTCGGTTGTGAGGATCCTCACTTTATGATGTTCTTTTCTAGGGACTGCCACCATGGCTCCTTCCCTAGCCCTTCCTCTGTCCTAGGCAATGTCCAAAATGCTACATGTTTCTAGATCTCACTTTCCCCCTTTCTTTTCTCCTCTTCCTTTAGTGTCTTACTTTTAAGACCAGTTAAACATTAAAACAGAAATGTTACTGTATAACTGGTTAACAGTGAGTTAATATTACCTTTGACAGATTATATTTTTGTTCACAATTCTTCAACCCTCCTATGTCCCTGCCTTTTGCCATGGGACTTTGTGGTTCCTCTCACTAGAGATTTCCCTGTCCTACTGATGTTGGGATTGGCCATGTGATTTGCTTTGGGCAATGGGATGTGTGCAAACATGATATTGGCAAAGGCTTAAAATATGCTCATGGGTTTTGGCTTGCCCTCTTGTGCTTCTGCATTGCCATGGACATTTCTTGGGTTTTCTGCTGTTCCCAGTAGAAAGTGTGACATATGGAGCAGAGCTGCCCCAACCGACTCGCACACCCACAGCCCGAGGCTGAGCTGTTGCAGTGGACCTACAGACTTATGAACACGAGAATAAATGCTTCTTGTTGCATGGCCTTCAGTTTTGGAAAAATCTGTTAAGCAGCACTTTTGTGGCACTGTTTAATGAATACATTACTTATACCAGTGAGTGCATTTTCATTTAAACTGGGATATTCTGGAGTTCATATTTATATTCATGTGAATATTTTATAGATTCATTCAAGGTACTAAGAAAATGCTGGGCTGAAGGTGTCTTATGGGAACCTCCTAAATATGCACCAGGAGGCAAAAACCTCTAAATACATGTTGGTTGCCCATATTAGATGATCAGTATTTTCATTAGAGAATGAAGTAGTTCCTGAGAAGCCTTCGTAACACAGAATCCTTTCCCAGCGAAGTGCATTTTTACCATAGTTCTGGTATAGGTTACAGTGTGGCTCTGGTTCCTATGAACTTGCCAGGGCTTTGATGGACTCTTGAAACTGCTTAATATGGTACCCAGCAGATTTCCAGGTAGAGGTCCACAAAGGCTGAAGCCAGCAGCACTTTCCTGGAACTTGCTCTGTCTATGAGATCAACTTTGAGTTTATTCACTAGTTTTTTCTTTTCTAATTTAGTCTATAAAAATCAGTGTTTTAATTTTGAGAGGCTTCTTATTTGTGGCGGCAAGCAGTATATAGAGGAGTGCTCGTCGGTCATCCACGTCTTCCAGGAGCTCATGCTGGAAGTTTTAAAACACTGAACTGTGTTTTAAAATCTTTTAATTTATTTATTTATGGAGACAACTGTGTTGTCCAGGCTGACCTTGAACATCTGGGCTTAAGCAGTTCTCCTACCTCAGCCTCCCAGGAGGCTGGGAGTAGACACACACACCACCATGTCCAGCTTCATGTTTTTTATGCTTATATAATACTTGCTTCTTATAAAATAGCCAAACAATACATAAATAAATGGCACAGTATGTAAAAGTTCTCAGTAATCCTATATCTCAGCGATAATTATTCCTAATTCCTTCAGATTTTTTTCTATACATTGCAAATGTATGCTTTTTAAAAAAATTAACAAATGGGATTACACTATAATGTCATTTTGCAGCTGACTCTTTTCTATGTAATAGTGTATGGTAGCTTTCTTTGTTAGTCAATACTCTATTGGAAAGGCCATTTTCTTTGAGGTATAATTTTGTTCTGCTTTCTAGGATTATGTGATAAGCCAACATATTAAAAAAATTTTTTTTGGCCGGGCGCGGTGGCTCAAGCCTGTAATCCCAGCACTTTGGGAGGCCGAGGCGGGTGGATCACGAGGTCAAGAGATCGAGACCATCCTGGTCAATATGGTGAAACCTCGTC
>NW_016107521.1:893361-938933 GCF_001604975.1 Cebus imitator | reverse complement strand
GTCTCTACTAAAACTACAAAAAATTAGCTGGGCATGGTGGCGCGTGCCTGTAATCCCAGCTACTCAGGAGGCTGAGGCAGGAGAATTGCCTGAACCCAGGAGACGGAGGTTGCGGTGAGCCGAGATCGCGCCATTGCACTCCAGCCTGGGTAAAAAAAATTTTTTTTTGACACAAGTTCTTACTCTATCACCCAGGCTGGAGTGCAGAGTAGCTGGGACTACAGGTGCATGCCACCATGCCCAGCTAATTTTTGTTTTTTTTTTGTAGAGATGGGGTATCACCATGTTGCCCAGGTTGGTCTCGAACTCCTGAGCTCAAGCAATCTGCCTGCCTTGGCCTCCCAAGGTTCTGGGATTATAGGTGAGAGCCACTGCACCCAGCCAATATAATTGTTTATTTGCAACTGCTGAAACAACAAAAACTTGGAAGAAAAAAATTTTAAAAGGGTATTAGATAACCAAAATCAATGCAGAAAGTCTAGGTAATAAAAACTCATACTCTTTACTCAGGAATGAATTTTAGTCTGAGGCAATTTTGTTCTAAAATTTAAATTCATTTTATTTTATTTTTTTAGAGATCAGGTCTCATTCTGTCACCTAGGCTGGAGTGCAGTGATGAGATTATGGCTCACTGCAGCCTTGACCTCCTGGGCTCAAGCAATCCTCCTGCCTCAGCCTCCTGAGTAGCTGAGACCACAGGAGCATGCTGCCAAGCCTGGATAATTTTTGTATTTTTGGTAGAGACAGAGTTTTGCCATGTTGCCCAGGCTGGTCTTGAACTCCTGGTTTCAAGTGATTCTCCTGCCTCAGCCTTCCAAAGTGCTGGGATTACAGGTATGAGTCACCATGCCTGGCACCTCCGTTCTTTTTTTAAACCTTAGACACAATTTTTACACCTTAGCATAAACCCTTAGTAGAAGCAAGATATTAGAGGGAAAGGAACTGTTAGAAGTCTGCCTGTGGAAGCAGGAAGAAGTGACAGATGCCAGCTGACTCTGAGGGGATTCAGAAAAAACATTTCCAAAGAGTTTTAAAAAGACAGTAACCCAGGACCTTTTAGTATAGAGGCAGAGGATCAGCAAATCCTCAAGAGTTCCTGAAAGTAGTCCCAGTGAGAGGGCTGGTGTTCACGACAGTCGCCAGCCCTAGGAGAAGACTTACTATTGCCCACTATGTTGAAACAGGGACATTGTTATGCATCTTAAGAAAAGTTTCATCAAAATATACCAAATCAAATGTGTAAAGAGCAAGCTCCAGTTACATGAAAAAGATAATTGGGTAGCTCCTTCTTCACCTAGTGAGTAGATCCGGTTGACCATTCTTTTCCTAAGGGTTGTGGAAGCAGCCTGGGTCCACTTTCCAGGCTCCCTGCTTGCTGATAGCATGGCCTTGAAACTGAGTGCATTCAGGGGAATGTGAACAGAAGGGAAGGCATCTCATTCAGATCTGGTCCGTGAACAACATCCTTCTTCCTCTTCCCCCATCTGTTGGTGGGATGTCAAAGTTCAGGGCACCCTGAAAAGCCTGTATTGAAGATGGCAGGGCTCCATCCGCCTGGTTCCTGACCTTCCTCTCTATCCAAGGCTGATTAGACCTTTTTTTAAATTTAATGTGCACAAAGAGGTAATGATTAGACTTTTAGGTAAGCAGGAAAGTAGTTTTCATTTTGTTCATTTCATTTCATTTCATTTCATTTCAAATACCATTGAGAAAATGGGGTTTATCTTTATAGCTGCAAGCATTCCCTTCAGTTACAGTATAACACAGAGACACGTACTCCTACCCCAGGCAACCTGCAATCTATGAAGATAATACAGCTCCACTCACTTATATTCTTTTGTTTGAAGTCTCATTACCGTGAAACATGACAACAAATGGACCTGCTGAGCTTTTTGGCATAGTGTCTTCCCATCGTCCAGTGATTGATCACTAGGATCCCGCAGAAAGCCCAGCTCTCTGTGTTTCGCGTACGTCGACACTGCCTTTGAGCTTGAATTGGGTCTCAGTGGGCCTGGGGAACTTCAGTTTTACAACCCTTGCACATCCCTGGAAGCTGTTTGGTTCAAATCTTTATGTCTTACAGCACAGTTCTGTAGTTTTCTTTCCATCTATACCCTCCACATTTCTTGTTAATGGTTATGCTTTATACATAAACAGGTCATGTTGCTGTTAAAGCGGTGGGATGTATACTTTTCATAATCTTCATCACATTTGATTTATTGTTCATATATAGCAAAGTTAGTGATTTGGGTAATTTATTTTATAACCAGCCCCTTAGTGAATGTTTTGATTAATTCTGATAGTGTGGTAGTTGACTTACTGAAGTTTGTACCTAGATTGTCATTCGATCATTCTTACCCCTTTTTGATAGTTTTACCTGTTTCTTTTTACTGCGTTCTCTCCACCCCTATTTGTTAAAATATTCAAAGCAATGTTAAATACTAGCTGTAATATTGGTTATTCCTGTCTTGATTATAAAACTTATTCTATATTTGTAACAGGCTTGATTTCCTGTTTTTTTTTTTTTTTTTTTTTTCAGGGATAAGTGAATTTTATTAAACAAAGAAAATTTTTCCCTAGTTTAATGTTCTGGAATGGATTACAGAGCATGGAAATTACCTGTACCCTGGAGGTATGTTACTTTCAAATTATGTCAACTGGGGTGTGGAAGAAAATCACATAAATTCTTCTTTAAGAAGAAAGAAAATTGGAAAAACAAAATACAACTTTCCCCTTTAAAAATAGAAGCCAACTTATCAGTAAAGTGCTTGTTAGCTAGATTTTGAAGGTTCAAAAAACTGTCTAAGACAAATGCATTTGCTTTGATTGAGCTAACTGTTCTCCAGCATCTGACACCCAAGGAGAAGATCAGAATTTTTCTAGCACAAAAAATCCTGTTCATTCTTATCTTGTAGCACACAATAGATCTTTTGTTTAGTTTACTGTCTCTCACATTTGTGAATACTGTTTAGACACATTATATTATTATTATTATTTTTGAGACAGAGTCTTACCCTGTCCCCCAGGCTGGGGTGCAGTGGTGCAATCACGGTTGGCTGCAACCTCGAGCTCCTGGGTTTATGTGATTTTCCCACCTCAGCCTCCTGAGTGGCTGGGACTACAGGTGCACACCGCCATGCCTGGCTAAATCTTGTATTTTTAATTTTATTTTATTATTTTTTAAATTTTTTTGTATAGACAGGATTTTTGCCATGTTGCTGAGGCTGGCATTATGTTATTTTAATAGTAGTTTTTATGAAGAGGAATAATGGATAGCTTGTGTGTTCAGTGATGTAAATGATTCACAGCAAACTTCTGAGACCATCCTTAAAGGCGAATTGTAATCAACATTTATATAAAAACGTACACCTGATCTCTTCTCTAATAATAGATTAAAAATGAAATAATTGTTGTCAGTTTTGCTCCCTGAAACCTAAACACAATTCAATAAATAATATGGTGAGATAACTATATGGCCATGGATAACCCCAAATTATAATGTAAACTAAACTCATCCAGTCAGTGTATAAAATGGATTGAATGTAAACTTATTTGGCGCATACTGTATGTAGAAGTGGGCAAACGCTTGTAGGCTATGTGCGTCACAAGCTGTCCTCAGCCCAGGCTCTCCCCTCCCCTCTTCTTCACTTCTCCCACTTTGAGAAACCCATTCATGGGGAGATCCACTCAGCCTAACTTCCTCCTTTTCCTTTTCCTCCATTGGCTTCCACAGCTCTAAGCTTGGAGGCAACTGAGGCTGCTCACAGGTGAGTGTGCCAGGTGTGCAGCTGGCTGAGTGGGATCCTCCCTTCCCGTAGGGAGATGGAGCACACCTAGGAATGACCTGCCAGCCCTGCCGCCCCGCCCCAGCCCATTTCCCCTCTCTTCCTCCCAGGAGGGATCTGGGTGGTCAGCCTCCATCTTCTCAGGGTCACCTCCCCTGGGCCTGAAGTGCTACCTGACATTTGACTCAGTTGACAGCCTGGGCTCAGGGCTGTGTGAGACCAGGAGGGAGGGGCATAGGAGCTAGAGCTGCCTGGTGTCTGGACCTGAGCTGCCAGGAAGTTGTCCTGTGTGGACTCCATTGCAGCTGTGCTGGTCCATGTCATGGGGGATTGCAGAAGACAGTGGTGTGAACAGCAGGTCCCACTGATGCAGGACTGCAGGCTTCCCTCTGATGGGAAGGAGGAGGGCTGCTATGGGCTGAAGTGTCCCCCCAACATTTCTGTGTTGAAGCCCTAACCCCCAATGTGATGGTATTTGGAGGTGGAGCCTTTGGGAGGTGATTAGGTTTAGATTAGGTCATGAGGGTGGGATCTTCATGATGCAATTAATGCCCTTATAAAAAGAGGAAGACAGGCCAGGCATGGTGGCTCATACCTATAATCCCAGCATTTTGGGAGGCCGAGGGGAGTGGATCATCTGAGGTCAGGAGTTCCAGATCAACCTGGCCAACTTGACAAAACCCATCTCTACTAAAATACAAAAATTAGCTGGGTGTGGTGGTGGGTGCCTATAATCCCAGCTACTCAGGAGTCTGAGGCAGGGAGAACTGCTTGAACCCAGAAGGCAGAAGTTGCAATGAGCTGAGATGATGCCACTGCACTGCAGTCTGGGTAACAGAGTGAGACGCCATCTAAAAAAATAAAAATAAATAAATAAAAAGAGCAAGACAGACTTCTGTTTCTTTCCATACGAGCACACACTGAGAAGGCGGTTGTCTACAAGCCAGGAAGACAGCCCTCACCAACAATGGAATCTGCTGGCACCTTGATCTTAGACTTCCTAGCCCCAAGAACTATGAGAAATAAATGCGTTGTTTGAGCCACCCAGTTTATGGCATTTTGTTACACCAGCCTGAGCTGTCTAAGGAAGGGCCATTTCACACAGTAGAACCTGTGGAGTGCCTCTGATGGCTCTACTTTTTCAGACAATAGGCATCTAAAGTATAGATCCTCTGTCCCTACCCCCTTAATAATTGTAAATTTTCCACAAATTCGCTATTATTGTATCTTAATGGAATTACTCTAAAACATGTTCACCTAGCCCTAGAGAATTCAGGATTTAATCTATGTCTGTCTATTTCTTTTAGGCTGTGGATCTTCTCTTGCAAGAAGGTGACTTTTGGCTGGGTGCGGTGGCTTACACCTGTAATCCCAGGACTTTGGGTGGCTGAGGTGGGTGGATCCCTTGAGCTCAGGAAACTGAGACCAGCCTGGGCAACATGGTGAAACCCTGTATCTACAAAAAAAACAAAAATTAGCCAGGAGTGGTGGCACACAACTCTAGTCCCAGCTATTTGGGAGACTGAGGTGGGAGGATGGCTTGAGCCCAGGAGGTCAAGGCTGCAGTGAGCCACGATCGTGCCACAGCACTACAGCCCTGGGTGACAGAGTGAGATGCTGTCTCAGAAAAAAAAAGAGTGACTTTTTACATAGCAGTATCTATAATAATTTGAACTTACTGTTACATTTACAGGCTCGTAGTGCTCACTGCGGTCTTCTTATTACGTAACATCCCATGCCCTGGTTTCCATCTGTGGCTGGAGCGAGGCCTGTCTGAGGCGTTTCCCTAGAAGGTTGCGTGGTGATGAGCCCCAAGCCTTGCACACCTGAGCATGCACAAGTTGCTTTTCATGGGAAACACAACCTAACTGGTGGGGAACTGCTGGATTATATTTTCCCTCTTAAAATTCTAGCTTTTGTGTTGTGGGCAAAGGTTAGCCTGACTTTTCTTCTTTGTAGGTAATTTTGTTTTTGCTGCTTTGATGCTCCCAAGATTAATTTCTTATCTTAGAGTTCATTATTTGCATCTTTGTATGCCTGGAAGCTGGTCTTTTCTATTTAGTTCCACCTGGCTCCTAATGAGTTTTTTTCATCTAAGGATATAATTCTTTCTTTTTTAAGTTCAGGCAGGTTTTTTTTTTCTTTCTTTGTATGATTGTTTTTTCTTTTCAATTTTTTTTTGTCTTTTCTTTAGGCACATAAATTATTCAAATGTCAGATTGCCAGTCTCTGTTTTCGTTATCTATTTTCTTTCTCATAATTTTATATCTGCTCTCTTTCTGGGAAAGCCTCTCAAATTTGTTCACACATTATTGATTTAATTTTTTGCCATGTTGATTCTACTCTGCATTTCTTCCAGTATTCTGTAAGCTTCTTCATCACATATCTGGTATCACAACATTCTTCCTGCTCTCATTTTCGTCTGCCTGGATCTTAGCCAGATTCTTTTCTGACCCAGGCTGCTGCCTTAACACCTTGTTCCAGAAATGTCCATCTGGGCCTGCCCTGCTCACAGTCCCTAAGAGGACCCTGGAGAGGCAAGCCTAGCACATCAAAGGTATCTTTCTCTTACACTGGCCTTGGCTGATTGGACCAGGGATGCACATTTGATCTCAAGAGGTTTCATCTTTCACCAATTTGAAAAAAGCCAGAGGAAAGTAGGCAAGTTGTTTAGGCACTATTATTTTATTGAATTCACTTTTTAAAAAAACTTAGTGAATGTGCAGAACAGATGTATAATGAATACTCACTCAGGTAGGCATGAAACATCATACTTAAAACTCTCTGTTCCTTGCCTGAATTTTGACTCTGGGCCCCATCTCATTAGATTGGTGGGATTTCACTTAATTTTTTTAAAAGTCTTTCTCATTCCAGGTTGGTAAAAGGAGGTCTCACACATTTTTAGGACATTGTGGTGGAAGCCCCATGTGTTGGTTTTTAGTCTGTTCTGATTATTACTGAGCTGTCTTGCACTGCACCTTCTGGTCCTGGGTCTGCTGTTTCTGTGCCAGCTCTTTGACATAACTGGGAGCCTCTCAGCGATCCCTCTTGGAAGGCTTACATCTCCAGGCTCTGCCAGCGAGAGGGCTGTGGTCTTAGCTACCTGCAGACTTCTAGGAGTCTTTTCTTGGTTTTAGGGAATATACTCACTGTTCCTTCTTATTCCCTTGAGAATCTTTTCTCTCTCAGGACATTTGGCAAATCTACAACTGCTTTAGGTTTTGGAGCCAACAATTAGGAAGGGAAGCATTGCTGCAACTTCTGCTTTCTACCCTGCAATAAACTTCCACAAGGAAGGAAGCACAGAGCCCATTACTGCTTGAAAGAGCAAAAAAAAAAAAAAAAAAAAAAAAAGAGAAGGAAACAGGTTGGGCAGGGCAGGGTGGCTCACACCAGTAATCCTGGCACTTTGAGAGGCCGAGGTGGGAGGATTGCTAGAGTTCAGGAGTTCAAGACCAGCCTAGACAACATAGTGAGTCCCTGTCTTAAAAAAAGATGAATAAAAAAAGGAGGAAACACAAATTTATATTATGTAATGTTACGCTATTTTATTGCTTCTGGAATTCTATGTTTTACATTAAAAAATAGGCCCCACTGTATAGTTACTATTGTTTCTGTTTATTCAAACTTGATCTATGAGATTCTATCCATTATTGGTGTCGTAAGGATATTTCTTGGGTATTCTCACTTCTGGATGCTTTTAGTATCTCCCTCCTAACTGGAGCTGGAGGCTGGTTCCCTGCTCAGTGATGGCACAGCCTGAGGGAAATGTGTAGGCTGTTAAGGCTTGGTCAGACCTGGTGGGACATATGGCACAACCGTCTTTGTTTGAGGAAATGACTGTGCCAGGAGACTTGCTGCTGCCCGCCTTTTTCCTCACACTCCTGCCTGCCTTTTCAGGAAAGGAAGTGCCCTGTCTCCTGCTCAGCCTCTTCTGGACATTGCTGTTGCTGTCTCAGAGCTGAGCTTTGCTGCGCTGGGAAGATGTGCCTCCTGCTTCCGGGGCTGCTGCTCTGGCTTGGAGCTTATGCCCTGGGGCCCCACCCCTCCTGCCTTGTTAGGCCCTTAGATCTGCTGCTCTGAAGTTCCTCCGAGAGAGAGGTGGTTGTTGAGGGGATTCAGGTTCTCCTCTACTTCCTTCTCACCAGACACGCTAATTTTCTATGGGAAGTGAGTTGGACATTGGCTGCTGCCCTCTTTCTTCATTTTGGCTACCAATATCATTATCTCTAGAATAATGTTTTTGGCTCCTGGATGGCACCTTTCCTTAATTTCAAGCACTGATGAGATTTGTCCCAGTTTTACATTGCCTTAGTCATTTCAGACACCTATGCTCAGATCTCCATCTGTGTTTTGAGTTGAATATCTTTTCCCACCCCCTCCTCCACCAGTTGTTTGTCTTTAATTAACATCTAAATAGATAACACAGTCTCCTATAATTACAATATGAAAATGTCTATGAACAAAACAGAGACTTTTTTATTTTTTTTTTTGCAAATGTCTAGGAAAGAGTGGTTCCAGCCAAGTTCATCCGAAGTTTTAGGCAGCTGCATCTACACAGCCCAAGGGCATGGAGGTCAGTGTCTGGGACACAGAGAACTGCAATCCCTGCATTCCTTTGATTTTCCTTTTATTTAAGTGCCTGATTAATCATCTGGCGCTGAGGGACAGTTCTCGTTTCTTTAAATTCTTCTGGTTTGATTTGGATTTTATACATCTCCTACAGCCTCCTGACTCGAGAAAACATTTCTTTGAGTATTTGGGTCCCTTTGAGCTCCCCTTCAGTCTGGGAGGCAAACATCCAATGAACACAATGCAGAAGAGGAAGCCTGCAGATCCTGCATGGCAGAGGAGCTACAAGGGCAGGCTCCGCATCTCCGAGCCTGACTGATGTAGCTCACTGCCCCAGGTCACTGGGCCACCTGAAAGCTGAGCATTCTTTTTAAAAAAAATTTTGGACCTTTTATTTTGAAATAATTTTAGTCTTAAAAGTTGCAAAAATTAAGTAGAGTTTCTTTATATCCTTCACTCTGCTACCTCTGTTAACATCTTACATAATCAGGAAATTAACCAGGAAATTAACATTTATGCAATGCTGGTAAGGAAATTATGGACCGTATTCAAATTTCCCCAACTTTTCCCTAATGTCCTATTCTTGAGCCTCCTTTTAAAAATGATTTTTTTTTGGCGAGGCGGGTCGGGGGCGGTCAAGCTGTTCTTTATTTCAGGGAGAGGGCAGGGGAGGGGGCTCAGTCTTTCTTGGCAGCGGCTTTCCTCATGGCGGCCAGGACATTGCTCAGCTCCTCCCGCTTCCTCTTGGCGCGGATGTGTGTCTCCACCCTTTTCTTGATGAACTTGAGGGCCCGTTTGTCCTTGGAGACCTTCAGTAACTCCATGGCGCGCCGCTCGTACGGGGCGAAGCCACACACCTCCCGGATCCTGTCCCATGAGCTTGGTGTGTTGGGTCAGACGCCCGCGGCGGCGGCTGTGCTGGGCTTGCTCGCGTTCGTGGTCACCTTGTGGCCCTTGTCGAGGCCCACGGCCGTAGGGTAGTGAAGAGCCATGGCTGCTGCTCTCCAGTGGCGGCCGTGGCGGAAGCTAAAAGTGATTTTTAATGCATCACAAATGTTTTGCATTGGTACTGTACTCATACCTGGAGGCCCAAAGAGTGGGTCATATTAATTTGGAGTTATACATTTGGTCGTTTGTATGTTACTTTTGAGATCACAGACTCGTTCAGTGCCAAGCATGTAGTCTTGGCTGAATGAACATTGACTGTGGCCCTGCGCTTCATACTGTGATTTGAAAGACGAACTAGATGGAGTCTCTGGTGTCAGCATTAACACCTCTAGGGAAAAGCATGTTCTTATGTTGGTAATTCCAAAGATAAGCTGTAAGGAGCACAGTTGGAACATTTGCTCTCTAGAGATCACGTGTTGTAAAGAAACTTTGCTTTTCTGAAAATTAGAAATTGGTTGTGAGTGATAGGAAAAATCCTATCAGCCAGTAACCTTTTAACAAATGATAGAAACTAGAGCAGGACTGGGAAGAGAGGTATCGGAATGAGAAAATGTAGCCTCGGCTGGGCATGGTGGCTCATGCCTGTAATCCCAGCACTTTGGGAGGCTGAGGAGGGCGGATCATGAGGTCAGGAGTTGGAGAAAATGTAGCCTTGCCTGGTCTCCTCACCACACCTGGAAATACATCACTTTGAGAGTCAATTAATGGTACCCCTGCATGTATGGAATAAGGATAGTACTGATATTTGGATAACACTCTATAGTCAGTGGTTTTCCATACAGCATGTCATTAAAAATCCTCCTCTCAAAACCTGATCATGCTGGTCTGGTGTGCAGAGTGAAATAAAGCATCTTTACTGGCTCCGTTTCTTTCCAGGCGTAGAGATGACCTTGATCCAGAGGCCCCCTGTAAGTGCGGTTGGTGGGAGCCCTCCAACATGCCCTATATAGTCTCTGCTTCAGACAGCTCTCTTGCCTATGCTGTCCGGACTAATCCTCCCTGCCAGGCATGGCCCTGCCCAGGGATTCTCTAAGTCTTATTTATTTATTTATTTTTGAGACAGAGTCTCACTCTGTCTTCAAGCTGGAGTGCAGTGGCACGATCTTGGCTCCCGCAACCTCCATCTCCCAGGTTCAAGCGATTCTCCTGCCTCAGCCTCCCAAGTAGCTGGGACTACAGGTGTCCGCCAACATGCCCAGCTAATTTTTGTATTTTTAGTAGAGACAGGGTTTCACCATGTTGGCCAGGATGGTCTTGATCTCTTGACCTTGTGATCCGCCCGCCTCAGCCTCCCAAAGTGCTGGGATTATAGGCGTGAGCCACCGCGCCAGGCCTGGGGTTCTCTAAGTCCTATGTTTATCTGTGCTGTGCAGTTCAAATGTTCTGTTAGTGAAAGAATGACCTGCTGATAGAAATGAAGTAGAGAAAGGTGATAATTTAAGAATTTCACCACCAGCTAAACTACTTCCAAACTTTCAGAGAACCTTGGATGAGCAGTCAAAGTCCAGGGCAAGCACAGAAAATGTTGTGAACAGGGTTCGCTCGTTATTATCCTTGGTTGTGAAGAAGATGTATTAGTAACAGTGTTACAGGTAGTTAGACATGAGCAGACAGGAGAGGGCTCTCCCTCCACCCACTAGAAATGTTGGATGATGGTCCGGCAACTATCGCACTGCTTCTCTAAAACTGATAATTTGGTCGTTCCAGGGAGAGGTCATTTCCTGATGATCCACACCTGTGAACTTCAAAATGCTAATTGAATGCAGGCCCCAGGGAGAAGCAACTTCCTGGGCATGTGTGTTAAGAGACAACAATGGTGAAATACGATCTTCCAGGGGCATACATTACTGGAAAAGGAAGAAAGCCTCGGATGGGCATGCATACAACTCCCTAAACTCACCGCGTGTGCTCATTTCCAAAGAGAAAGGAAAGCACGGAGCATGTGGAAAGCCCACCCTAAGGGAAGAATCCTGGGAAGGAGGTGAGCCTATAAAGTCCCAGGATCAAGGTCAAAGGCCCCTTTCGCTGTCTTCTTTTGCTCTCATTTCTCTCTTGGACCGTTGGCATCTGCTTGAGTCTCTTTCAAGCTAATATTCCTTTCTTTCCTGTTCTAAAGATTTTTAAGTAACTTTCCACTCCTTCTCTGAAACTTGCCATGGTCTCTTTTCTGCTTTATGTCCCTCTGTTGAATTTTGGACCCATATGGATATGCCACCAGTAACTCGGGGTAACTTGATCTCTACCACTGGTAACAGTGGTACTGTAATTGTAATCAACTATAAGTGCATCCTCTATGCTTTACTTAAATGATTTCCTTTAATTCTGACAATCTATAAATAGGCAACATTATTATACCCATTTTATAGATGAGGGCTTAAAAAGTTGGGCCACAAGATTGAGGTCTAGTAGCCAATAAGTGCACAGCAGAGCCTTGATTCACACCCAAGCATCTTGGCTGAGAGTCTGCCCTCTTAACCACCGACCATACTGGGCCACAAGTAATCTCAACATCATTCTGTTTGATTTGACCTTCAGCATTCTTCTGATCCGTGTAACACTCAAGGCCTGGTTTTCTTATTACCTAAAGGCATATGCTTTTTGAGCTTTTGTTTCCTATTTTTCTGTAAAATGAGATAACTCTGTTGGTCAGTGTCTAAGCTCCTTTCTAAGGCTAAAATTCTACAGTCCTGCAATTCTTTTTTTTGTTGTTGTTGTTGCTGAGACAGAGTCTTGCTCTGTTGCCCCAGCTGGAGTGCAGTGGCATCATCTTGGTTCACTGCAACCTCTGCCTCCTGAGTAGTGATTCTTCTTCCTCAGCCTCCTAGCAGCTGGGATTACAGGTGCCCACTACAATGCCCAGCTAATTTCATATTTTTAGTAGAGTTGGGGTTTCACCATGTTGGCCAGGCTGGCCTTGAACTCCTGACCTCAAGTGATCTGCCTGTCTTGGCCTCCCAAAGTGCTGGGATTACAGGTGTGAGCCATTGCACAGGCCAGTCCTGCAATTCTTGATATCATTCTCTAAGTGTTGGATATCTTTAACATTGCTGCTGAAAACATGCAACAAACAAACTTTAGGCTTGCAAAGATAAAGAAGTCTGGATAGATCCAACAGAATGTTACCCAGGGTTATTTCTGGGTGGAAGGATGATGGTTGTTTTAAAAATGATTATATTTCTTTTATTTTTTTGAGACGGAGTCTCACTCTGTTGCCAGGCTGGAGTGCAGTGGCACAATCTCAGCTCACTGCCACCTCAGCCTGCCGGGCTCAAGCGATTCTCCTGCCTCAGCCTCCCAAGTAGCTGGGACTTCAGGCACGTGGCACCATACCTGACTAGTCTTTGTATTTTTAGTAGAGATGGACTTTCAACATATTGGCCAGGCTGGGCAATAGCTTGAGATACAGAAAGCTGTCACAGTGGCCCTCTGCCCCTGCAAAAAGGCAGAGAGTCCACTGAGCCGGTTAACACTCAAGCTGTCCACGGACAGCAGGGCTAAAAGGGCACACTGTAACACATGCCCGCTTGGGCTCCGCACCTTCCATTTGTGTGCTTCCCCTCCCCTCAGGGGTTCGAGCAGCAGCAGCGACTGAGCAGGCAAGCCATACCCCTGTTGCATGTTCTGACATGCGGTGATCAGGGAACTCTCCTGTTTCATATGCAGCCACCATTCTATTTTCTGTTTCTCTGAATCTGACTACTTTAGCTACCTTGTATAAATGGAATTGTATGGCATTGTCTTTTTGTGACTGGTTTAGTTCACTTAGCACAACATCTTTTCAAGGTTCATCCACGTTGCAGCATGTGTCAGAATTTTTTTCCACTTTAAGGCTGAGTAATATTCTATCATATGTGTATGTCACATTTTGTTTATCCATTCACCTGCCAATGAATAGGGTTGCTTCTACTTTTTGGCCATTGTGAATAATACTACTTAAAGTATGTTTTTTAAAAAATTGAGGCTGGTGCCAAATTCAGGGAAAAAAGGAAGTAAGTATCTATTTACAGTAAGTCCTCACTTAACATCATTGATAGGCTCTGGAAACTGTGACTTTAAGTAAAATAACATATAACAAAATCAATTTTTTCCAACTTTTATTTTAGATTCGGGGGGTACACAAGCAGCCTTGTTACATGAGTAAATCGCATGTTGCTGGGGTTTGGTGTATAAGTGATTTTGTCACCCAGATAGTGAGCATAGTACCTGATAGGTAGTTTTTCCACCTTCACACTCCTCCCACCCTCCACCCTCAAGTAGGGCTGGGTGTCTGTCATTGCTGTCTTTATGTCCATGTGTACTCAATGTTTCACTCCTGCTTGTAAGTGAGAACATGCAGTATTTGATTTTCTGTTACTGTGTCAGTTCGCTTAGGATAATGGCCTTCCAGTGCACCCATGTTGCTACAAAGGACATGACTTCATTGTAATTTATGGCTGTATAGTATTCCATGGTGTATATGTACCACATTTTCTTTATCCAGTCCACTGTAGGTGGGCACGTAGGTTGATTCTGTGTCTTTGCTATTGTGAATAGTGCAGCAGTGAACATAGGAGTCCGTGTGTCTTTTTGGTGGAATGACTCATATTCCTTTGGGTATATACCCAGTAATGGGTTTGCTGGGTTGAATGATAATTCTCTTTTAAGTTCTTTGTGAAATCTCCAAACTGCTCTTCACAGTGGCTGAACTAATTTACATTCCCACCAGCAGTGGATACGCAGTCCCTTTTTTCTACAATCTTGCCAATATCTGTTATTAACAAAACCAATTTTACCATAGGTTAATTGATAAAAACAAGAGGTAAGTTCCTACGGCATATTTCTGGTCATGAAAACATCACCAAACTTCTAAATAAAGACCATAACATTTTTAATATTACACATTGAAATATGAAAGTGGGCTGTACATATACCTAAGAAAAAATAATGAAAACAAGTCAGATAATAACCCGCCTATTCCAGTTCAGAGTGCAGGTGGCCAGAGCCTCTCCCTGCAGCTCCGAGTGGAGGGTGGGAACCAATTCTGGAGTTGATCATCGCATTGCAAGGCAAGCTCACACACACCCATGCTCACTCACACTGGGACCAGTTAGACACCCGATTTACCTAACTTTAGGATGTGGGAGAAAGCCAGAGTACCCAATAAAAACTCACCCAGACATGGGGAGAATGTGCAGACTCCACACAGACAGTAGCCCTTGCTGGAAACTGATTTTTTCCCCCTTCATCAACATTATAATGAAATGATGTTGAACAAAATGATGTTCTTTGAGGACCTGCTGTAGTTTACCTGAGCACACTGGCTCTTGAGAGTCTTCACATCAAATTCATTTAAATGACAGCTGGGGCTTTGGTAATGCCAGCCCCCCACAGTTGGTGTTAGCACTCACTGTGTGTGAAATCACAGCATCCATGTCAAATAGCAAGAGTTTGCAGGGGAAATGAGTAAGTGCATAAAAACAAGAATTGAAGAATTTTTTGGGGCCGGGTGTGGTGGCTCATGCCTGTAATCCCAGCACTTTGGGAGGCTGAGGTAGGGGGATCACCTGAGGTTAGGAGTTCGAGATCAGCCTGGGCAACATGGCAAAACTGCACCTCTACTAAAATACAAAAATTAGGCCGGGCGCAGTGGCTCACGCTTGTGGTCCCAGCACTTTGGGAGGCTGAGGCAGGTGGATTGCTTGAGGTCATGAGTTTGTGACAAGCCCGGCCAACATGGTGAAACCCCATCTCTACTAAAAATACAAAAATAGCTGGGTGTGTTGGCGGGTGCCTGTAATCTCAGCTACTCTGGAGGCTGAGGCAGGAGAATTGCTTAAACCCGGAAGGGGGAGGTGGCAGTGAGCCATTGCGCCATGGCACTCCAGCCTGGGTCACAAGAGAGCGAAACTCTGTCTCCAAAAAAAAAAAAAAAAAAAAAAAAAAAAAAAAATTAGCCAGGCAAGGTGGTGCGAGCCTGTAGTTCTAGCTACTTGAGAGGCTGAGCTGAGGTAGGAGATTCGCTTGAACCCGGGAGGCAGAGGTTGCAGTGAGCCGAGATCGCGCCATTGCACTCCAGCCTGGGTGACTATGGAAGAGATTATAGGCCATGATCATACTATGCCCAAATGTTGTTGTTGGAAAATCTGGTTCTTGTCACAAGACCAGGATCAT
This sequence comes from Cebus imitator, assembly GCF_001604975.1. Classification (NCBI taxonomy): domain Eukaryota; kingdom Metazoa; phylum Chordata; class Mammalia; order Primates; family Cebidae; genus Cebus; species Cebus imitator. Next base: position 923,478 of record NW_016107521.1, on the reverse strand, counting down.
TTAGGCACATGGATACATTGTAGGGTGGGTAGGGCAGGGTTCATTGGGTGAAAAGGAAAAAAAAAAAGGGAGGGAAACAGGGACTCTCAGCAAGGTGAGAATCCTGCTAGATTGTATCCCCAGTTACCAGACAGGAAGAGAAGCGGCCAGCTCCAACCCCCTACAAGCAGCTGAAACTTCCCAAGGCCCCACCTCACCCACCCCGTGCAAAGGCCGGTTGCAGGTTCTTCAGGGAGCCCTTTTTACTTGAGTGTCTCAATATCCTATAAATTCCATGAAAAGTATTGTTGCACCAGTATTCTCCTTATGTAAAGAAAGCATAGACTGAAATGAGAGGTATTCTGTACTACAAATACTAAAACTTTTTTTACTTTAAAATAATTTTAGAATTACAGAAGAGTTGTAAAGATGGTACAGAGTTTTCATATACCCTTCACCCAGCTTCGCCTTATGTTAACATCTTATGTAACCGTGGTACATTGTCAAAACTGGGAAATTAACACGGATGTAATATCATCAACGTACAGAACATATTCAGGTTTTATCAGTTTTTCTACTAACGTCTTTTCTCTGTTTCAGGATCCAATCCAGGATACCGTATTACATTTAGCCATAAAAGTTTTTAATTAGGAAAACAAAAGGAATATCAGCTGTTAGGTCACAGGGAATATTTCTCAGTGGATGCATAGGCTTGTTGATCAGGGCAAGTTTAAAAATCCTCTTTCGACACTGGTATCCGATGCAGTTCTTGACTGTGAGAATGCTTTTTTGGGGCATGATGTGAGCTGTCCAGAGAGCCCTAAGTTATTGAAGACTGGGAGGGGCTTGATTCACCCAAATGGCTCCTCTCCTGTTATTGAAATTCTTCTCACATATCAGTCTGTTTTTTTTTTTTTTTTTTTTTTTTAACATTTGCACAAGGCATCTATGGCATGAGTCACAGTAAGAAACTCATCATGAGAAGGTGCCAGATTACAAAACAGATTTTCTTTTTCACCCTAATGGCAGAGTCAAGATTTTAAAATTACTGTGATTCAGAAGGCTTAAGAGCATGATTTTTGAAACTCCATGTCTTTTTTTTTTTGCTAATGTAAACTGAATTTTGGACTATATAAAACTAAAATTGTCATTTAATTCAGGCAATCTCAGGCTTAAAACAATTGCCCTGCAGAGCTGTGCTCTTCGAGTTGGAAATGAAAGGCACAATTATGCTGTAAATGGGGGCAGAGAGGGAACCACCAGGAGAGGCAGCACACGCCACTTTGCTGTTCAGTGTGACTGAATGTGTGTGTGCTATGAGTGTATGTTGATTGTATGTTGTGTGTGTGGTTTGTGTGGCATGGGTGTCGTGTGTGTGGTGTATGTGTGTCTATGTGGTCGGTATGTGGTTTGTGTGTTGGGTATTTATGTGCTATGTGTATATGTGTGTGGTGTGTGGATTGTGTGTGTGTGCATGTGGTGTAAGTGCATTATTTGTGCAGTGTGTGTGTGATGAATTTGTAGTAAGTGTATGTCAGGTCTTGTGTAGGGAGCTGAGACCCAGGGCTTAAGGTTTTTGTTTTGAAAGTATCTCTGCATTGAGATCAATTGATAAAGTCTTTTCAAATGTTTTGCCTCCCCAGACATCATTTGGTAGGTGTTTTCTGAAGCCCAAATGTTTGGTTTTTAGGAGGAAACTTCAAATACCATAAGCTAGATTAAAGTGAAAGTGATTGCCGCATTACTGTAAATGCTGTAGTTTAATTTAGCAAACAAAGCCACTTTTATTCAGTTATTGTGCTCAGAGATTCAAGGGGGCCTATCTCTTTTGTCTCTGATGTATAAATCTGTTTCTTCTGGTCAGTTGTAGCCATTTCTTGCTCTTCAGAGGTGGTTACATGGGATGATGTGCCTCATTTTGGGATTTCCCCCCATCGACCCTGTGCCACTCTGTGGGAGACAGTGTTGTTCAGATGCTGAGTGTGGGAGATCTGGAATCTGACTGCCTGGGCCCAGCTGCTGGCTCCCAACTAGGTGAGGGCTTTACCTCAATGGGTTTCCTCATTTGTGAAATGGGCTAATGTTGGTAATTTCCTCTCAGTGATGTTGGGAGACTTATGTGAGATATGATGTAAACATAAAGCATGGAACAAAGTAAGTTTCCAATGAACACACACTTTGATGATGAGAGGATCTTGGACGGATATAGCTGTCCTCCACAGGTATAGAGAAAAGGGGAAGCCATTAGTGGGCCATTTTGTCCAAGATTTGTTATGAATGTATTCTATTTTGCTTGCCTACGCTGATTAGATTCATGAGTGACCTCTCACCTTGTGCATCAGCGTACCTGCCCTCTTGGTGGGATAACTAATGTATCACTTAATGGATGCCCACAAGGGGTTCTGAAGATGCCAGTGGGTGTAGGTCTGGTTCATTGCTAGGGCAAAAGTCCTTTGAGCAAAAGTGCTCTCTGTCCACTGTTGAAATTGGCCTTATCATCTATTTCCTGCACTGGAATAGGTAAGTGTCTCAGCAATGGAAAATGGTACTCTCAGAGCATCAAAAACAATGACCACAACAAATGCCTGGCATATTATATAAGTCACTCTGACTCCAGAGTTATTTGCGATGATTTTCAAATGAAAGTTCACATTTTGTCCCTGCTATTTCTGGGCACTTATGCAGAAATTAAAGTCTCAGCAAAGTGCCCATTAGAAGGCTCTGGATGCTGAAATGGGGTGCAGATGTGTGGTGCCTGCTCTGAGGTGCTCATTTGTGTTCCCTTTTTACTTCCTGTTGGATGAGGAAGATCTCCAGGCCCTCTCCTGGTGTGAGGAATGCAAATTGTGGATTCAAGGGGGCTGGGAGGGCGGAGAAACTCCTACAGAACTCAGAGTGTCTAGCACTGAAGCTGCTGCAAAAGAGTTTTGTGAGGACATGGAGTGCCCAGCCAGCTGGAAAGATGCTGATGGGGAAAACTGCTCCATCCACCACGCAGCATCCACTTTTGCCTGCTGGCTTTCCTGGTTAGTGCTGGTCTTTAAAATCACTGCTGGGTGTTTTGCTGAATGTCAAAACTTATCAGTGAGAAAGCAATGCTGCCAGGTTTCTATCAGAGCTCACCTCTCTCTCGTTCCTGCCTTGTCTGTTCTAACCGCAGTCTGAGCTCCACAGGTGGATTAAAGGGACCACCTGCAGATAGTTCTCATTCAGTGTCAATGACAAAGTCTTCTCCTGCACCCATCCTTTAGTCTCAGATTTATCCCATCTCCCTCAACCCCATCTACTCAGCCAAGGATTCTTCATTATTTCTCCAGCAAGAGGAGGATCAATATCTTTATCTTTTTTTAGGCATGGCTTTCCTCCCCTCATTTCACTTTCTCTCCAGCAGTTTTTCCAGGGGCATTTTCTTATAGAGTCTTTTACCCCTTCTAGGTTCTCTGCTGCTAAGCTTTGCATTAGGCTTAGCTGTGTCTGCATGTCTTCCCCACCCAGCTCAACAAGGCAAGTTCTCTCTTTTATTCAGATAACTCCTGCTCTCTCACTTTTAATAAATGTGTCCACAAGAATCACTTGAATCCAGAAGGTAGAGGTTACAGTAAGCCAAGATCACGCCATTGTAGTCCAACCTGGGTGATAGAGCAAGAGTTTCTCAAAAAAAAAAAAAAGAGGAGGATGTGAGTTCAAATCCCTGTTGGGCTACTTGATGACCCTGGATAAATATGTAACTGTTTAGAGCCCCTATCCCTTACCTCACTGGGGTTTTCATAAAGACTAAATCGGATGCATGCATGTGCACAAAGTTTTGTGTGTTCATGTGGCTACATGTACATTGCTAGAGATAATATTTAATATGTTAACACCCAGTATTGCATGGATATCAAACAACTGGAATGAACCCTGGCTCCTGGCATAATAGGTGCTCAAACAACGTTCCAATGTCTTTCCTTCTTTCATTTAATAAACAATTGTTTTTGAGTATTTGAAAAAAAAATGTGTCCAAATTTTCGATGGGTGATGACAATTTTCTTTAGACCCTGAATTATTCACTTGTAACCAAAATGGGGTTATGCTACTGATCAATCTACAAATCAATGAAGAAATCAGTAAACAATGAATATTATTGAGTGAATGTAATATGTGTTTTCAGGGCATACAAAAGGATAAAATCCATTGGCCTGCTTTCAAGAAGCTTATAATCATGTTAGAGAGACAATATTAACATCTATGAATCAATAAAAGAACAGAGGACTGGTATGCATTAATTTTTACAGTCTGCTCACACCAAGGAATTGAGGTACTTTACAATAAAAGATAGCTATATAAATGTGACCATAGTGATACAAGATCAAAAGTCAGGTAACAGGAGATAATTACAAAGGAAACCCAATGTAAGGTAAATTGTTAGGCTTGAGTACAAAATTTAAGACTGAGCTTCCTGGAAGTTAAAACAAAAGAGAGACATGATGAGTTACATAATTCCATGTTTTATAAGAAGATGCATGTCAGTATGCAAACAACAAAATATTTCATTTTCTTAGTATGGTACTACATGCCAAAAATAATGCATTCATTCATTTATCTGTTGTGCACATACTGTGGTCCAGGCACCGTGGATATGAAGGTGTATAAGACAAATTCTCTGTCTTCATAGGGTTTAGTGGGGAGAGAGTCAATATTAAGTCAGTCAAGTAAGTAATTCCTGGTAGCGATGAGTGCCCTGAAGGCAAACGAAGTGGATGAATGAGATAGAGAGTGCTGGGAACGTGGGGGAAGATGTCTCTGAGTAGCTGACATCTGAGCAGTCAGCTGAATGGGGAAAGGGAGTGAGCCACACAAAGAGCATTTTAGGAGAAGGAAAAATAAGCTCCAAGAACCAGAGGCAGGAAAAACTTGGTGTATTTGAGAAACAGCCAGTTGGACTGGAGAGGACTTGTACAGAGTGGGGGGATACAGCGGTGGTGGTGGGGAGTGACAGAGGTCTGCTGGGAGATCAGGTGAGAGAAGGTAGCCATGTATGGCTTTGTAGAGATTTGGATTTTTTCTCCCCGGAGAGATTGGGAGCCACTGGAAATTTTAATCAGGGAGCAATGCCATATATTTGAATGTCTAATTCTAATTTCCTCTGGCTATCTGGAGAATGATGTCAGGGAGCAAGAGTGGAAGCAGAGAGGCCAACTGGGAAGCTATTGCAAAAGTCTCAGTGAGAGATGACAGTGGCTGTAACCAGGATAAAGCTGGTGGAGTTAAGTGTTCAGAATTGGAAATAGAATCAATAAGACTTACGGATTTGCTGCATGAAGGAAAGAAGAGAAAGAGAGGAATTGAGATTGCTCTAGATTTTTGGCTTGAGACAATAGATCAATGATGATCCATCTTTTGAAATGGTAAAGATTGGGCTGGTTTGGGGAGCAAAATCAGGAATTCTGTTTCAGAATGCTTAATTTGAGCTATTTAAGGATAACTTGGGCCAGGTGTGGTGGCTCACACCTGTAATCACAGCACTTTGGGAGACTGAGGTGGGTGGATCACTTGAGCTCAGGAGTTTGAGACTAGCCTGGGCAACACAGTGAAACCCAGTCTCTACCACAAGAAGTACAAGTTAGCTGGGTATGGTGGCATGCGCTTGTGGTCCCAGCTACTGGAGAGGCTGAGGTAAGAGGGTCACTTGAGTCTGGGGGGCAGCGGCTGTAGTGAGCCATGACCACACCATTGCCCTCTAACCTGGACAACAGAGTGACATCCTGTCTCAAAAAAAGAGAGAGAGAGAGAGAATTCAGTTGAGATGTCTGGTGGACAGTGGCTAGGTAGATCCTTATGTATGGATGTCAGGGAAGTGGTGGGACAAGAGATACATACATTTGGGTGTGAGCAGGCATTCAAGTTGTGTCTAGGACTATTTCAGTGGAGCACTTAACATAATGGACAGGATTTTCTTTGCTCTTTTTTTTTCTAAGAAACCTATTCTATGCTAATGGACAGTGTTTTCAATGGGACATATAAACATTTTTCAAATGGCTGCTTTGTGACTGTGTTAGTCAAAGTTCTCTAGAAAAACAGGTGTGTGTGTGTGTGTGTGTGTGTGTATGTGTGTATACACACACACATATAAAATCTCCTGGTTCTCAGGCCTTTTTCAGATTTGGACTGGAACCCACACATCAGCTCTCCTGGGTCTCCAGCTTGCCAACTGCAGATCTTGGGACTTCTCAGCCTCCATAATCACATGAGCCAATTCATTATAATATGTTATAGTAAATCTCTCTAGAGAGAGAGAGAATATCTTCTCTCTATATATGTGTAAATAATACATATTTATTGGTTTCCAGAGAAACAGAACCAATATGAATCTATTCATTACATATTATATAGAATATTATGTCATCTTTAATGCATAAAGTGCAGTTCTGATGGGGCAGGAGACAACTCTGGTGGGGCAGCGGGTGTTGGTCAGGGAAGGATTCTCAGAGGAAGGGGGATCAGGGTTTTACTAGGTGGAGGAGAAGGCAGGGAAGCAGAGTATAGAGACAGGCGTGGAGGTGTGGAGGGACTGAAGTGCTTAGACAAGAGTGAGATATTAAGTATGACTGGTGTGTAGGGTGAACAGTATAGAGTGGAGGGAACTGAGACCAGTTGGGCCGAGGGAGTGAAGGACCTTTTATTTTGGCCTAAGGAGCTTGGATTTCCTCCTGCAGGACCATGGTTCTCTACCTTTAGTGGGTACAAGAATGGCCTGGGGAGCTCATTAAAAAAGGGAATTCCCGAATCTTCTCTCCAAGGAGATGGATGCAGTAGGTCTGGGCTCAGCAAGTGATAGCTTAATGAGCTCTCCCACCTGATTCTACTGTGGTTGATCCACAGATCCCACCATTGCTATGGGCTATGTAAGGCTTTTCAGAACTGGAAGTGACATGATCCTGTTTACTTTTTAGGAAGATAATCCTGCCAACTGTGCATAAGATGGACTGACTTTACTGGTAGGGAAACCATACAAGAGGTTGCTTCAGGCATCCTGGTGAGAGAGAATGAGGACTAGGGCTGAAGTGTTAGTGGGGATGAAGAAAAAGGCTGAATCTAAGGCACCTGTGTGAGTTAGTGCACAGCGTTGACCTGAGCAAGTAAAGGGCTGAGAAGAATGAAGCTTGATTTTTTTCATGTCTATTTGGAAGAATGTGTGGTCAATAATACATACCAAGCAATAATTATGCCTGGAACTTTTCAACTATTTGTGGAATGAATGAATAAATAAATAAATATAAAACAGAAAGAAGTTGAGATGGGGGTAAGAAAGGAAAATTCCATTTTAGGTGTGTACACTTAAAGTCAATACAATAAATATTGATCTAGTATTTGTGAGGGAAGTTCATGTAGAGTTGGAGGTATGGATTTGAAAACTGCGTAGAGATAAGAGTTCTTGAAGCAATAGCAGACTGAGAGTCTCACTTTCATCAAGAAGGTATAAACCTGAAAGAGAAGAAAGCCAAGGATGTGAAGCATTTGGGGTATTTAACATCAGACAGAGGATAACTGGTGGGAGAGAGGGGAAAGTGGTTGAACAGAATTTAGGGGATTAAAAGGAGGTATGTTTTGAAAAGACATAAAAATAACAAAAAAGAATTTCGTGAAGTATGTGTGCATGTGTGAGTTGTATGTTTGTAGTGCTGGAGCAATATGTTGGGAATATACTGTCAATCTGAATGTGTTCTACCTCAACTCTTTTCTTTTTTTTTTGAGACAGAGTCTTTCTCTGACACCCAGGCTGGAGCGTACACCCAGCTAATTTTTGTATTTTTATTTATTGTTATTTTTTGAGATGGAGTCTTGCTCTCTTCCCCAGGCTGGAGTGCAGTGGTGTGACCTGGGCTCACTGCAAGTGATTCTTCTGCTTCAGTCTTGTGAGTAGCTGTTATTACGGCCACCTGCCACCACACCTGGCTAATTTTTGTAGTTTTAGGAGAGACAGGGTTTCACCATGTTGGCCAGACTGGTCTCGAACCCCTGACCTCAGGTGATCTACCTGCCTCGGCCTCCCAAAGTGCTGGGATTACAGGCATGAGCCACGGTGCCTGGCCTAAGTTTTGCATTTTTGGTAGAGACAGGGTTTTGTTGTGTTGGCCAGGCTGGTCTCGAACTCCTGGCCTCAAGCAATCTGCCCAACTTGGCCTCCCAAAGTGCTGAGAATACAGACATGTGCCACTGCACCTGGCCCTAAACTCTTCTTTCTAATGCAGTTTGCCAGTTGATTTAGCTCTTTCTTAAAGTCATTACTGAATCATGGTAGGAAAACCAGGTCAACAGCATAAAGATACTTGTCTTTTTATTTGCGACAACTGGAGGACAGCACTTATTTTAAATAGAAGCTGTTTCAGCATATTTAGACATGAGGTAGACTAGGACATATTAACTCTCATCCCATGCCCACAGCACTTGTTCCTTTGTGGTATTTAGGTTAGAATCAGCCCTGTCAGGATCTCTTTCTTATCTGTTAATATTTTATAGATTTTGAAGATGTACTAATAGACTCCCACCATCAGATATGAGGGTGCCTATGTCACTCTTTTTTTTGGAAAATGTTTATTAAAAACATCTCTAGTAACATGTTTGGCAAAAAAAAGGTAGTTCATTTTAATTTTGATTTCTACTCCAGGCAAACGCTTTTCACATGGTTATTAGATATTTGTGTTTTTATTAGACATTTTTTTCTGTAAATTCTGTTCAGTTTTGTTTCCTAGTTACATTTTGAAACCTTAGAGGTCTTTTGGATTAAAATTTTAAGTTCCCTTTTTATTAAAGGCATTAATAAACCTTTCTGATACTTGTTCAAATAATCATTGATGCACTTGTTCACACAATCACTTTTTCAAACAATTGTTGATGCAGTGGTGGAAAGGAAGTGTTAACAGTATTTAGAGCAGGATTTACACCAAATTCTGGCCCTCTGACTCCCACTGGCCAGGGTTCTTGGTCTTTGGCTTTTATCCTTTTGTCTACATTTCCAGAAGGTTCTTCAGCCAAGCCCAAGAAAGTTTTTCTTATAGGAATGATGCCCTTTGAAAAAAACTAGAGGATGAGCTTGTGGGTCTGATCCGCTGGAAGACTTGGCTTCCTCTCCTCTCTTTCAAAGCTCAGGCAGGCATACTGGAAGTCTTATGGCACTGGCAGTATAGGGCTCCCTTGCAGCTGAATGTCAAGAATGTTGTCCTTGTTTTCTGCCTAAAAGGAAGACACACAGGTGTTTATGTCTGTTGGATAAACAGGAGTGCAAGACCTTCTCTTTTGATTCCCTCCAAAGTTTTAAATTCAGCATCAGATGATTATTTTTTAAAAAATTAAAATTTGTCCCAATGTGGGGGGACAGATGAAAGCCACTATCATATCATTTTTTCAAATTTTATTTATTTATTTATTTTTTAGAAAGAGTCTCACTCTGTTGCCTAGGCCAGAGTGCAGTGGCACGATCTTGGCTCACTGCAACCTCACCTGCTCGGCTCAAGCCATCCTCCTGCCTCAGCCTTCCATGTAGCTGGGACTGCAGTCATGCGCCACCATGCCTGGCTAATATTTATATTTTTTGTAGAGATGGGGTCTTGCCATGTTGCCCATGCTAGTCTTGAACTCCTGAACTCAAGTAATCTACCTGCCTCAGCCTCTCAAAGTGCTAGGATTATAGGTGTGAGCCACCATGCCTGGTCTCAAATTTCATTTTTAATAGTTAATTTTTGATGTTTTGTTATATATTGATCTTGTTTACTAGTAAACTTGATAAATTCTCTTATTTATAGATTTTTTTTTCTGACAGAAGTTGCTTAGTATTAGTCTTCCTTCTTCCTCAATGGAAGAATTAATCAGTATGAGTTCTTATTCATTCATATTCGTTCTAGTATGACCAACTAGATCTGAAGATTCTTTTGTGGAAAGACTTAAAAATGATAGATTCAGTTTCTTTAATAGCTAAAGCACCATTCAGATTTTCCAGTCTTTCTGAGGCAGTTTTAATAAGTTTTATTTTTCCAGGAGTTTGTCCATTTCATCTAAATTTCCAAATTTATTGGCATAGGGTTCTTCTAATATCCCATTAGTAACTCTTTGATGTTTGTGGGACCTGTAGTGAGGCCACAAACTGTTTCTGTTCCTTTTACTTGTAATTTGTGCTTGATCTCTCTTTTTTTAAAAATTAGTCTTGCTAGAGAATTATTCTTATTTTTTCAGTGTTGAAGGGAAAGTTACTGAGTTTCAGGCTGTCTTCCCCAGGCCTCCTCTCTTTAGGAATCTTGGCTATTTAGGTCCTGGCTGTCTTGGCAGGCTCCAACCCAGCTCCACAGGATTGCCAGCTTCTTTGCTTCTTAGCATCCACTCTCTGCCTGCCCTCTCAGCAATCCTACTCCCTGCCCTGCTACAACCCTGGCCACCCTAAGAGTCATTAACGGCTTGAGGGTAAAAGAGGTATACAGAATATTGGACTCACTTAGCTTCTTTTTTCTTTGGAACCTTAGCCTTTCAAATTCTGGATATTTTTGACAGTTCTCTGATGACATTAAACAGACAGTTTAAATCTCAGACCCTTAATCTATCACCCTCCTACCTTCTCATCATACTCTCCTTAGTCCTAGACAGCCATTAATCTACTTTCTGTATCTATATAGATTTCCCTATTCTGGACATTTCATATAAATGGATTGTGTAAAAGCACATCTGAAAAAATAATAATAAATGCAATCAGATAGTAAGTGGTCTTTTGTGATTGGTTTTCACTTTGCATAATGTTTCAAGGTTTGTCCACATTGTGGCCCATCCCAGTATTTCATTCTTTTTTATTCCTTGGTACATTGTCATCGTCCTTTCAAGTTTGGATTCGCTTTTAACATTTTATCCTCTGCATTTTCAAGATTGTGAAATATCTCCTTTTTTTGGTTTTATTTATTTATTTTTTAATTATACTTTTAAGTTCTGGGGTCTTTGAGAATTCCTTTGACCTGATGTTATTGCCAGTATCTCTTTCTCTGGGACATCTGCATGCTTTTGTCATAGCCGCTCTCCTGTTTGAGAGCCTCATAACTACTTTCCTAACTAATTCTTGGAATCTTGGTTCAAATTTCATGGCAGAATACTTATTTTCACCAGTACTTCATCAGAGAGCTTACCGTTATTCATGCTGCCATTTGAAACGATGAAACCAGTCTTTATTGGCAGTAGACGTTTCTTTGGCTTCCTTAGTGTAAGATTTATTGCCAATGTAAAATGAGGAAACTGAGGCAAGTATGAGAAAATGAGAAGCTAATTTATTCAGCTCCCGGGCGAGGTTCTGTGGTCCAGGAAGGGGCCAAAGAAGTGGCACCCAGCTGTTTAGGTCATGGGGTTTTATGGGGAGGGAAGGCGATTGAATTGCTATTGGGGAAACAAAGCAAAGGCAATTTTATTGGCTGTCAGGAAGCAGGAAGTACCTGGAACTAGTTGCCATTGGTAGGTGGGTGGGACTTTGGGTGAGTGGGCCTTGATTGGCTGTTGGGGAAACAAAGTGAAGGCAATCTTATTGGCTATTAAGAAGCAGGAAATACCTGGAGCTAGTTGTCATGGGTAAGCGGGCAGGACCTTGGGTAAGTGGGCCTTCTGGAGGCATACAGAGCAGACTGCTACCGGGCAGGGTCTGATGGAGCTTCTTTAAAAATTTTTCTGCAGGGTTTTTCAACAGTGGGCTGGGGGTTGGATGCATAATTTAGTGCTGAATGTGGACTTAGGTCTGGTATGTGGAGGCGGGTACAGGGAAGCCATGCGGCGAGGCCAGATAACGAGCTTGGGTGACGACACAGTTATCAGGTGCGGGGAGAGATGGATGTGTCCGTTTAACCCTCTGCGAGGCAGCCGGCCTTACACTTAGAATTACTGTTTTCTTTCAGCGTGGCAATATCACACTTTGGGATGCTAGCTGAACTGATTGGGATTACATTTTATTGCAGCCCTTGATTCAAAGCAGAAGCAAGCACTCCATTTCCACCACATGTGGCTTTTTCTTCCTACTGCAATTTTAAGCTAAAATGGGTTAAAGCCACTTTACCTCATTTTTTATATTCATCGAACTTTATCAGTATAGTTTACATCATAGCTCCATGAAGGCCTAGTTGTTGTCCTGTCTTTGCTTTGATGTCATTTTTAAATCTTCTAATTACACCAATTTCCATTTTTAGCATTATCCCTTTTCATGTCTTTGTTGCACTTTCATCTTTGTTGTAAAGTTTTGTCTGAATTTATCACTGGGGACAAGGAGGTGACACAGCTATATGCTTTATTGTCTGTGCCTGAACCGAATAACAGATGCGTGGTGACCAGTCACTGACACACTTTGAAAGAAGTGATGTGATTAGTTACTGATCATTATGCCCATCTGTTACTGACAGGGTGATTCGTGGACTTAGTTTAGCAGCAAAGTTTGTACTTTATGTGGTTACTCACTGTTAATATACAGTGGTAATTGCACTCTGAGCTGTTTTGTTGGGTGACTGGTGTTATTTAACTAAACTATGGTAACTGAAATTTGTACACATTAGAACCATGCAAAAGGAGGGATGTTTGTAATCGCTTATCTTTAAACACAATAAAAATGTTCAAACACACTCTCTCACTATAATTGTCTACTTAATAATGTTGGGTTTCAAACTAACTCTGAATATCTTATTTGCATCAGAGTCTTAAGACTGTACTGTTCTGGTGTTTGAGTTTAAAAATTATGGTATTGGCTCTGATCTCCTGTGATTGTCTTCTCAGAATGAAGTCTTATTCTTGCTTCCTACCTCTGCTAATGAGTCCTCGACCAGCTCTTCCTCTGACATACAACATTTCTTCTCATGGACAGACCAGCAAAGCTGGGTCTATCTCTATCTCTGGTTCTCTTTCCCTTTCTTTATGTTCTTGTGATTTAGAAGTGCCCTCCAGAAACACATCACACCCCCACCTGGCTTTATAGCTCCTAGCTTCCAGTGAGGATGAAAGTTTTGTGTTGGCACCTACAGTGTCAGCCAGCTAGATTCTGACTTTCTAATGAATAACTTATAAACACTGAAAGGACTATTTTCCCCGAAGAATGCTTCACAGTGGCTGTTACAACATCTCTTTCAAACCTCAGGCCAACCTATTATTTTTCCCTTTAAGAATCTAAGTTTAAAAACTCTTCTATAGTATTTAACATGAACTTCAAAGGCTTGTAAAAGAAAAAGATTTTCCAAGAGGCGCTCTCTCTCTCTCTTTTTTCCTTTGGAAGCTTTGATATATTTTCAATGGAACAAAATAGGTTTTAAATGAATCCAGAGTGATTCCAGGTGGCTTTTTTGTACCTCCAAGCACTTAAAACATAACTAGATATATAGGAAGCATTTAACAAATGCTTGTGGCTTTATTGATTGAACTTACAAGCTGTGGGCATACTTTTATTTATATGTAAATTTATCACTGCAAATTGATTTTCATGGGTTGGAGGGGAGATGTAATATACTGAGTTGGGAGGAGGGGAAGAAAGCTTGCTCTGTGGAGATTCCTATTGTGGGTCATTTTAGCAGAATGACAAATTCAGACATCTTTGATGATGCTTTTGACAATCAAAAGGTTGTTTGCATCGTAACTACTCTCCTTAACTAATTCTTGGAATCTTGTAGGCAAAATATCTCCTGTTTAAATTTGTATATTAAATACAGCCATCTGTTAGTGAATGATGGCCATCTATTAGTGAATGATAGCCATCTATTAGTGAATGATAGCCATCTATTAGTGAAAAACTTTTACAGTCCAAACAAAAGATTGGCATTTAAAAAGATAAGACAATGAGAATTGGGGAAAGGTATCTCATGAGTATCCTTATGACCTACCTATTTTCTGGAGGGGAAAAGCACAAAACCTAATGGGAATTTCTTCTGGAGGTATGCTGGTGGCCAGGCTGTCAAGTATTCCAGTAGTTGGAAGTCTGGGCTGTTTTCCTTTTCACTTTGTCTCACCTATGATACCTCTGCTATGCTATGAATTCAGTAGACACCTCAAAAGTGTATAGTGAAGGGAGAGCTTCCTCTCCCTTCTGCTGTTATTTCTGAGCATCTTAGGGCTATTTTAAGGTAGAGACAAATCCGTGAAGTAGTCTTGTTTTTGTTTCCTAAACCTCTAGCAGAGAAGGGGACTATGCACACAGTGGGTGTGTGTGTCTATGGAGTGATTAAATCATGCTTTCTGTAACACTTTAGAAGATCCCCTCTGGAAGGACCACATGTCAATTACAAAGCAGTTCAGGGCCCAACAGGAAGGATCTGAGAGCTTATGGTGCCATGTTGTGAGGTGGGATTTAGGAACAGAAAAGCATCATGCTAGCAATTCCTGTGTGACTTAGTTCATGACATAATTTAAATTAAGGGTAAAATGATGGCAGTGGAAGTGTCCCATAGTCCTTGTGCTAATTGCACTGGACCGAAGCACCATTCAGGAGTTCCTCAGTGTTTGCTTAATTTGATTTTTGTTCATTCATGTTGTTTCAGATGGAAAGTTTCTAGAAAGCAGGATTCAGGTTTGTTGTGGATGGAACTGTGTCCTTCACAAAGTTCATAGGTTGAAGTCCTAACCCCCGTTACTTCAAATAGGGCCTTTAAAGATGTAATATAGATACAATGAGGTCATAGAGTAGATCCTAATACAAATATGACTGGTGTTCTCATAAAAAGATAATATTAGGACATGAATATGAACAAGAGAAAGATTATCTGAAGACATGGGGAGAAGATGACATCTGAAAGCCAAGGAGAGAGGCCTCATAACAAACCAATCCTACTGAAACTTTGATCTTGAACTTCTAGCCTTCAGAACTGTGAGAAAAGAAATTTGTTGTTTGAGTCACTCAGTCTGTGGTCTTTGTTATGACAACCCTAGCAGACTAATACAAGGTCTATTCAAATCTCTCTGAGTAGTGCCAAGTCTCAAGACTATATGTAAAATAGATGTATTTAATGGAGCAGGCAGAAATATGACAGATGAACTGAATTTACTTTTATTTTTTTCCTTACTAGTGACAGACGTGGCATTTAAAGGCCAGTAATTAAAGCAGGGAGAATCAGATAGGATGTTAGATTTATTATTATCTTTTATTTCACATCTGAAGAACTCTCAACTCCCTCAGAAGTAAGTCTTTGATAGGAGGCAGGGGATGGGAGGGAATCCTAGACTACTTTGATTCCATTAGGAATTAGTAGAGATTATTTTGAGAAATGACTTTGGAGAGAGATTTAGAAATTATTTATATTTACTATCATCTGGTGGTCTAAGCAGTGATTTTGAAATAGTGCAGCACTTTGGTTTTATCAATATTCAGGTAAAAATGAAGCTGTACAGGATGTTCTAAGGGTTAAGGAACCAAGTGAAGCCAGGAGATCCCAAATGAACAGAGAGGAGTGGGCTCTGAGCAGAAATGGGTCCCAAAATGCTGCAGATGTTAGGGCCGACAGTTTCACCTAGGTTTCTGTTTCTTTGTTTAATGGAATTTGTTTTTCCAGTTGTAAAAGTAGTGTAAGTTCATTATAGACAACTTGGCAAGTCCATGGAAATGCCAATCAGAAAATAAAAATCTCAAGTAATCCCAGCAAAAAAAGAAAAAAAGAAAGCTTGGAATAATAAAACAGGCAGTGTATACACGCTTTTGCCCTGAAATGGGAGTTCCCTGACTCCACTCACAGTATGTGTGACAGGGATGTGGCTGGTGTGTTTGGCTACTGTGAGCACTTAAACCCCTTATAGGAGGGGGAGCATGCACAGGCAGGTGCAGGAGCTGGGGCAAGTCCTTTTTTGGCCTCCAGTCCCATAGTAGCTCTAGGGGTAAATGCCTGTAACTCCCAAAGCCCAAGTAGGTGTGTGTTACAGTATGCTCTTTTAGCTTTGCCATCCATGCAGAGGTTAAATGTCAAACAGCTCAGTGGAGTCTCTGCCTTTTTACAAGGGTAGAGGGCTAGTGTGACAGCTTTCTGTATCCCAAGCTCTTGTCCAGAGTCCAGGAAAAATATCAGATCACACACGGACTTGAAGGATGGTGAATGTGGGAGTTTTATTGGGTGATGGAGGTGGCTCTCAGTGGGATGGGTGGGAGTTAGAAAGGGGATGGAGTGGGAAGGTGATCTTCCCCTGGAGTTTGGCCATCCAGTGGCTGATCTACTCTCTGACCATGCCCAACTGAACTTCTCCCAATGTTCACATGCTCCTTCTCTTCTGTCCTTCTCTGCTGCACCATTCTGCCGCTCATCTGTTCGTCTGCTCATCTGCTCAGGAGCCTGGGGCTTAGGGTGTAATTGGGATGGGGGGCATGGCAGGCCAAAAGGCAACATATGGACATGAAAATAGAAAATAGAAAGGCAACATACAACATAGGGCTGCAGATTTCCAGGCATGGGGGTGGAGCCTTTCCGAGGGAACTACCCTCTTCTACCATCCCTGTCTCCTGTCCGTATCAGCCCCATTTACTATTGTAGCACTTCCTACCCTGCTGTGAGTCTCCCTACTCCTTCTCCCTATTGCAAGGGATTCCCAGGGAGATATTCTCCTATATCCTCATGAACACAGGCCTCTCATCATCTCCAACTATCTATCTGATTGTCTATCTACAACAATTTAAAGACTTGTTCAATATGTGTCATAAGTTTTAAATTAGTTTGAATGTTTGTATTTGTTTACCTATATTTCATAATAGGACAACAGTAAAAGAAAATTTGTAAAATAGATTTTTAAAAATTACCCATAATACCATAATTCTAAAACAATTGTTAGCATTTGATTGATTTTCCTTTCAACCTTTTTTATCCTATGCACAGGAACTTTTCTCCAAAAGTTGCAATTTTATTTTTATTTTTATTTATTTATTTTTTTTTGAGACGGAGTTTCACTCTTGTTACCCAGGCTGAAGTGCAATGGCGCGATCTCGGCTCACCGCAACCTCCGTCTCCTGGGTTCAGGCAATTCTCCTGCCTCAACCTCCTGAGTAGCTGGGATTTCAGGCATGCGCCACCATGCCCAGCTAATGTTTTGTATTTTTAGTAGAGACGGGGTTTCACCATGTTGACCAGGATGATCTCGATCTATTGACCTCATGATCCACCCGCCTCGGCCTCCCAAAGTGCTGGGATTACAGGCTTGAACCACCGCGCCCGGCCAATTGTTTTTTTTTAAATGGATAGTCTTACTCTGTCACCCAGGTTGGAGTGCAGTGGTGCCATCTTGGCTCACTGCAGCCTCCGCCTCTCAGGTTCAAGCAATTCTGCCTCAGCCTCCTAAGTAGCTGGGATTGCAAATGCCTGCCACCACACCTGGCTAATTTTTGTATTTTTAGTAGAGATGAGGTTTCACCATATTGGCCAGGCTGGTCTTGAACTCCTGCCCTCAGGTGATCCTCCTGCTTCTGCCTTCCAAAGTGCTAGCATTACAGGTGTAAGCCACTGCACCCAGCTCCAAAAGTTGCAATTCTAATGCATACACAAGTTTCTATACTCCTTTAAATAAAGGACTAAATATTGTCATTAACATTTGTCAGTGGTGCAACAGAATCTTCTTAAACATCATTTTAGTGATGTATAATATATAGCACTCAATCAAAACGGTAGTTTACTTATCAGTTTCTCAATTCTTGGACATTTGGGCTTTTATAAACAAAATGGATATCTTTTGACAGGAGATATCTTTGGACATAGGGTTTTTTTTTCTTTCCATTTTGCATTTCTTCTTTAGAAATTCCACTTCTTTAGAAATCCCAGTTAGCTAGTAATTCCCACTGGCTGAATTACTGTCAAGGGCATGCTAAGTTTTGTGCAGAAACTTAGAATGTGTCTTATTGATGGCAGTAGGATCTCTTAAAGAGAATTTGTATCTGGAGCCACTCTTCTTATTTTAACCTATTTCAAGACCCCAGATGGATTAGAAGTACTGCTGTTGTCTTTGAGAAAATCATCTATCTAGTTCACAGCCAGTGTATTTTATCTAATACATTTGAAGGAGTGATCTGATGAAAGGCAAAGATAAAGATGGGATTAGACAGAATGTCTAAGACTCATACAAGGAGTTCGTGGAGTGTCTGAAGATACTTTATGTCCTCAGTGATACTTCATGTATCAGTAAAGGGAAGTGTGAGTCCAAGTAAGTGGGTGCAGAGAAGCAGGTCTGTAGCACTGTCCAGGGAGGAACCCTGGGTGTGGGGATTGAATTACTGGGGCTGTGGGTCTTGTTTGAGGAGCCAGATATCAGGTTTGTCTAGAGTTTGGGGGAATGTCTCTCCCCAGCCCGTTACATTTCCTTTGTTCTGAATAATCTTCAGTTGTTTGGCTTCTCTGGCATCTTGCTACGAGGATGGTGGTACCATGTAACTCACTGTGTGCCTTGTGAATCCAGCTGTAAGGAGGCTATTCTGTGAGAACATATATCTCTCTCTATATATTGTGAACTTACTTCACTCCCAATGCCATCTTGCTGTCTTATTTTTATTTGTTGTTTGCTTCTTCTGTTTTTAAATTTTGAATTTGTTTTCTGTGGTAATTTGTCCACATATTTCTAAGTGACCTTAAATTTGCTATGGAATAAGGCATGGTTTGGATGGAGGATGAATAGATTTGTTTCTGGGTTTAGGAACTGGTTTGGCTCATTCAATATGAGTTTGTC
Source organism: Cebus imitator (assembly GCF_001604975.1). NCBI lineage: Eukaryota > Metazoa > Chordata > Mammalia > Primates > Cebidae > Cebus > Cebus imitator. The sequence continues at coordinate 904,845 of NW_016107521.1, read as the reverse complement.
ATGGAAAGGCTACTCTTCTTGTGTCTAGTGCTGCCAGACCTGACTGAGTCAAGACCAGACAGTAAATCCTGATGATTCGGCCTCAGGCCTGTCCTAGAGGACCTGTCATTGAAACACCAGCTGCCCTGAGTCACTCTGCTTCCCCACTCTGCGACCCTTCAAAAAGGCAAACACCAAGTTAGACAGTATTTATGAAAGAGTTACAATCTCAGTTAACAGTAGAGTATACTTAACACATTTGTCTTTTCTGTGTTCTTAAACATTTTCCTTCTTTGCTTTCAACCTATAGAAACCTTAGTTTTGATCAAAGGAGAAAAGTGAGTTTAGCTTTTAGCCTGGATTATTCTGCTGACTAAATATTATAATTTAATAATTTAGAATTTTGGAACTAAACTCTTTCAATAGTTAATAACTCGTAACATTGAGCTTCCTAGCATCATTTTTAAAAAATGAACATGTCTCTTCTTTCCTGAGGATGAACTCTAAGCCCTCACAGTACTGAGACCAAGTCCTTGCACAAAGCAGGAACTCAACACATGTGTGCTGAATTGAATACTCACCTCCAAACAGGCTTGAGAAAGAAAGATTTCTCGGCATCCCGTCTTAAGAAACAGAAAGCAATGCTGCTAATAACATATATGTAGGATTGATACCCTTTATCAGAGACTTCACTCATTCACGGATGGGAAGGAAAGACTTCCCTACTAGAGGTGGTGTTCCAGATTCTGGTTTAAATTCCATTGATAGTCAGGGGGCTTTGTTTATTTTAAGATTAAAAAGTATTTGTATGAAGGGTGTCATACAGTTAGTGGTAATTTTTAATTTAGGAAATGTCATTTCTATTCAGCTACTTGAAATTAAATTTCAAATCTTTGAAATGGTGAGAAACATCCCGAAATGTTTCATGTAAAGTGAGAAGAAGAGCCAAAGCTTGTAGCTATGGCTGAGAATCTCTGATCTGAGGTAAAAATGTGATTCCTTTGGAAATCCATTCTAACACCTCAGTACATTTTCTTAATCCCCTCCAGTGAATCAGATGATTTTGAGAATGTAGGTAGGCTGAGCCATTTGAGCATTTAAGAATAATAACTAGACTTTGGGTATCCAGCTTATCATTACTGTGATATTACTTGAGAATAAAAGACAGAAAAGGATTTTTTTTAAAAGGGCAAATTCCATCTAGTCGCATTAGATCGTAAGACTAGGAAGCTAAATAACCTATTGTCAGAGCTCTTCCGAGTGATTACAGGATATTTGCTGCAGAGTAGCCCTGATAAGGAGAAAGGGTTTAAATAATTCTACCAGTGATCATTTTTTCCCCCACTTTCTTTTTGCTCTGTACTTTCTTGTCATGATAATTGATACTTTCTCACCCGTTAATAAAGCAGCTTCTTTCTTTTGCAAAGGGAACAAGTATGATATGTGTCTCCTAGATTCCTGATGATGGACAAATGTTCACTCACACCTTGTTTGCTGCTGGCAAAATGACCCATTGAAACTGAACATCTAAGGTATGAGGCATCTCTGCTGCCCAGGTCAATGCACAGACACACAACTGTCAGCCATTGTTACACAAGAAATGAACTCTTTAATAAAATAATGTTTTATGCTGATGCGTAATCTCTAATGGAGTACTTGCTATGATTGGAATAAAAATACTTCAAGGGTAAGACTAGCATAAACACCCTGTGTAAAATCCAGTCACTGTTTTTCATGGACAATCTAGTTTAGAAAAGACTTGAAGTCAAAAGAGTACAAAGAGCCACAGGAAGTCATTGATGTGGTTAATTTTATAAAAACAAGGACGTTAGTAGAAGCACTCCAATATTTTGTAAAAAGAAGGGGATTGACTGTGAAAGTGGTTTTTATCATAAGAAGTTTTCTGTGGCAAAAGAATGGTCTTTCCATACAATAACTAGGAATACATCTAACCAAAGAAGTGAAAGATCTTAATGATGAGAATTATAAAACACTGCTGAAAGAAATCAGAGATGACACAAATGGAAAGACATTCCATGCTCATGGACAGGAAGCATTAACATTGTTAAAATGGCTGTATTGCTGAAAGCAATGTACAGATTCAATGCTATTACTATCAAACTACCAATGTCATTCTTCACATAATTAGAAAAAAGTATCCTAAAATTTATATGGAACTAAAAATGAGCCCAAATGACAAAAGCATTTCTAAGCACAAAGAACAAAGCTGGGAGCACCACATTTCCTGACTTCAAACTATACTACAAGGTTACAGTAACCAAAACAGCATGGTACTGTTACAGAAACAGACACATAGACCAATAGAACACAATAGACAGCCCAGCAATAAAGTTGGACATCTACAACCATCTGATTTCCAAAAAAGTCAACAAAAGCAATGGGAAAAGGATTTTGTATTCAATAAATGCTGCTGGGATAACTGGCTAGCCATATGCAGGAGGTTTGAACTTGACCTGTTTCTTACACCATATACAACAACCAACTGAAGATAAATCAAAGACTTAAATGTAGAACTTAAAACTATAAAAACCCTGGAAGACAACCTAGGAAATACCATTTTGGACATAGCCCCTGGCAAGGATTTCATGATGAAGATACCCAAAGGAATTGCAATGCTGCACAGCAAAAGAAACCACAGCATGACTAGACAGCCTACAGAATGGTAGAAAATATTTGCAAACTATGCATCCAACAAAGGCCTAATATTCAGAATCTACAAAAAACTTAATTCAACAAGAAGAATACAAATAATCTCATTAAAAAGTGGGTAAAGGACATGAACAGACATTTTTCAAAAGAAAACATACATGCAGCCCACAAGCATATGAAAAAATGCTCAACCTCACTAAATGCAAATCAAAACCACAGTATGATACCATCTCACATAGTCAGAATGGCTATTATTAAAAAGTCAAAAAATAATAAATGTTGGCAAGGTTGTGGAGAGAAGGGAATGCTTATACATTGTTGGTGGGAATATAAATTAGTTCAACCATTGTGGAAAGCAGTTTGGTGATTTCTCAAAGAACTTAAAACAGAACTACCATTCAACCCAGCAATCTCATTACTGGGTATATACCCAAAGAAATATAAATTGTTCTACCATAAAGATACCTGCACGTGTATGATTATTGCAGCACTATTCAAAATAGCAAAGCAGTGGAATCAACCTAGATACTTATCAATGGTAGACTAGATAAAGAAAATGTGGTATATATACACCATGGAATACTATATAGCCGCAGAAAGAATGAGATCATGTCCTTTGCAGCAACATGGATGCAGCTAGAGACCATTATCCTAAGTGAACTAATGTAGTAACAGAAAACCAAATACTGCGTGTTCCCACTTATAAGTGGGAGCTAAACATTGAGAACACGTGAACGCGAAGAAAGGAACAACAGATACTGGGGCCTACTCGAGGGTGGAGGCCGGGAGGAAGGTGAGGATTGAAAAACTACTTATCAGATACTATACTTATTACCTGGGTGACAAAATGATCAGTATACCAAACCCCCATGACATGCAATTTACCTGTGTAACAAACCTACACATGTACCCACAAACCTTAAAGTTAAAAAAAAAAAGAATGGCCTTTTTATTTATTTATTTTTTAATTGCATTTTAGGTTTTGGGGTACATGTGAAGAGCATGCAAGATTGTTGCATAGGTACACACATGGCAGTGTGATTTGCTGCCTTCCTCCCCATCACCTACATCTGACATTTCTCCCCATGGTATCTCTCCCCAACTCCCCACCCCCCGCTGTCCCCCTCTATTTCCCCCAACAGACCCCAGTGTGTAGTGCTGGCCTTTTTCTTAAAGATGAGTTATACATTTTTCTTTTTCAGGAAGAAAAGTATTTTAAATTCACTGACCTTTTCTGTAATACTAATAGCTATTAAAAATAACTTTATTCTGTTTCTTCAAGGAAAAGATGATGTTTTGTCAGTGAGAGAGAAAGTACTGTATCTGCTTTTCAAAAAACTCTTCCTATGGAAAGAACATCTTGAAAATAGATGTTCGGCATTGATTCTATTACTACATGATTTTATTGTTGAAAAATGAGTCTCATCCATAAAAATCTTGATAGTTCTGTACTTCAAAAACCACCGTTTTCTTTTTAAAAGATTTTAAACACAACCTGTGTGCTTTGTTATCTGTTATCTATTTATTTATTTATTTCTCAACTTTCATTTTAGTTTCAGAGGGTACATGAGCAGGTTTGTTACCTGAGTAAATTGTGTGTTGTTGAGATTTGGTGTATGAATGAGTCCGTCATCCAGGTGGTGAGCATAGTACCCAATAGGTAGTTTTTTGACCCTTACCTCTCTCTTACCCTCCCTCTTCTAGTAGTCTCCAGTGTCTGTTGCTTCCATCTTTATGTCCATGTGTACTCAATGTTGATGGGCACCTAGATTGGTTTCACGTCTTGGCTATCATGAATAGTGCTGTGATAAACATATAAGTGCACGTCTTTATGGTAGAATTATTAATTTTCCTTTGGGTATATGCCCAGTAATGGGCTTGCTGGGTTGAATGGTAGTTCTGTTTTAAATTCTTTGAGAACTCTCCAAACTGCTTCCTTAGTGGCTGAACTAATTTACATTCCCAACAATGTATAAGCATTCCCTTTTGTTCGCAACATTGCCAACATGTTATTTTTTGACTTTTTAATAATAACCATTCTGACTGGTGTTAGATGGTGTCTCATTGTGGTTTTGATTTGCGTTTCTTTAATGATTAATGAGGTTGAGCATTTTTTCATTTTTCATCTATGAAAAATATAAGACACACATATGTCTTCTTTTGAAAAATGTTAATGTCCTTCACCCACTTTTTAATGAGGTTGTTTTCTTGTTGAGTTGTTTAAATTTCCTACAGATTGTGAATATTAGACTTTTGTTGGATGCATAGTTTGCAAATATTTTCTCTCATTCTATAGGTTGTCTTTTTACTCTGTTCATAGTTTGTTTTGCTGAGCAGAAGCTCTTTTGTTTAATTATGTCCCACTTGTCAATTTTTGCTTTTGTTGCAATTGCTTTTGAAAACTTAGTCATAAATTCTTTGCCAAGGTTGATGTCCAGAATGATGTTTCCTATGTTTTCTTCTAGGATTTTTCTAGTTTAATTGTTTGATTTTTTTCGAGACAAGGTCTTGCTCTGTCACTCAGGCTAGGGTGCAATGGCACAATCTTGGCTCACTGCAACCTCAACCTCCTGGCCTTAAGCAATCTTCCCATCTCAGCTGTCTGTGTAGCTGGGACCACAAGTACGTGCCTCCACACCTAGCTAATTAAAAAAATTTTTTTTCGTGGGGACTGGGTCTCTCTCTGTTTCCCAGGCTGGTCTTGAACTTTTGGGTTCATGTGATCCTCCTGCTTCAGCCTCTCAAGTGCCATACAGGGGTGAGCCACCATGCCCAGTAGTTTGTCAGCTGGGCTGTAGCCCAGGAAGGAGGGTTGCATAATCCAGGCATCCTCAATATCTGAGTGTTTATTGTGTCATTCACAATGATTACCTGGTTTCATGGGGAAGCAAAATTTACCGTCATATGAAAATAATCACTCACTAATTTGTAAAATTTGTCTTCTCTCAAATATCCCTTCTGCTTAATGCTAGCACCTCCATCTCTTCACCTATCAGCACATTTTTCCTGTCAGTTTTACTGATGGATATTGTACCATCTGATAATATAAATGCAAAATCACCATAAATAGGTTCTGAAATAAAATTGTCTTGCAAACGTTTCAGGATTTCATGAAGTTGAAGAAAATGATGTTGGAGTATTGCTTATGAGGCTTGGGAAAGTCAGATAAATTAAAACTAAAGAAGAGAAAGCAAGTAAGGATTATGACATTGTAGTCTTCAAAGCAAATGGACCTTGTTGAATGCCAAAAGATATTAATATTGGTAAATTAGTAATCCCTTGACTATTTTTGGAGTAGTGAACTTCCTTATTATTGTACTACAGAAATTGAGTGTGAAGTGAATGACATGTTATGCTGCTATTATGCCCTCTTTGTTGGAAAGGTTATGGCCTCCTAGCATAAATATTTGAGTTCTTCAAAGACATAGTACATGGTTGCACCAATTATAACCTAATTAAAAAGTAAGATAAAACAAACTTATTGTCTTAAATTTTAATTTCATATACTAAAGGTAAAGTCCTAATCAAATGTTTTCATCAGCTGTTTACTATGGAATTTTGCTAGACACCTGAGTATCCAATGCTTGGTTTACAGAGGAGAACATCCTTGTTCCAAGGCTGACCCTCCAGAGAACTGTGGGTGGGAAGCGATGTTCTGCACCCAGCCCTTGGCACCTTCTTTGACTAATCCCTGCTCATTTGCTTCTTCAAAGCAGATCCAGCTTGAACCCTAATCCTTCAGGGTCTTTCCAGGTATCTGGTTTGTTGATGTGAAGCTTTACTTTGAACTCAGGTGTTTATGAAAGGCAATAGCTCAAATGATTACTCTTTCCTGAAAACACCTTTGTTTGAACAGCAGCACTCAGTGCCTAACACCAAGAGGTGAAGTGGGAGAGCTTTGTGGATTTTGAGGGATGATTATGTGCAGGGGGACCTTTTCTGCCACTTGTACATGCTCTGTCTATGACTTTTGCGGAAGGCCAACTCTGCTATCAGTTTATCTATGCATTATCAACATTAAAACCCCTGTGTGTCCTGGGATGGGAACTCTGGACACTCATCCCCAAATTAACGTTTTGGCCTTAATCATCCCATAGAGTAGGAATGACAAATAGATTTCCTCTCACATGCCAGCTGTGACTACCTGGGGAACTGCAATAAGATTTCTGAGACCATACCTTGTTCAGCAGGAAAGGCTGTATCAATGGGTTCCTGACGTCTGTCAGGGTCACTGGAGGTGTGGTGGTAGCACACACACCACATTCCTGCTGTCTTTTTCCTTGATTGTATCATGTGTGAGTATTCCTGTACCGCATCAAGGAAGTCATCTGTTACCATTCAGCTCTTGACTGTTCACCAAGACTCAGGGTTTACTATTGAGCTCTGAGGACCTCCAGAAGGTACCAGGGCTCACCTTTTATATATGGGTAAATTCATATAAGATTAGTAGCACCATCTTCATGTGCAAAGAATAGCACATTATTCCTACTGATACAGCTAGATACACCTGGTTTTATGAAAGGGCTTACATTAGGGAGTACTAAGGTATGAAATTGTCAAGCACCATGCTCTAGACACAAGAATATTTCAGATTTGGTTATTCATTCTTTAAAACATACCCAGAGTAGACATTCCTGCAGAGCTCAAGCTTAGGGAAGATATTATCATTTTTCCACTGTCACTTTCAACACTATGCTCTTTTATACTTTCTGTACTGTCAGAGAAATTTGAGCAGCTTTTGGAGTTAGGAGCTTCAGGGACAATTTTGTTAGAAAAAGAATCCCAGGGGGAAATAGTAAGCGCTAAAGACCCTTATTTTAGCCAGTACACACAAGAACCTTAGGAAGTAATTCTGTTTGCTGCGGTTTTATTGGACTCTAGTTAACTTCACCCCTGAACCTGAAGGTCCCTACAGGAATGAGATGTGCCTCATTAATGTGCAGTCCTTGAAATGGCTGTCCCTCATGGGATGGTCTCAGAGCACTGTGGTTAAAGTGATACAGTCCAGTTTTCAAAAGTAATTTCCAAAAATCTCAGCCATCTAGTTGCCTTTCTTGAACTCTATAAGGGGCGATAAACCACAGCAATGTATCTTTCACGTATCCTTTTCTCCTTCATCCATTTTCTTCACACTGAAGCTGCTCCAACTCCCTTACCGAGCCTCCTTCCAGCAAAACCCTCCATAGCAGCCCCCACAAGCTGTAGACCCTATACTTGTTACCTGTTCCCTGATTTCCTTCCTCTGCATTACCAGGCTCCAAAGGGCTTATTTCATAGAGCAGGATGTTCCATGGCTGTAAGTTGGGTGAGAAGGGTCAAGACAAAATTCTCTTAAGCATGGGAGGAGGAGAAAGGTGGGAGCTAACATATATGACTTGTTCTCTTTTATCATGTACATCATGTACATCTCTTAAAGGTTCACTTTTAGGTTGTTGTATCCTGGATTGTGTTACAGTCGCTGGGAAAGAAAGATTGGATTGCAGTTCTCACACTGGAGCAGGGGGCTGTGCAGTCTCCTTCCCTCCAGACCTGGGTCTGCCTTCAGGATGCTATTGCGCCTGGGTGTCTATCAGGGTTGGGAGCTGTTGCTCTGGGTCCCTAGTAATGTATTCCTGGGATGTGTTTGTCATGGCCTCTTTCCACTGGCATCAGGGGCTGTCCTCCATAGATTGCACCTTTTGGGGTGATTGTCTTTCTCTTCCACTCCTCATATGCCCTTCTGGAGTGGGTCTTGAGTTCACACATTCAGTTGGTAATATAGGTCTAAGGTCTATTTTATTACAGTGTGAAGCAATTTAGAGGATACCAGTACACACAGGCAGGTTAAACTACAGCTACAGAGCCACGCTAATGAGTCCTACCACTTTGATGGCTCCTGCTTTGTTTCACTCCTAGAGCCCTCTTTAAGCCCAACCCTGGCCTCTGTTTAGGCTCAGCCTCTCAGGTGGATTTTGACATTTTCTCTACCAACTTCCTCCACAGATTCTTGATGGAATTTGGAGTTCTTTCCTCTATGGTTTTCTCTTCTCAGGGGAATTTGCCTCTGCTTGCTGTTCCTTGACCTCAAACCTTTTCTTTCTTTTTAAAAATAAAACATTTCTTCTTTATACATAGACATCAAAGATGCATGCTCGTTGTAGAAATTACTTTGCAGGAAAATACAAAACCTGCAAAGAAAAACTGCAATTATCCACAATCCTAGAAATAGCCACAGTTAAAGTTTGGTAAATGTTCTTTACTTTTACATTGGTGAAAATATGCTGTATATTTAGATTTGCATTCTGATTCTCCCTTATCTTTACTTCTGAGTTAGTCTGTACCAACTCTTGGCAAAGTCATAAGGCTGTTATTGCATTGTGACTTGTGTGTGCCATACACAGGTGTGTGCATGTGCATGTGTGTACACTCACACACATGCACACGCACACACTTTCTTTCTCTAACTGGTATCTTAAGGTAGGATCAAGTGCTGAACTCCTGGTTCCTCTACAACCCAACTCATAACACTCAACATTTGGGCTCCTGTTTATTAGACAGTTACTTTTTTCTTACCTGTTCTGCCCTCTCTTCTCAACCCTTATGGATATACGTGATTTCTGGTTGATTAAAGGAATTATTATATGATGTCTAAAGCTTGACTTTAAATTGGGTAACAGGTAACACTGAACACCTAAGAAGGAGGCCCTCTTCTCATAATTGCCTTATTGGTCCACTTCCTCTGGTATTTGGAACCTTCGTCTCCGCCCTTCCCTGGTCTTAGCTCGATTGCTTATTCTTAAGAGCCTTCAGCCTCCACAAATTTGCTAGGAAACAAGGTCTGAGCACCCAAAGAGAATTTTCTGTTATTCTCTTGTACAATGACAGTGAAGAGATTTGATAAAAGCCTGAGTGAATTTTTAGTCTAGGATGTTCTGTTCTTAAGCTATAATTGCTGTTTTCCCTTTATCTCTAGAAGTAATCCTGACAAACAAAAGAAACTTTAATGTTCATATGTGTATTATTATTTTATCAAAATTTCTCCTTTAAATGCATGATTAAAAAAGGAGCTTATCATTGAAAATGATTTCATTTTGTCTTGGGACTGGTTTTACATGACTCTCAGAGGGGGAAGTTCACTCTAAAGGTGAATCTCCTGGGATGCATTTATTCTACAAAGTGAGGCACACCTGCTTGCAGTAAATATAGAGAAGACCATGAAATACCAAATTTAAAAATAATTTTACAATTCAAAAAAGTTAAATCAACTCTTGGTTTTTAAGGTCTACTACCGAAATAATGTATATTGATCTTCAAAATTTAATGTCTCTGAGGGTAGCATAAGAGAATCGGATTAAATGATATTTTGGAAGGATTTAAGTTAGATATTCCAAGATGTGAAAGATTCAGAGATGCCAATATCCATCCATGGTCATAGGTGGGAGGATTTTTTATCTTGGGATCTGTATTAAGAGAGCAAATAATCTGTCTCCTTGTTTTACCCCTCCAGGAATCAACCCCATGATTCAGGAATGTTTCTCTTTAATCAATCATATGCCCTTGATTTTGAGTATTTTAATCTGGATGAGGGATGTTGTTTTAAGATTAATTGAAAATAAATATGGTTCATGAGCTATATTTTTCTTGCTGTCATGTATTCTCCAATGAGGTAAATTACTTCTCCTTATTCCAGTGGAAAAATGAAGTTCAACGCTTAGTACACAAAACAGGCCTAGGGTATTTTTTGTCTTTTATATTTTTTTCCTTTTGCTCCATAGCTACAACTTGATGGATCTATGCTGGAGGTACCCATAGATCCCGAGGTACCCAGAGCAACAATGCATAAACTAGAAAGAGAATCAGTGGGAAGGGATGGAATGCACATTGGCTGTCTGATCCCTTGTTTTGTTGCTATTCCTGGTGGTGTTGCCCATATCAGAGCTGGAAAGATGTAAGTTGCCCTGGAAGCCAAGACACCATGCTACCAGCAGAGGGTAAGGAAGCAGAGTGTCTGTTCAGCAGGTCAGAAGGTGACTCTAAGCTCTGTGAAGGCACAGCTTGCTGTACCCACAGTGCCCAGCACCGCTCCTGCATAGCACGGGCACCCAATAAGTGCTGTTGAGTTTCTAAAGGTGGTTTATTGCTTTGTTATAAGTAAAATTTCAATGCTGCAAAAGAAATAGCACTTGAAGATAAATCCTCTCAGCAAGGCATTTACTTCTACAGAAGGGTGCAGCTCACAGATGGAGCAATGGTGACCGCGTGCTTGGACAGTGGGGCAGAGGGTACTTATGCCTGACAGGGATCGTCCCTACTGCTGTGTCTTTCCCCTGTTGGGTAGGGTTAGACCACGCAAGCTAGACTAATCCCAGTTGGCTATTTTAAAGAGAGCAAGGGTCCGAGCTGGAGTGACAGGGTGGGTGTTTTGGGAGGAAGAACAGTTATGGGTGGGTCAGAGCAGGTAGCCAGGGGTGACCTAGGTCAAAGCAGGTGACCGGAGCAGGTGACTGGGATGAGTCAGGATAGAGCCGGGGGGCAGGCGAACAGATGTGAACTACTGATCAGAACTGGTGGAGGAGGTTGTTTACTGGAATTACAAGGAAGTTAAACTTTAAAATAGAGAATTAAAGAATAAGAGAGCAGAATATACTGACAAACTGATTCTTTGAAGAGAAACATGGGGTTCACTATAGCAGCTTCATGGTCAAACTTGTCTCCCTTCTTCAAGGGTCTTGGCTGAGTCTCTACATAGAAGCTCTAGTGGCCGGGTGCGGTGGCTCAAGCCTGTAATCCCAGCACTTTGGGAGGCCGAGGCGGGTGGATCATGAGGTCAAGAGATCGAGACCATCCTGGTCAACA